>NC_134397.1:277149830-277524651 GCF_050003625.1 Haematobia irritans | reverse complement strand
CTGAACCGATTTCAACCAAATTTGGCACGCATAGCCATAATGCTAATTATACTCCCTGTGCACAATTTCAACAAAATCGGAGTTAAAAATTGGCCTCTGTGGTCATATGAGTGTAAATCGGGCGAAATATATATATGGAGATATATCTAAATCTGAACCGATTTCAACCAAATTTGGCACGCATAGCTACAATGCTAATCCTACTCCATGTGCAAAATTTCAACTAAATCGGAGCAAAAAATTGTGCTCTGTGGTCATATGAGTGTAAATCGGCCGACAATGCTAATTCTACTCCCTGTGCAAAATTTCAACCAAATTGGGGTAAAACTCTGGCTTCTTGGACCGTATTAGTCCATATCGGGCGGAAGATATATATGGGAGCTATATCTAAATCTGAACCGATTTCAATAAAATTTGGCACACTTAACTATAGTATTAATTGTTCTTCTTGTGCAAAATTTTAAGCAAATTAGGGTAAAACTCTGGCTTCTGGGGCCATATAAGTCCATATCGGGCGAAATATATATATGGGAGCTATATCTAAATCTGAACCGATTTCAATAAAATTTGGCACACTTGACTACACTAATAATTGTACTCCTAGCGCAAAATTTCAACCAAATTGGTGTAAAACTTTGGTTTCTGGGACCGTATTAGTCCATATCGGGCGAAATATATATATGGGAGCTATATCTAAATCAGAACCGATTTCTTCCAAAATCAATAGGGATCTATTCTGAGCCAAAACACATACTTGTGCCAAATTTGAAGTCGATTGGACTAAAACTGCGACCTAGACTTTTATTACAAAAATGTGTTCACGGACAGACGGACATCGCTATATCGACTCAAGAGCCCACCCTGAGCATTTTTGCCAAAGACACCATGTGTCTATGTCGTCTCCTTCTGGGTGTTGCAGACATATGCACTAACTTCTAATACCCTGTTCCACAGTGTGGCGCAGGGTATAAAAATGTATCAAATATACACAAATGAAGCATAAAGATTAACTAAATTCGTGTCTTCCCCAAAATAGTTCAGTATTTCTTTAAATTTGTAAATTTTACTACCAATGCGTTCATCATGAACTTCATATGTCACTAAAGACATTCTTGCAATTTTGAACTCTATTTTTTTCCTTCAAACTACAAAATTTTCTTTAACAAGTGAAAAAAACTAATTATGTCAAATAAATTTTCTTGAATTTGTCGAAAAATATTTACTTATTTTTATGATATCGGCGTGATGCCAGCGTTTGTAATGCTGTTTAGTTAAAATTTTCTAAAAGTATTCAAAATTTTCTAAAATTAACCGAAAGTTTTCTTCTTGGTGGGTTCACTGTTTTTTCAGTGTATATAGGAATATAAAGTTGTATATATAGCGCCAAGCAAATTTGAAGGATTTGAGATGATATCGATAATGTATACCTACAAATTTGGCCAGAGTATATTATAGTCAGCCTGGTCCGACTTGAGACTTTCCTTACTAGTTTTTTACTAACATTGTGTTCCATCCCAGGCCGTTAACAACTTTAAATTTAATTTTTTTTTTTGTTTTTAAATTCTGTTTGCTTATTAAGAAAGCAGTGCTTCTGTTTAAGCCGTTTGATGCCAAATCCCCCATTTTTTCCTCAAAATTTATTAAAATGTTTTCTAATAAGGTTATTTCATCGTTTTACTTTATTCTCAACAATGTCCTATGTCCGGGCATAAGGTGCTAGTATACTCTTTTTAATATCCTCTTCCATTTCATCCACATAAACTGCACTTTTGTATTTCATCTTCGCCTTCTTTAACTTTGTGGGAGTCAAAGCCTTCATTGCCGCTACAGCGGCTATATCACCGTAATGGACTCTGAAGTGGAGGAGTTGTTTGTACTTTCGCCCGAGTATAAATTGCTAAAACTGCTCTTAATAACGCTTAATACCACGGACACAATTCTCCAATTGGTCCTTCCACTATAGTGAAGTCAAGGACAGATGGAATACAGCCATGACAGCCACTAGGAGTTGGATGTCATTGGGATCCACTGAATGGATGTTCCATTGCTACCGCAAAAAGTGTCTGGGTTTCTTTTTGTTCTGGGGTAGATGTCATCAGAAGTGATGTACAGAGTGTATAATGCTCCAGCAACTGCAGCGCAATTCGCCAACGTTGGGGAAAATGGTCAAATGCATTCTGATACTGTGGCCAAGATCCCAGTCCGTTCAAATGGTCCTGTTAGCCAATTCCATCGTTGTTAAGTAGTTAACATTGAGGAAACGGCAATAAATGTTTATCCGCACACCAACACTGGCACACAGACCATTAAAGAGAACAGGGACAATTTCGATGAATTCTTGAGAAAGGTAAAGCACGGCCGAGGGAATGGCAGAAAAAGTATCTGGACACATAGCTCATGTGTTAGCAAATACTGAAATGTTTCTTAATTTCTCAGCACAAGTAGCAGCAGTGACCAGCAATATTCGCATCAGGACTCCTGCTCTGTGTGCTAGCTTGTCTTTTATGCTGTGTCCTTGTCCATTGCTTGCATATGTGGACAATTTGTAGAGAGCTGTAGCAGTTAATTAAGACAAATGTTCCAAAGTGCTCGAAGCAATGAGAAAAGAACAATAAAAGGAATTAAAACAAATATTTGATGTTAGAATTGCAAAAAAAAAAAAATAGGGGAGCTCACAGTCACACAATCTGGAGAAATATTAAACATTAATCTTTTAATTTAACAAAATTTCCCATTGATACGGATACGCAATGAGGGCCATTAAAAGCTTAATAATCTCCTCAACAAACATTCATTAGAAATGTAATAAAAATTAAAATATATAGAAACTAAAGAGATTAAATTTAATTGTTTTAAGATAATTTAAGTAGGAGAACGAAGGCATGTGTTTGCCATCACCCTGATTGGAAATTTATCTGATAAATATACAATTACAAAAAATGAACAGATATGTTTATACACAAAAAATTATCATTAGACCAAATATTTGATGTCCTTAAAATACGAATAAACGACGCATTTCTCTGATATAAAGTTTTTTTCCTTGCTTCTTATAGTTAAGTTGAGTGATTCGACATATGTCAAGATTTTATTTCTGTAGAAAATTTTGTCAAAATTTTATTACTATAGAAAATTTTGTCAAAATTTTATTACTACACAAAATTTTGTCAAGATTTTGTAACTATACAAAATTTTGTTTCTATAGAACATTTTGTCAAAATTTTATCGCTATAGAAAATTTTGTCAAATTTTATTTCTATTGAAAATTAAAAAAAAAAAATTATAGAATATTTTGTCAAAATTTTATTTCTATAGAAAATTTTGTCAAACTCAATTATATGTTATACGTATTTAATCGGCCTTTTTTGTTTAATATATACCCCGTATGGACTAACTTACAATTGAGAAGACGGTGTTTAGAAGTTTTAAGATGCCTTGCCAACGGCAAGTGTTAGGGAAACACAAGTAATTCGATTGTGGTTGACAATCTTTAGCACAAGTTTCTATGCAATCCATGGTGGAGGGTACATGAGATTCAGCATGGCCGAACTTGCGGCCGTATATACTTGTTTTAAACTGATTTAGATGATCAGGTTAAAGGGGTATTCTATCTTTTTACTTTGAGCATAATTTAAAAATGAGCCGAATGATCGATGCACAAGAAAACGTTAGACATGAAAATGAGAAGGAGTTGTTTTGCTTGCACGAAAGAGGACAGTTACCGAATTTGGTTTTCTACGACGAGAATCCATTCCAACTTGAGTAGTTTGTGGGCAACCAAATTCGGGTTTACTCGCCAAAGAGCTCAACTGATGGTAATGGTGTGGATCGAAATAGATGTCAAATATTGTCGGAAAAATGTCCTGACCACAGTGACCACCAAAATCTTCGCATCTCAAATCGTTTGGGCTTTTGCACCTGGGACATTTAACTTTGCCGATAATCTTGAGACGGCGCATAGTGCTTCGATCCCATACAACGGATGGGCAAAACTAGAAGGAGAAACTTTGTAGGGCCTTGTTGATGGTCAAAACTAAGACAAATGCAAAGTTTGGTTCCTGTCGGACTACAGTTACACGTATTTATCTCTCAAAAATATCTGATTGCATAAAAGGGTGATGGTTATAGATCGCTGTCACTATTATTAAATTCCATTTTCGACAACAAAAAATCTAATATTTTAAAAATAGTCCTAGACTAGAACAATTTTGTGGGAAATACGAATTTAGTAAATGTTTATGATAGATACACCAAAAATATTAAATGTAAGAAAACTCACTTATATTGGAAGAAATTTCAACTAAAACACAATTATTTCCATGAACTAAAATAGAGTTAACCCTTGTGTACTCCTTCGGTCAATTTGAGCCAACTTTGATTTTAAAACGTAATTTTTATTCCTTTAGTTATTGGATATTTATCTAAAACTTTTATTTATCCATTACAGGGACGAAATGTTTGTTTTTCGAAGATATTAATAAAAATAAAATATTTCTATAATCCGCTATATTTAAAAACACGATTAACACGCACTTATCCAAGTAGTGCACAGGGGTTAAATTAGCTTTAGTGCCCTAGAGAGTTAATTTTTTTCGAGTGTACTCTCGAAGCGTGATCAGGAGTGTGTACAGATATCTTGTGATATACCAGCTTGTGACTTATGAATGATGGAATTTGTGAGGCTATTCAGGATTTAGAGTAGCTACTTTGCAATTTGATTGTGCAAAATTTCATGAAAATGATATAGTCCTGTAAGCGTGGTCTTGGTGGCCATTTGGCTTCGTTAAATTTCAATTGACCCACTATTTAATATCCAAAAAAGAGGTGTTTTTCCGTCTGTCATTTCTTCCAGTTTCGCTATTTTATTTAGTGGCCATATGAAAACCATAAATTTCAGTTGTAAAAAACAGAGCTAACATTTGTGTCTTTACTACCATGATGATGAGTCTATGGTATATATGTGTGGTCTGCCTTTTTGTGTGTGGGTGTGTGTGTGTGTGTGATCCCTCTTGCTTTTTTGTGGATGGTAAACCATGCTTGTGATTTGTGTAGTTTATGGCCCTTTTGTTTACTGTTCGAATATAGGAGTAAATTTTTAATACTTATTTGCATTTCTATTCAAATAAAAGTGGGGCATTGGCGTAGGATATCAGCAACAGTGGCAGAGTCACCCTCTCTCTGCTCACTTCAAAACGAAGTTATAAAACTGAAGGCCCATTAAAACATTTGTGTATGTGCGTATGTGTGTGTATGCGTGGGAGTGTGTGTAAATCTATAAGATAATCTAGGCCATAGGATTATGAACATAGGCATTCTTAGTAGTTACCTCAAATATATATGAAATATTGTTTGCTGGGTAAATAACAATAACATTAGCATTAAACATCCGCAACAAGACCAAAACTGCAGCAGCCACAAACAACATCACTGATACTGGCTTTGCCATATGTACACAATAAGAGCAACAGTAAAACAATTTAAACTAAACAAATAGCATGTGTGTATGTGTGTGTATCATCTCTCTAAAGAGTTTTTCGGGGCCAAACAACAATGGAACACATAAAAAATATAGGATTTTCAATTTTGATATCATAAACAATGAGTTTTTATTGATGCAAATAAAAAAATGTTTGTGTTTGTGTAAATTTATTTGCGGGAAAAATAGCTCCGGTTGTAAAATTTTATTCGAAACTATCAAAAACTCCCGTAAAGACACACACACACACACAACCACATACTATAACGTATTTGAATACTCATTCAGTTCATAAACGGATACATTTACTACCAATGCATTCGTATACACACTCCCAGACATTCAAGATAATTTGGTGGCCATTAGAGATGGAGATAGGAAAAGTACATGTGTTCATGACAAAAGTTATTAAATCCTATTCCATTTTACCAAAAAGCGATTCACAGGGGAGAGCAACACAAAATTTAAAACAGTTATAAACACTTCAACTATATTTGTGTTTTTTAATCCACTGAACAAAATATTCATCTTGTAGGAAAAATTATGGATCCGGAGATGTAAGACAATACTAAAATAAAGTTTGAAATTTTTATAAAAAAAAAATAAAATTTAAGACACTCCTCCCTGAAATTTGCGTCCCTCCGTTATAATTTTCAATGTAAGGCTTATTTCTTTGAACTTTAAAACAAAAAACGAAACAATCTTTAAATTAACCGAAATATTGAAACTTTGGATTGATAATAAAAACGCTCCAAATATAGAGTCTGTCAAAGTTGTACACCAATCAATGTGAAGTATATTTTTTGAAAGAAAGTTTTCCTTAATTTTGTGTAAATTGGCTATTCTAAAGATTGGGTTGCATAATTGTTCATGTGAATTTTTATTGGTGTAATTTCGATAAGTGCGATGTCCTTAATACAATATAAAAACACATTCTTTAAAATAACGACATTGTATCTAAGAAAACTTAATTATTGATTTAACTTTTAGTCATTAAATTGATGACACGTTTCTTTGAAATTTGCGTCCCTCTATACGTTTTGGAAGTAAGAATATTTTTTTAAGTAAAAAATATATTTTTATACCCTCCACCACAGGACTGGGGTATACTAACTTTGTCATTCCGTTTGTAACACATCGAAGTATTGCTCTAAGACCCCATCACGTATATATATTCTGGGTCGTGGTGAAATTCTGAGTCGACCTGAGCATGTCCGTCCGTCCGTCCGTCTGTTGAAATCACACTAACTTTCGAACGAAAGAAGCTATCGACTTGAAACTTGGCACAAGTAGTTGTTATTGATGTAGGTCGGATGGTATTGCAATTGGGCCATATCGATCCACTTTTACATATAGCCCCATATAAACGGACCACCAAATTTGGCTTGCGATTGATCTAAGAGAAGCAATTTTCATCCGATCCGGCTGAAATTTGATACATAGTGTTAGTATATGGTCTCTAAGAACCATGCAAAAATTGGTCCACATCGGTCCATAATTATATATAGCCCCCATATGAACCGATCCCCCGATTTGGCTTGCGGAGCCTCTAAGAGAAGCAAATTTCATCCGATCCGGCTGAAATTTGGTACATGGTGTTAGTATATGGTCTCTAATGACCATGCAATAATTGGTTCATATCGGTCCACAATAATATATAGCCCCCATATGAACCGATCCCCCGATTTGGCTTGCGGAGCCTCTAAGAGAAGCAAATTTCATCCGATCCGGCTGAAATTTGGTACATGGTGTTAGTATATGGTCTCTAATGACCATGCAATAATTGGTCCACATCGGTTCATAATTATATATAGCCCCCATATAAACCGATCACCAGATTTGACCTCCGGAGCCTCTTGGAAGACCAAAATTCGTTTGATTCAGTTGATATTTGGTACGTGGTGTTAATATATGACCTCAAACACCCATGCAAAAATTGGTCCACATCGGTCCATAATTATATATAGCCCCCATATAAACCGATCAACAGATTTGACCTTCGGAGCCTCTTGGAAGAGCAAAATTCATCCGATACGGTTGAAATTTGGTACGTGGTGGTAGTATATGATATTTAACAACCATGCCAAAACTTGTCCATATTAGTCCATAATCATATATAGCCCCCATATAAACCGATACGGAGATTTGGCTTTGGAGCACCTTGGAGGAGCAAATTTCATCCGAGAGAGTTGAAATTTGGTACATTGTGCTGGTATATGGCCGTTAACAACCATGCCTAACTAGGTCCATATCGGTCTATATTTATATATAGCCCTCAGATAAATCGATCCCCAATCACACAAAAATTGGTCCATATCAAGTTCATAATTCTATATAGCCCCCATATAAGCGAACCCCATATTTAAATTCTGGCTCTCTAACTACCGAGCAAAATTCCATTTCGATTCGTAATTATTTGTAGACTTACCTAAACATACCTTTTTTGTCTAATATACAATTTAGAAAACGATGTTAAGAATTTTTAAGTATTACCACAACCCAAGTAATTTTTGTGTGATTAGTTATCGATTTATCTGAGGGCTATATATAACTATAGACCGATATGGACCTAGTTAGACATGGTTGTTAACGGCCATATACTAGCGCAATGTACCAAATTTCAACTGACTCGGATGAAATTTGCTCCTCCAAGAGGCTCCAAAACCAAATCTCGGGTTCCGTTTATATGGGATATATATATATATATATATATATATATATATATATATATATATATATATATATATATATATATATATATATATATATATATATATATATATATATATATATATATATATATATATATATATATATATATATATATATATATATATATATATATATATATATATATATAGACTGATATGGACCAATACCTGCATGGTTGTTAGAGATCCTATACTAACACCACGTACTAAATTTCAATCAGATCGGATGAATTTTGCTCTTCCAAGGGGCTCCGTAAGTTAAATTTGGGGATCGGTTTATATGGTGGCCACATATAATTGTGGACCGATATGGACCAATTCCTGCATGGTAGTTAGAGACAATATACAAACACCACGTACCAAATTGCAGCCGGATCGGATGAAATTTGCTTCTCTTAGAGGCTCCGTAAGCCTCATCCTATGGTGGAGGGTATAAAAATAGAGTTAAATTGGCTTTAGTGAAATATAGGGTTCACGTTTTTTTGAGTGTATGGTAATAGCTATATGGTTTAAAGTTTACGTTAACTTTTATAAATATGAGATTTAGACTTTTATTGAGGACTTTAAATTTTTTGGTTATTTTTTTTACTTTGAAGTTTATATTATTATAAGGATTTTTAAACTGATTTTAATTTGAGTTAGGATAGCCTAGTTAAAATATTTTGCAAATAGAAATGAAAATTTGATAAAAAAAAGGTCTGCATATTAATTTTAATTTAATTTAGCCTCAATTTAAAGCTGGATGGCTCCCTAAAAATGTCTTTATTTAGGTCTGGGTCTTAATCAACAACAGAATTCTTAAAAAAACCAAATCTTTGGATCCAAGTAAACTGAGTGTAAAAATCGGATATTTTAATAAAGTCACAAAGTACCATTACTTGGGGATTAAAAACAAAAAATAAATAATAAACAAAATCTATTTATTTAGCTGTTTTTATTTCTTTATTTATTTATTCTTTCTTCACGAATACAAGCCCAAAGGCCACATACGGATTCCAAATCTACAAAAACATAACAATCATAAATTATAAAAAGATACAAGAGCTTAACAACAAGAAAGAATAACACAAATAGTATTATTAACTGACTAACAGAGTGAAACAACAAACGAAAACACAATAATTAACGGAATTAACAAAAAAAAAAAATAAATATTAATATTATAAAAATAATAAAAATATAAATTTCATTTTTTATTAATTAAAAAAATAAGAAACAATAAAAACACAAAACATGAATATAAAACTACTCCATGAGTAAGTCAATATTACTAACATAAAAAGCTAGTAATGAGACTCAATACATTATCATAACAAGAATATTTGATATAACAAAATATATAACGAAATAAGAAAAAACTTAAGAATTAATAAATTAAAGAATTAAAAAGCACTAATTTAATTAATTTAAAAGACACGGTGTATCAAATGTGCTCTTATCTTTATATCTTGAATAGAAAATAATTTTCTTTAACTTTATTGAAATGTTTTGTTAAATGTTTCGTTGCAAATTTAATAGGTTGCTTTTTTGAGTTGCAAACCATTTCATTTATGACAATGTAGATTTACGATATGTCAGATGCTTTTTTTGCACATTTCATGCGAACATAATTTGCACCTAGGGGCACATGTCCCAAACCCATTCCCATATGGTGCGGAACACTTTCACTGATATGAACTGTGTGCCCGTATTCAACACTAGCCCCCGTTGTTCGGGCCCTGCTCGCAGCTTGCAGCTGCCTGCACATTAAAGCCAAATTGAACTTGAGTACATAAATCTCGGTCAGTGATTCTGTTTGGCTCTTTCGCTAAATGTGAATAATGGCGAGGAAACTATAAAAACCTCGTTGGAAAATGAATCTAAACATAACACAAAAATTAACAAAAACACTAAGTGCAATGAAAGAGTGAACTGTTAGAGAATGTTGAAAATACCGGCAGACTCAAAAGAGGCCATTAAAAAACGAGGTTAATTAGACGTACAGGGAATGAAACAAACACCCCACATACCATCATGTGGTTCTATGGAGTGTAGGGGAAACTAACACAGGTGCAAATTTTTCTTCCTCAATACATCACAAATGTTACTAAAACAACTTGAGGGCTCTTCTTGGGTTGCTGCCTCTACCCCACCCCCTGATGAAATGGCAATTCGCATTATTTATTTTAACTCGTGTCATTGTTATTGCATATTTTGTGTGTGTGTGTGTGCCCGTTTTCATTCAAGCAAAATGTGGTTTATTGCAGTGACCTCTATCAACAAATGAGAGGTTAAATAAACTTGTCCCAGAGCAATTGCGACTGACATATTATCATAAGGATTGACTATGAAGGGTAAAAGAGTTTTATGATAAAAAGAGATCATATAATCATTAACGCATGCAAATGGAAGAGAAATGTTGTGGAAAAATTAAATACATTTAAATATACATAATCGTGATATATAACATTTGATTGTTAGTTTACTTTATTTAAAGTTATGATTCGTTTCCCTAACCGTTTTGAATCATTTCAAGTGAATTACAGATTTATTCATGGCCACTAAATTGTCATTTAAGAGTCATCTTGGCATAAAAAATGCCTGAGGATACCTGGTAGGGCACTCAACATGATTGTTTGTGCTGCTGTATGTGGCAGGATGACACGCGACCTGTCTTTTAAAAAGGCCTATGAGGGTATAAATTCCACAAAAAAGCAATCGTGGCAATTTTTATGGGTTTCCATGAATGCACAAAAAAAAAAATGAAGAAGAAAAATATTTTTTTCTATCTGCCTTTGGTTGGCTTTTGGTTTATAAAGTCACGTTTTTCAGCATTTATAGTAAAAAGTCAATGTGTGAGAGTGTTTTTGTTTCACGACTTGATTTGCCCCTTTTTTATGGATTACACCATTCAAGATATACGAGGATAATTCTATTCCTGTAGAAATTGGAAAATTTGCTCTCGTTTGCGATTCAGTTTTTCTGAAGAATAGAAAAATGATGAGTGGTGACTCAAGTATTTGGCTGTAATTTGATGTCTTACACTAATTTGTGAATTTATAAATGAAGGATGACACGATTCCGAGCACGACGGATTTGTGTCCACTTAGACCATAGTTGGTCCATTGCAGTTCCTCGAAGCTAGTGCTGTTGATGAAAGCGAGAGTACTCCTCAGACAGCAGTTTCGCCAATCGGTAATAGTTTGACAGAAATAATAGCCCTGTATCTTGTTTTTCTAAGAGATAATTCTGGACACTGGCACTGCAAATGGTATGAATCTTCCGTAGCTTCAGGGTCTAGCCATCGGAAAATATCATAATTCATAAGACCTATTCTTACCATGTGTTTTTTCAGACTGATGATTATAATGATAAATGAACTTAGGTTCAGCGATGAGTTATGGACGAAAAGAGAAGAGGAGGATCACCTTTCAATGGTAGACGGAACTTAGGCTCCGATATGGCACCACTAATTCTCCGAAAGAGAAATCACTTTGGCATGGAGCTCATGCTCCTTTGAAGGTTTTGGGATTTAAATTAAAATTTCATAAATGTTTGTTTCTACTAGTGTTTGCCCTACGGTGAAACATAATATGTTTGATTAGTACAAACAATATTTTGTTTGTATTATTCAAACAAACTATTGTTTGAATAATTTGCTTGAAGCAAAATGTGTTTGGGGTATATGGCTAGCATTAAAAATGCATAAGACGACTTACGTCATATTAATATTATCCCGATGGAACATTTCACCGACTTTTTGGCCTTTATTAGCATATGATCAAGTTTACATAAGAAATTGTTTTCACTTTTATGGATTTAGCTGTTGTTTGCAATTTGCTGCTGTGCTCGACCCTCGCATTAGTATTCAACGAATAATTTTGCACCCTCGACCATTTTCACATTTCATGTCACATATCCAAGTGCAAGCAGCGGGAAGTGTAATGAATTTAATTTTTATAAGCATCACGGGTACAATCTGAATATGTAACATTTTTATATAAAATTTATGGTTGTATTATATTTGTGTGTATGGGTGTGCTTGTGAATGTGTACAGTAGATCTTCCTTTTTGTTGTCCTTGGAGATAACAAATAAATGTCAGATTCGTTTGTTTTACAATTCAGGGAATAATTTCTGTTAAAGTCTTACCTGAGACCAGTACCAGCATCACAACCACACCAAATCTTACTAACTTTCAATATAGCTTAAAGCTTTATTTTGTTTTTGTTGGCTACAAACGTATTTCCCATTTTTTTTGTTTTGGCTCGCTTATCGGCCAAAGCTCCTGAGTGTCGGTTTGTGAACATCTCTGCGTATGTAGTATGGATTTTTGTGTTGGAGATTGTTTAAAATTCATTACCGGAATTGCTTTCGCTGATTATGGGTCTACGTTTTTATCTTTTGGCCCATTTGTGTGCAATCAAAACTAATTATATCATGTCTGCGGACGTTATACAAATTACGTGACATGTTTCAGTTATGATGGGCTCATTGTGCCTGTATATGTACGTGTGTGTGCGTGTGTATTTTCGCCACCATCCAAGATGCCAAGGAGACCAAGCAATCACAGCATCATGATTCACTTTGGAGATGAAAAACAACACAGCGGTGATTAATTCGTAAGCATTTTTGTTCTTGGCAAAATTCGGTAAAACTATAGTGACCACTTTCTACTGGTGTTGGATTTTAAAAGCATCTGGGAATTCAATGAATGTCTCTGGAGTAATTTTGTCATTGTCTCTTTTGTAGAAAAATCACCGCATTGTAAATCATTTCATGACTAAGTACGGAAACAAAGTGAATAACTATGAAAGCCAATATCAGGATGTGAAACATTGTAGCAATGAAATTGACAATTAAAACTTTATGTTTCGAGATAAATCTGATAATAGCCAGTTAAGTTAGAAAGAACAAAAAGAGTGGTCTACAAGGAAATTAAAAAAGCGAAAACGTTGCTGCCTTCGGTCTGGCCAAAGTTCCCATGATAGTTTTGAATACTTCTGTAAAATAATTTTAACAAGTTTCTCTATTGTGAGAGTCAGTATCGTTTTCCGCTAGAAATATATAGGGGCGAGGCCGAAAGTCGCTGGGGGCCAGCTCTGGAGAATACGGCGGGTGGGGAAGCAATTCGAAGCCCAATTCATGAGTTTTTGCCATCGTTCTCAATGACTTGTGCGTTGTCTTGGTGAACAACACTTTTTTCTTCTTCATATGGGGCCGTTTTGCCGCGATTTCGACCTTCAAACGCTCCAATAACGCCATATGATACTCACTGTTGATGGGTTTTCCCTTCTCAAGATAATCGATAACAATTATTCCATGCGCATACCAAAAAAACAGAGGCCATTACTTTGCCAGCGGACTTTTGAGTGTTTTCCACGCTTCGGAGACGGTTTACCGGTCGCTGTCCACTCAGCCGACTGTCGATTGGACTCACTAGTGTAGTGATAGAGCCATGTTTCATCCATTGTTACATATCGACGGAAAAACTCGGGTGTATTACGAGTTAACAGCTGCAAACACCGCTCAGAATCATCAACACGTTGTTGTTTTTGGTCAAATGTGAGCTCGCGCGGCACCCATTTTGCACAGAGCTTCCGCATATCCAAATATTGATAAATGATATGGCCAACACGTTCCTTCGATATCTTTAAGGCCTCTGCTATCTCGATCAACTTCATTTTACGGTCATTCAAAATCATTTTGTGGATTTTTTTGATGTTTTCGTCGGTAACCACCTCTTTCGGGCGTCCACTGCGTTCACCGTCCTCCGTGCTCATTTCACCACACTTGAATTTTGCATACCAATCACTTATAGTTGGTTTCCCTGGAGCAGAGTCCGGAAACTCATTATCAAGCGAAGTCTTTGCTTCCACCGTATTTTTCCCCTTCAGAAAACAGTATTTTATCAAAACACGAAATTCCTTTTTTTCCATTTTTTCACAATAACAAAAGATGCTTCACAAAAGACGCTCTATCTCACAAACTAATTGACTTACAGACGTCAAATTTTGACATGAATCATTTGAAGGTTGGTACTATATAAAAATCATATGCATTTAATACTAGCGACGCCATCTATGTGCCAATCCGGGGACTTATCAGGCAACCTGTTATGTGAAGTCTTTCAAGTGCATTGGGAGTTACTGTGGGGAGCAAACAATTGCATGTTTACCACTTACGAGTATGCTTCATTTGCTTTATAAAAAACCTCTATTTAGTCCAATTGCTACAAAATTTATTTCATTTATACTTTATATCCTGAAACTGGACATAGATAAAATATATTACTATACTACTGAATTTATTAAAATAAAATACAAATAAGCCTGCATCCAGTTATACATTTTATGTACAATACATTCAAATCAAATGATTTGGTATTTAACCCATAGCCATTTGTTTCAAATATTTTTTAGAATATCCGACTATATGTGTTGAACTTGGCTCTAGAGGTTATCTCTATTTTTACACCGAAAGAATTTTCTTCGTAAAAAGAACGAAAAATTTCGTTAAAAGTACGAAATTTCTCATTGTTTTACAACCAAAGAAACTTTTCATTAAAAGTACGAAATATTTCGTACTTTTTACGAAGAAAAGTTCTTCCAAAATTTTCGTAGTTTGTATGAAAAAAATTCGTACTTTTTATGAAGAATTTTCGTACTTTTTATGAAAAATTTTCGTACTTTTTATGAAACAATTTCGTTCTTTTTATGAAAATGTTTCGTACTTTTTATGAAAAATTTTCGTAGTTTTCATGGAATATGTTCGTACTTTTTATGAAAAACTTTCGTACTTTTTTCTGAAAAATGTTCGAACTTTTAGAAAAAAAATTTATAGTCGAAAGTGCATTTGGTTGTAGTTGCAAGTGTGAAAAATGACATCACTACTTTACATCTTAAGTTTTTGAATAATTTTTAGTTTTATTGCTTCACTTTTATTCATAGCGCGCTATCACCCAAATGAGAAGCAGCATAGACTTGCATAAAAAAATAGAATAAAGGAATACACTCAAGCACATTATAAAAGACAATTTAATGCCGCGAACGGAAATTTTACAACTTCAATGAAACTTCTTCGTTATTTCAAAGAAAATGTTTCGTACTTTTTATGAAGAAATTTTAACGCAGAATGTTTCGTAAAATATTCGTAAAAACTTCTTCACAAAATTCATGAAATGTGAAGAAAGTTTCGTTAAAAGTACGAACTTTTTACGAAGAAAAGTTAATGTAGAATGTTTCGTAGAAGTTTCGTATATTCGTAAAATGTTCTTCGTAAAATTTACGAAAATGAATGAAAATTTCGTTATTTTAATGAAGAATTCAGGAAGAATAGTTAATGAAGAATTCTTCGTAAAATTAACGTAGAGAATTCTTTCGGTGTAGGTGTAATCACAAGCGCCTTTCACCCAGAGACCATACATTCTTAATGGGATTGAAAACCAACTTGGTTCTCAATACAAAAAAAAAATAATAATAATAATAAAGTTATTCCCAAAAAAACCGAAGAATTTGGTGTTTGATATATTTTTTAGGGTAAAATTTTGGAGCTCAATTTCAGTGGGGCACATGTTCATTACTAAGTGTTACCCCTCATTTAGAGTCTGGTTTCATTTGGGTGTTTATTTTCGTAGGGACCATTTCCATACCGCCTATTTGTGATTGATCAGGTATATGTATTAGAGGTATAGTAAATCTGGGCTATTTATATCCTGAACAACTGTGAGGAACAGGGTATGTTATAAAAAGTTGGTACATATTCAGAACAAGCAATATAGTTTTTGGAAATATTGCTCAGGTCCGACCCCTGAGTCTATACAGACATATCCGTCTATACTTCCGTTCGTCTGCCTGAGAACAAATTTTTTGATCAAATTCTAGATAACAGTTCTAGTCCAATCTATCTCAAATTTGGCGTAACTGCATACTTACGGCCCTATTTGAAAAAAAAATGGTTCAGATGTAGATTAGCTCCCATGTATATCGTTCGCCCGATAATCACTTAAATAGCTCCCCAAGTCAGATTTTTGCCCTGATTTGCTTAAAATTTTCCTGTACATCGTTAAATCAACTCAACGACTCTGAGCATTATTGCCAAAGACACACGGCTTATAATATATATAATTATGTCATCAAAACAGGTTCAGGCTAGTTTACTCATAGAATTTGGGTGGTGGTAAGTTTGGTGTAAATAAAAATGTGAACTATTTAAATGCATAAAATATTTATTTATTGCTTTAATTTAGTGTGATTCGATCCACATATAATTGTCAGAATAATTTCCCCATTGCTTTCATAATATGTCCGTTATCACATTTCCGCTCATATTCTTTGGATTTGGAATGGTAGGTGCTATGCCATGTGGGGGAGGGGAGATGTTTAACATACCATTTAATTCCATTATGTTTTATCATAATCACATTCGTGTTATAATGTCCTCGACGGCGTTTTCCTCCTCTTCATGTTGCTTTCAGCTGAAATCATTGCCTGTAATTAATTTCATAATAAATCAGTTTTCAACAACGATAATTAAAACTGTCAGAAGTGTTTAATCAAAGTCAGAATTGTTGCAGTTCATAAATTTAAATATGTTTATTAAAAAGGACTAAAAAAACACATTCACAAGTGATTAATTGCGTTTTAATATGCACACCCGTCAAATAAACCGCAATCCTCCAAGAGAGCATAAGACAAGTTTTTTTTGTCATATTAAATTTTAAGAAACTCCTCTATAAATTTGATATCACACAAATCAAATTAATGATGAAATTAAGTGGGAAGAGCAAATTCGGAAATAGGGTTTTCCATAAATTATAAAACAAAATTACATTTAGAGATGAAGGGGAGCAGCGTAGAAATATAAAATACCTAAATATCATCAAACAAGGATTTTATTTTGTAGGAAATCATATTCCAGCGAAAAGTGTTGCAAAAAACAATAATGAAAATGTTCTTTTTGGATTCGATCGTATCATAAGCAAGGAGCTTTACATGGACGGAATTAACCTTTCAATGCGTTTGGCCCTCACATTGCATTGATTTCGCAATACTTCTTTTAGCATGATTCTGTTTCAGTATTTCGGAAAGATAACAACAATTTTAAGAATTAAACTTTTTTTTGTTTCGTTTTTTTCGATGTTGGGTTTCGAAAGCTACTTGCACAAATAACCCGTTGTTAAACTGATGCTAAAATTAACTCATTATTATAAAAATATATATTTTATATAGTTTATTTTCCAATAAAATTTTCTTTATTTCAAGCATGCCTTAAAAATTTTATGAAGAAGAAAATTATACTTCTGAAAATTAGTAAGAATGAACTTCGGCCTGGTATGGTACACTGAAAAAAGTCCGTAGTTAAACTAATGCTGAATTTTAATTATTTTTATAGCAAAAAACTATTTGTTTGCAGTTAAATTTTATTATTTTACTTTTTTGAAAATTTCCAGAGCCCAATGAAATTTTCCTTTTTTAAATATGCCTCAAACATTTTATGAACTAAACGTGGGTATAAAGTTAAATGACCATACACATAAGTTCAATATGAACTAAAGCCGAAGAAAATGATTCGAAAAAATAAAATGTACTATTATGTTGTTAAAATGGTATTGATTTGGCGCCAATGATTTTTTGCTTTTCTATTAGTAAATTTTTTCTTATTTAAGAGGTCCTAAATTGTAGTTAAAAAGTAGACAGGGGCATTAAATGTTCCTTGTTTTAACAACATTTTGTGAAAATTTTGAAATATGAAGTACAATTTAGTTCAATCTTCCTACGAATTCATAATTGTACTCCAATTTACATGAAATTTTGCACAGAAAGTAGAATTAACATTCTTACTATGCGTGTATGCGTGGGAGCCACCGTGGTGCAATGGTTAGCATGCGCGCCTTGCATACACAAGGTCGTGGGTTCGATTCCTGCTTCGACCGAACACCAAAAAGTTTTCAGCTGTGGTTTATCCCACCTCAGTAATGCTGGTGACATTTCTGAGGATTTTAAAGCTTCTCTAAGCGATTTCGCTGCAATGTGGAACGCCGTTCGGACTCGGCTATAGAAAGGAGGTCCCTTGTCATTGAGCTTAAAACGGAATCCATATATATGAGGACTTTGTTAAATTGCAAAAAAGCTTGGAAAATGACTAAAATTTTCATCTAAAACATATTTGGTGTTCACCATTGCGGTATCACAATTGACTGAATAGTCTAAGTGAGCCTGATACATCGGGCTGTCACCTAACCTAACACAACCTTAAATATATTTATTGACCGATAAATCGTAAATACACAAATTGCTTTAAATTTTACTATTTCTCATATTTGTTTACTTGACGTTAGTTCCGCCCCAGGAGTAAAATAATGCAACCTACCATATGAATTAAATAAATGCTCAAATAAAATAATTTCATTTGGAAAACTAAAAAATATAAGCTAAAATGAATTTTCCAACAAATAATAAAAAGAAATAGTTTCACGCGGGAAACTAAAAAAATAAGTCATGGCATTAGCCGATTTAAGTTTGAAGTCTAGAGATTTTCTATGAATTCGAAAAAAAAAAATGTGCAATTCGGTTCAGATTTAAATAAAATATGGAAACACAGACCTTTTTCTTAACTCCCAACAAATAATGTTCTATATATATAAAGTAAAGGCCTCACTCCCAACAAAGATTTCAGATGGTATCGAAGTGGTGCAGGATATATTATAGTCGGCTCCGCCCGACTTTAAACTTTCTTTATTTGTTTTTTTTTTTTTTTATTGACTTTGGTTTTGATTTGAGTCAAATGTGGGAGACATTCTGCCAAGGCTCAAATATATTTTTTTATTTTTGAACCAATTGTGTTCGTTTTTTAGCCTCTCAGTCATAAAAAAAGAAAAGTGCTAATCAATTTTATTTGAAATTATATTATGGCCTTGGAAATCTTTCCCCAACGAGGTGGATGGAATGCGATTTCTCATATCCACGGCAACATCAATTAATTCAATTTTATGTGTATGCCATCTTAAAATCAATCATCTTTTGATAACCACCCACCCTTTCCCGCACAATATTTCATTTCAATAGGTTTCGCTCATCGATCATTTATTTTCCAAATGGAGGTGTGAATTCTATAATTGAGTTTTTACACTCAAAAAACATCGAACTCAAGGTAAATAAAAAGTTAATTAATTTACTTTTTAATTAAATAATATTGGATACTATTTCTATTGAGAGGTGAGAGGTGTGATTGCCGTTTACAAATGGACAGATTTTCAAGTAAATCAACGCTTTATAGTAGTGTTGATATATATATACAATTTCACAGAGGATTGTCATTAAAGTCAGATATAGCTTTTCTGAGTGTACTCATTTTGTGGCTTTCAAAGCCACACACTCTCTCATACACACGTGTGTAGCCTTTCATCTATAAATACACTAACATACTCACACACACACACACACACTCATAGAAATACCCATTGATAAGTCAGCAATTACTCTTAAGAAATCATTGACGTATAAGTAACGTCATTCATTACCGTAACACCGTGATGACATTAAGTGGAGAAGTGAAGTGACTATGTGTGAGATTGAATGAATCGATTGAACCATCATAGCGGAAGTGTGAAGTACGTACGATTGTACGAAGTTTAGCTGTGTATATGGACCTGCGATTGAATGTGTGAACTCAGCAAAAAATCAACCACATTTCAATTAGAAGCTCAATACAATGTGATCACAATACCCCAATTGAAATAATGTCTAATAGGCAAAAGACTCAACATATGCATGTTTACTTGTAGACTTCATCACTATACCTCAAGGACAATATCGAAAATCCAAGTGATGGTGATATTAGCTCGAACTGATAAATGACTTTAAAAAGTCATTCTGTTAAATAAAGAAACTTGTTCTTGTTCATCTTATTACCGGTTGTGAAAAGGACATAATTGGATATTTATTAATTCTTTTATAGACGAAGTTTTCATGTTAGGAGTATGTAGAATTATAGCCTAGCAATAAAAACTTAACGTTTTTAATGAAATTTGAAATGCTGAATTAGCATCACATTTGAAGAGCTAATGTTAAATCAATGAATTGGATAATTTCCGCCCAATAACGAGTTCATGTAAAATCCATTGATTCTGAACCGATTTTGCATCACTTCCGAATAAAATAAAGTATATACCGAATTAAGTTCGGTCTGACCGAATCTTAAATTGCCTCTATCATGAATCAAATTATATAATTGTTTCCTTTGGAAAGTCGTAGTCGGGTTACTTGAAAATATATCCAATCTCAGGTAAATTTGATGATTTTATTTCTATAGAAAATTTTCTCATAATTTGATCTCTATATACATTTTTGTCAAAATTTTATTTCTCTAAAAAATTTTGTCTAAATTTTATTTCTATCGAATATTTTATTTAAATTTTATTTCTATTAAATTCTTTTTTCAAACTTTTGTTTGTATATTTTTTTAAATTTTTTTCTTGTAGAAAAATTTGTCAAAATTTTATTTCAATAGTATATTTTATCAAAATTTTATTTCTGTAGAAAATTTTGTAAAATTTTTATTTCTAATGAAAATTTTGTGAAAACTTTATTTCTATAGCAAAGTTTGTAAAAATTTTATTTCTATACTAAATTTTGTAAAAAAATTTGCTAAAATTTTATTTCTCTAGAAAATTTTCTCATAATTTGATCTCTATATAAATTTTTGTCAAAATTTTATTTCTCTAAAAAATTTTATAGATTTATAGAATGTTTTGTTTTTCAAACTTTTGTTTATATATTTTTTAAATTTTATTCTTGTAGAAAAATTTGTCAACATTTTATTTCAATAGAATATTTTTTATCAACATTTCATTTCTGTAGAAAATTTTTTAAAATTTTTATTTCTAATGAAAATTTTGTTAAAACTTTATTTCTATAGCAAAGTTTGTAAAAATTTTATTTCTATACTAAATTTTGTAAAAATTTTATTTTTGTACTATATTTTGTTAAAATTTTATTTCTCTACAAAATTTTGTCAAAATTTTATTTCTATAGAAAATATTTTATTTCTATAGAAAATTTTGTCAACATTTTTTATCAATAGAAAATTTGATCAAAATTTTATATCTATAGAAAATTTTGCCAAAATTTATATCTATAGAAAATTTTGTCAAAATTTTATTTCTATAGAAAATTTTGTTAAAATTTTATTTCAATAGAAAATTTTGTCAAAATTTTATTTCTATAGAAAATATTTTATTTCTATAGAAAATTTTGTCAACATGTTTTACCAATAGAAAATTTGGTCAAAATTTTATATCTATAGAAAATTTTGCCAAAATTTATATCTATAGAAAATTTTGTCAAAATTTTATTTCTATAGAAAATTTTGTTAAAATTTTATTTCTATAGAAAATTTTGTCAACATGTTTTATCAATAGAAAATTTGGTCAAAATTTTATATCTATAGAAAATTTTGCCAAAATTTATATCTATAGAAAATTTTGTCAAAATTTTATTTCAAGAAAATTTTGTCAAAATTTTATTTCTATAGAAAATATTTTATTTCTATAGAAAATTTTGTCAACATTTTTTATCAATAGAAAATTTGGTCAACATTTTAAATCTATGGAAAATTTTGCCAAATTTTATATCTATAGAAAATTTTGTTAAAACTTTATTTCCATAGAAAATTTTGTTAAAATTTTATTTTTATAGAAATTTTACTCTGTCAAGCAAACATATATACCAACACGTGGAAATCGGAAGACCTAGCACATAGGGGCTATACCAAAACATGGATTGACTCACGCCATATTAACTATATCCATTTACGGACCTAAAACAATTCTAAATGTTGTGTCCAAAAGGTGATATGGTCAAAATTTGGTCAATATAAACTTGACGTATATCTTTCAATTTTGCATTTAAAAAACCTGAACACCCCTCATTTTGAAGGTGTGTGTGTGTAGAATGTTGCTCCTATTTTGATTTTGGAATTCACTCTTCAGTTGTCAAAATGCCGTCCAAGCAAGAAGAGCAGCGTATCAAAATTTTGCTCGCGCATCGCGAAAATCCAAGCTACTCGCACGCAAAGCTGACAAAATCGCTAAAAGTTGCCAAATCAACCGTTACAAATGTAATTAAAGTGTTTGGGGAACGTTTGTCGACAGCCAGGAAGTCTGGATCGGGGGGAAATCGAAAACCGGAAACCGCTGAGACGACAAAGAGAGTTGCCGGTAGTTTCAAGCGAAACCCTAACCTCTCTCTCCGAGATGCCGCAAATAAGCTGGGTGTATCGTCTACAACC
The DNA here is from genome assembly GCF_050003625.1 of Haematobia irritans. Lineage (NCBI taxonomy): Eukaryota > Metazoa > Arthropoda > Insecta > Diptera > Muscidae > Haematobia > Haematobia irritans. Next base: position 277,502,197 of record NC_134397.1, on the reverse strand, counting down.
GTGCATCGAGCCAAAAAACGAGCCGGACTATCGACTTACAAGAAGGTAGTGACTCCAAATCGTGATGATAAACAAAATACGACGGCCAAAGCGCGATCCCGGAGGCTGTACACGACGAGGCTGACGAAGTTTGACTGCGTGGTAATGGACGACGAAACCTACGTCAAAGCCGACTACAAGCAGCTTCCGGGACAGGAGGTTTATACGGCAAAAGGAATGGGAAAGGTAGCATATATTTTCAAGCACATAAAACTGTCAAAGTTCGCAAAGAAATATCTGGTTTGGCAAGCCATCTGTACCTGTGGCTTGAAAAGCTGCATTTTCATAGCTTCCGGGACTGTCAATCAAGAAATTTACGTGAAAGAGTGTTTGAATAAACGTCTGCTGCCTTTCCTGAAGAAACACGGTTGTTCCGTACTGTTTTGGCCGGATTTGGCATCTTGCCATTACGCTAAAAAGGCCATGGAGTGGTACGCCGCCAACAACGTGTAGGTGGCTCCCAAGGACAAGAACCCTCCCAACACGCCAGAGCTCCGCCCAATTGAGAAATACTGGGCTATTGTCAAGCGGAACCTAAAGAAGACCAAAAAACTGCTAAGGACGAGCAGCAGTTCTGGCTTTCTGCGGCGAAGAAGGTGGACAAGGTGGCTGTACAAAATCTGATGGCAGGTGTCAAGCGTGAGGCCCGGCAATTCGGATTTGGAAAAGCGAAAACCTAACTGAATATTTTTCCTGAATTTTATACTAATTGAACTTGAAAAAGAAATTTAATTTGATTTTTTAAATAAACGATTTCACCGATTTACACCGTATCACCCTTTAGTACATTCTATAATTATTAAAGCCGCAGTGTGTAAAGCACATAATACTCCCTACCAAATATTAAAGATATGCATTTCCTCATACAAGCTTCGATTATTTCACCTAGTCTGTTATTTAAACGCTAAACGGAGTATGAGGCTGGTCCTCTAAGAGTTAAGTCTATTGTAAAGTCACATTTTTTTCTTCTATTTCGTGTGCAGACGAATATATCGGGATTTATATCTTGGAGTGGAATGTATGCAGACATGATTTTATTTATAACTGAATGAGTTTATAAATTTTCCTCTTCTTTGGTGCATAGCTGCGATTAATGTCACATAAATAGTTACCTGATATGGCTGCAGGGAAATAAGAAAATAAAGCGAAGATAGGATAAGTGTAAGATACTTCTTGGATATTGATTGAGTGTATTCGAATATCTATGACGCTAATGTATTTTAAGTTGCTCATAAATGGAAGTGAATCGCATGAATTGTTCTTATGGTGGTGTAACATCACATTGACTTGCCTGACTTGCTTACACTACACACTAGTTATGAGGTCAAGCCCCGAATCTTCAGGAGCCTGATATGTCTAAATAACGGATGAATTACTTCCGTTAGGAATATTTCAAGAAAAAAAAAAATATTTTCGTACGAATTGACATTTGTTGAGAAGAAATCCGAACTTATGGAATGTGTTAATATAAACAAATTGCAACGGAAATCGCATAAGTGTATACACTAATAGAAAAAATTACGTTCCATAGTCGTGAACAGACGGTGACAAAATGAAGCGGAAACGTTCACAAAAAATCAAAACGGGATGTTCACAATTTCGTCCACGGCCGTTCACGATTTCATGAACGTTAGACGTTATTATGGCAACTTCCTCGGTGGTGCAATGTGCTAAGGCGACTGTTAACGCGTATGGTGCAGAAAACACAGGTTCGAGTTACGGTAGCGGAAATCTTTTTATACCCTCCACCATAGGATGGGGGTATATTAACTTTGTCATTCCGTTTGTAACACATCGAAATTGCTCTAAGACCCCATAAAGTATGTATATTCTGGGTCGTGGTGAAATTCTGAGTCGATCTGAGCATGTCTGTCCGTCTGTTGAAATCACGCTAACTTCCGAACGAAACAAGCTATTGACTTGAAACTTGGCACAAGTAGTTGTTATTGATGTAGGTCGGATGGTATTGCAAATGGGTCCACTTTTACGTATAGCCCCCATATAAACGGACCCCCAAATTTGGCTTGCAGACCCTCTAAGCATTAGCTTAGCTAGACAATTTTCCTAGGGGGGCTATAGACAATTAATTTATAATAAAGCAACTAAAAACAGTTCCACACTTTTCCCAGCAAAAAAAATTGTGAGTTGTTCTAAAGGCACAACTTTAAAAGTACTTCCAAAAATGTCCTCAATTATTTTAACTACACAGGAAGTTTTTTACTTCATTTTTTTTTCATATTTTAATGTGTAATTTTTTGTTTCTTTTTTTTTCAAATAGTTAAAAAAAAAAGAGTAAGAATAAATAAATTGGTACAAATTATTCAAATTTTGCCACAAAACTGATAAATCCATTAAAGAAAAATCGATAATTTTGGAAATTATTCGAGGAAAAACGTTTCAAACAAGCGTCAGAATGCATTAAAAATCATAAAAAAATATAAAAATTATTTATTTGGGAAAATATCACAAAATTTTTTAATTCACATTCAAAACACTGAATTCGGATCTCACCTTAAGAAGTGATGCAAATTCATTACAACGGCTGTTGAAACGGCCGCCAATTTTGCACCACTTCTAGACCCAAAAAGAACATTTTCACTACTTTTTTGCGACGCTTTTTCGCAGCATTATTAAGATATTAATTTATGAAAGAAGAGTTTTAATATCAATTACTATTTTTTAATTGACTAAACTAAATCAATCATAAGTTCAACCACAACTTTATTTCATAAATATCTGACTTCAAACATTGCCATCGGCAACTGCTACCACAACCCAAGTAATTCGATTGTTCATGAAAGTCTTTAGCGGAACTTTGTGCGATTGTATATACTTGTTTAATTTTTATAAAAATTAAAAAAAACTATTGACATTTATTGAAAAATGGAAAATCATAAATAGAGTTTCAAATTCTGGGGGGGGGGCTAAAATTTTTCTGGGGGGTCTAAGCCCCCTCCCCAGAGGCCTTCCTACGCTTATGCCTCTAAGAGAAGCAAATTTCATCCGATCCGGCTGAAATTTGGTACATGGTGTTAGTATATTGTCTCTAACAACTATGCAAAAATTGGCCCACATGGGCCCCATATAAACCGATCCCCCGATTTGGCTTGCGGAGCCTTTAAGAGAAGCAAATTTCATCCGATCCGGCTGAAATTTGGTACGTGGTGTAAGTATACGGTCTCTAATTTCCATGCAAAAATTGGTCGAAATCGGTCCATAATTATATATAGCCCCCATATAAACCGATCCCCAGATTTGACCTCCGGAGTCCCTTCGAAGAGCAAAATTAAGCCGATTTGGTTGAAATTTGGTACGTGATGTTAGTATATGGCATCCATCAACCATGCAGGAATTGGTTCATATCAGTCCATAATTATATATAGCCCCCATATAAACCGATCCCCAGATTTGACCTCCGGGGCCCCTTCGAAGAGCAAAATTCATCCGATCTGGTTGAAATTTTGTACGTGGTGGTAGTATATGATATTTAACAACCATGCCAAAAGTGGTCCATATCAGTCCATAATCATATATAGCCCCCATATAAACCGATCCCGAGATTTGGTTTTGGAGCCTCTTGGAGGAGCAAATTTCATCCGAGTCAGTTGAAATTTAGTACATTGTGCTAGTATATGGCTGTTAACAACCATGCCTAAGGTCCATATCGGTCTATAGTTTTATATAGCCCTCAGATAAATCGATCCCCAATCACACAAAAATTGGACCATATCAATAATTCTATATAGCCCCCATATAAGCGACCCCCATATTTCAATTCTGGCTCCCTATGTACCGTGCAAAAGTCCATATCGATTCGTAATTATTTGTAGACTTACCTACACATACCTTTTTTGTCTAATATTTACCACGTATGGACTAACTCACAATTTAGAAAACGATTTAAGATACCACAACCCAAGTAATTCGATTGTGGATGACAGTCTTTCGTAGAAGTTTCTACGCAATCCATGGTGGAGGGTACATAAGATTCAGCCTGGCCGAACATACGGCCGTTTATACTTGTTTTTAATTATGTTGATAAATTCGTAACCATAACGTTTTCAGATCGTTGTTTATTATCTCGACAACGCATGGTGTCATTTGATCGTTGTCAGATTGACACGGCCTGTTCTCCGTTCGACACCACATGTGTGTTGATTCACTTTCATGAACGAATCGTTTTGAAATGAGCACGCCGAGCATGATTTTTTATGAGTGTATATTAGATGAATATTTTTCGGTGTTGGAAATGGGAATTTCAAGTGGTGTAAAACGTAAGATTGCCAAAATTCATATAAACTGGGCTTATGCCTAGTGTAGGATAGGTTAGGACATTTCAGGTTCACTGAAATATAGCCGAATCCCAAAGAAGTTTTGCTTTTGGATGTCACCATTTAGAAAATCTTAGAAATATCACAGCATTGCTGAGAAGGGATAAACTATCACTGAAAAATTATGAAACGATCTTTGTATGTTTCTTCTGAAGGTGTTGCACTTTTTTTAGTTTAAGGATTTATGCCTAGCGTCGTGCTGTAGGGTGTGACCGTTAAAGGATAATAAGGATTTCCAACACAGTAGCATTTTCACATGAGAGGATGAATATTATCAAGACATTCATGTGTGATTTATATGACAAGAGTTAAATTTTAACATTAAAGCACCGACATGATGCTCCTTTCCCATGCATAGAAAGAGGCAAGGACAATATAGCGAAAATCCAATTTATACAATTTATGCAAGCTAGATGAAATATTTTTTTATTGTATGGAATTTAAATACAAATATGACTAGATTCATATTTCGCAAAAGACAAACTTTCGTGACAAAGATGAACTTAATTTCATATTAGCGATTTGATATTGATTCAGATTTTAGAGAAATTGATTCAGAGATTAGTAGCGTCGTACTGTTTATACCCTCCACCAAAGGATGGATGTTGTATTGACTTTGTCATTCCCTTTGTAACACATCGAAATATTGGTCTAAGACCCCATAACATATTCTGAGTCGATATAGCGATGTCCGTCCGTCCGTCTGTTGAAATAATAATTTCTGAGAAAAATGAGGTTCCGGCAAACATGCTACATGTTCACCATCCAAAAATTATATTTTGCTCTAGAAACAAGTTTGAGGTGACCATACTCCTTATCTGGGTGTAGAATTCAAGGGCCCCCGTTGATAATGGTATTGGCCGCAGTACGGGCCGATGATCTCTCAAATGTCCTTGTTTAAAGGGTGATACGTTCAAAATTTGGTCAATATAAACTTGACGTATTTCTTTCAATTTTGCATTTAAAAAACCTGAACACCCCTCATTTTAAAGGTGTGTGTATGTAGAATGTTGCTCCTATTTTGATTTTGGAATTCACTCTTCAGTTGTCAAAATGCCGTCCAAGCAAGAAGAGCAGCGTATCAAAATTTTGCTCGCGCATCGCGAAAATCCGAGCTACTCGCACGCAAAGCTGGCAAAATCGCTAAAAGTTGCCAAATCAACCGTTACAAATGTAATTAAAGTGTTTGGGGAACGTTTGTCGACAGCCAGGAAGTCTGAATCGGGGGGAGATCGAAAACCGGAAGCCGCTCAGACGCCAAAGAGAGTTGCCGGTAGTTTCAAGCCAAAAAACGACACGGACTATCGACTTAGAAGAAGATAGTGACTCCAAATCGCGATGATAAACAAAATACGACGGCCAAAGCGCGATCCCGGAGGCTGTACACGACGATGCTGACGAAGTTTGACTGCGTGGTAATGGACGATGAAACCTACGTCAAAGCCGACTACAAGCAGCTTCCAGGACAGGAGTTTTATACGGCAAAAGGAAGGGGAAAGGTAGCAGATATTTTCAAGCACATAAAACTGTCAAAGTTCGCAAAGAAATATCTGGTTTGGCAAGCCATCTGTACCTGTGGCTTGAAAAGCAGCATTTTCGTAGCTTCCGGGACTGTCAACCAAGAAATTTACGTGAAAGAGTGTTTGAATAAACGTCTGCTGCCTTTCCTGAAGAAACACGGTTGTTCCGTACTGTTTTGGCCGGATTTGGCATCTTGCCATTACGGTAAAAAGGCCATGGAGTGGTACGCCGCCAACAACGTGCAGGTGGTTACCAAGGACAAGAACCCTCCCAACACGCCAGAGCTCCGCCCAATTGAGAAATACTGGACTATTGTCAAGCGGAACCTAAAGAAGACCAAAAAAACTGCTAAGGACGAGCAGCAGTTCAAGGCAAACTGGCTTTCTGCGGCGAAGAAGGTATACAAGGTGGCTGTACAAAATCTGATGGCAGGTGTCAAGCGTGAGGCACGGCAATTCGGATTTGGAAAAGCGAAAGTCTAACTGAATAATTTTCCTGAATTTTATACTAATTGAACTTGAAAAAGAAATTTAATTTGTTTTTTTAAATAAACGATTTCACCGATTTACACGCGTTTTCCCTTGACCAAATTTTGACCGTATCACCCTTTATGTTAGGTATAGGTGGCAGCCCCATATTTCAGGCTCACTTATACTATTCAGTCCATTGTGATAGTGGTGAACTTCTCTCTTATCATTTAGTGCTACCCGATGCCATGTTAAGCTCAATGATAAGGGACTTCCTTTTTATAGCCGAGTCCGAACGACATTCCACATTGCAGTGAAACCACTTAGAGAAGCTTTAAACACTCAGAAATGTCACCAGCATTACTGAGGTGGGATAATCAACAGCTGCAAAAATTTTGGTGTTTGGTCGAAACTGGGTTTGAGCCCACGACCCCGAACGAAAAATTTTCATTGATATAACGAAAAATGTCCCCTAATGCAATGAAAATATTCGTTAACAGTACGAAACGTTACGTTGGTTAACAGAAAATTTGTCGTTATAGCGAAAAATTTCATTGTATTAACGAATTTGTTTCATTGGCTCACTTTTAATGACATATTTCGTTAATACAACGAAACTATTCCTATTAGTGTATGTATGTAAGGTGGGCATGCTAACCATGGCTCCCTCAAATGTCCTAAAGACAGTATTGAATATTTCGGCCGAAGACCACGAAAATTGCAATAGCACTCAGTGCCATCGCAAAAGAGGTTGCATACACAATGATCACAAAAATCTCGGGATCTCAATCTATTCGACTTTTGCACCTTGAGCATTTTGGAGACTAAAGTTGGTACTAAGGAAAACCAAAGATCAACAATCATATCTGAATTTTTTGCTAAGAATTGGCCAAAATACCTCACAGATATAATCGTGCAGTGTGTGATGGCTTTGTCGGTCATTTGAAGGTCACAATTCGTGACAAATGTCGCCAATTCGAACAAATCTAAAGTGATTCTAAAATTTGATGTTATATCCGACATTTGAGAGCCACCATGGTGCAACGATTAACATGTCCGACTTGCATATAAAGGATCATGGGTTCAATTCCATTTTCGTCTAAAACACCTAAAAATTTTTTCTCCATGTACAGAATATTAAATTTCATTGCTTAAAAAGCCCCACAATTTTGAAGTATTTTGTATTGCTTGAGCCCCATTTGAATGTTCAAACTAACAATGACATTAAGAAATATGCCTTAAATTGGCTGACGATTCGTTTGATTGATAATGTGATTTCATCCTCTTTTAAATTTGGGTTTTGCCTACTTGATTATAAGAAGCAAATTTTAAGTTTTCATTTTTTCCAGCTTTTTATACCCTCCACCATAGGATGGGGGTATATTAACTTTGTCATTCCATTTGTAACACATCGAAATATTGCTCTAAGACCCTATAAAGTATATATATTTTGGGTCGTGGTGAAATTCTGAGTCGATATGACCATGTTCGTCCGTCAGTCCATCCGTCAGTCTGTTGAAATCACGCTAACTTCCGAACGAAACAAGTTATCGACTTGAAACTTGGCACAAGTAGTTGTTATTGATGTAGGTCGGATGATAATGCAAATGGGCCATATCGGTCCACTTTTACGTATAGCCCCCATATAAACGGACCCCCAAATTTGGCTTGAGATTGCTCTAAGAGAAGCAAATTTCATCCGATCCGGCTGAAATTTGGTACAGGGTGTTAGTATGTGGTCTCTAACAACCATGCAAAAATTGGTCCACATCGGTCCATAATTACATATAGCCCCCATATAAACCTATCCTCCGATTTGCTTGTGGAGCCTCTAAGAGAAGCAAATTTTATCCGATCCGGTTGAAATTTGGTACAAGGTGTTAGTATATGGTCTCTAACAACCATGCAAACATTGGTCTACATCGGTCCATAATTACATATAGCCCCCATATAAACCGATCCCCCGATTTGGCTTGCGGAACCTCTAAGAGAAGCAAATTTAGTGGTGTTAGTATATGGTCTCTAATCACCATGCATAAATTGGTCCATATCGGTCCATAATTATATATAGCCCCCATATAAACCGATCACCAGATTTGACTTCCGGAGCCTCTTGGAAGACCAAAATTCATCTGATTCAGTTGAAATTTGGTACGTGATGTTTATATATGACCCCAAACACCTATGCAAAAATTGGTCGAAAGCGGTCAATAATTATATATAGGCCCCATATAAACCGATTCCCAGATTTGACCTCCGGAGCCCCTTGGAAGAGCAAAATTCATCCGATTCGGTTGAAATTTGGTACGTGATGTTAGTATATGGTATCCAACAATTCATATCAGTCCATAATTATATATAACCCCCATATAATTCGACACAACCCAAGTAATTCGATCGTGGATGACAGTGTTTCGTAGAAGTTTCTGCGCAATCCATGGTGGAGGGTACATAAGATTCGGCCTGGCCGAACTTACGGCCGTATATACTTGTTTTTCCTCATATGCTATCAAAGTCTTTCAATTTCCAGATTCAGATTCGACTTCTAGTAGATATTATGTTATGTTTCAAGTAATAAATGTCTTTAAAATAAAGTGTTGAAAAATATGTAAAATTTTTGAACACTTTTTTGCTTTGTAGTCAAGATGCAGAAAGACAACAAATTTAAAGACAATTTCATTAATTTTAAAGAATTTTTCTGAGTCGACCTTAGTCCAAATTTTTTTCATGCTATCCATTTTTAAGTCAAATCACCTAATTATAAAAAAAAGCCACTTCATTAAAAAGCTTGTCGACTTTTGGACAAGGAAAAAACTTTCTACACGCAGAGAAGGAATATGATCACCTCAAACATGTTTCAAGAGCAAAATGTTATTTTTGTACGGTGACCATGTAACATGTTTGTCACTAAAATTTCATTTTCTCGTCAAATATAACCTGCTTGCCGAAATCAGATGCATGATTTCCGAGAAAAGAACATGGTTGCGAAAACCATGTTACATGGTCACCACCCAAAAATAACATTTTGCTCTTAAAACATGTTTGAGGTGATCATATTCCTTCTCTGGGTGTATCAGAGGAAGGCGGCCTATGCTAAACAAAATTCCCAGTCGTATTTTAAGGACATGAAATCTTTGGTCTCCCTACAATATTTTTTTCAATGTACGTTATAGAATTATAGAAATAAATGCTGAGGTATTAGGTTTTTCTTCATTCTACCAGTGTTATCAATTAAAGCATTTTCATATTTTCATATTTCCTCCACTGTAAATGCATGGCTTTAGAAAGTCGTACATTTATGTTAAACCCAAAAAAAAAGAAGACAGGACATTTTGGCCAAAAGAGTTATGGCCACGTCCAATGTCTAAGAGTGTATGCATATTGGCTCCATGTCTGTGTGAGTTTCAATGGAGTGTGGGATGTTTCAGCGATGCATAGCTCGTTTGTTTCTGTATGTGTGGTGTTTAAGTGAATTTATTTTTCCGAAACAAGTGCATTATCCTTACACTTGAAGCACGCGACTTCAACACGGTCCATATGTGTGTCACGCATAGACCATGGTGGCCTATGAATTTCTCTCCACAATACCAGTTACACTGTAAATACTAATGTATGGCCTGCAGAGAGACTCAAAAACCATCACCACCACCACTTATTGGTGTTGTGCTTTAGTCGTGTTCTGGTATATTTCTCTGTCTGTCTCTATGTCTGTCTGTCCCATGTCCCCATGCGGATGCGGTCATTTTCAAACAATAGCCTCTTCAGAAACAAATTTATGTACATTCAGCTATTGGCGACCGCCACAGTAGGAGTACTAGTTGTAGTTTTTGTTTTGTATTTTTTTTTTCGTTTTCAGTTTAGTTATTTGCTGTTGTTGTTGTTGTATCAGTAATAGTGGACAAAAGAGCCTGTTGATATTACACCACCACATATCCCATGCAACTGGGCCAACTAGTCAAGGCTATTTTATCCAAGGGGTCTTGTGTTGCAGTGGTGGGCTTTAGGCATTGCTGTGGTCCGATATCCTTGTTGGGGATGTCGTTCTATTGGCATTACTTTGGTCGACCATTGTCTGGCTAGTTGGGTTAGTAATGTCGGCCTGAAACAAGAGACATAGGTTTATTTGTTGTTAGTCCTTTCAAAAGGACACAAAATGTGGAAGTGGTTTTACAATGAGGTTAGTTGAAAAATATGACTTGTTTGGAATGGTCTTAAACCAGCGTCTGGTATACCAGCATTGTCCATAGCCTATTTTTAAGGTTTATATTTTAATTTGGCTTTCCCATACGTTTCAATTATAATGGCTCTAAAAGCTAATGGGAACGCATTAGCTTTTACTAGGCCAAAGGGGACTGTTTCAATGCAATGTGGATGGTAACTGAGTTGTTTTCGTTTAAATGTTTTGACCATTTCACTAGCAGTCTTTAAACCATCATAATGAACATCATTTTTTATCCTTAATGGATTCAACACAACTCACTCATAAGCCTTTATTCAATTCGATATCTTTCTCCTTTAAAAAGTTTGAGCTTATCATTGAAATGAGTATTATTAACTCGTTATTTTCATTATTTATAATTTATATTTATCACTCAAGTTCACAAACAACACTCACACACATATACACATCGAAAAGCATTCAAGTTTCATTACAACATGAGCGCAATGAAGAATTTTTTAAAAAGGCTTAGGGAGTTCTGGGGGCATGAGTCGATTTGAAGCTATTTCTGTTCCCTAATTTTCGTTACTTTTTTCCGAATGTCTTCTTAGTTAAGAAGAGGGAGTGGTTTGGATCCCTAGCTTGTGATCTGAAATTACTCTAAAAAAATTGAACATACGGCAGTTTACAATTTAATTCTATTCCGTAGGAAACAAATTTGAATTTATTAGTTTTTCTATGCTTTTTATACCCTGCGCCACACTATGGAAGTTAAGGTAGAGATGAGATAGACACATTGTGTCTTTCACAATAAAGCTCAGGGTGGGCCCCTGAGTCGATCTAACCATGTCCGTCTGTCTGTGAACACATTTTTGCGATCAAAGTCTTGGTCTATGTAGGTGAGAATAGAACCCTGATTTTGGAAGAAATCGGTTCGGATTTAGATATAGCTCCCATATACCCTAATTTTGTTCACATTTGGGAGGTCAATTTAAATGTGTTATTTAATATTCCACGTTTGGGGGTGTCCGGTTTTCAGAGTGTCCATGTTTGATAGGTTTCACTGTATATGTTTTTCCGATTAAATAAAAAATGACCCATCAAAAATCTCCACAGCTATTCAAAAAATTGTAAAAATGTCTAATATTTTCCACACAAATTTTTGGGTCCATTTTCCATACAAATTTATCGCCCCCACACCCTCAAAAAAAGTGGCTTCAGTAACATATACCCCAAACACATTTTGCTTCAAGCATATATATATATATATATATATATATATATATATATATATATATATATATATATATATATATATATATATATATATATATATATATATATATATATATATATATATATATATATATATATATATATATATAGAGGGTGATTTGTTAAGAGCTTGATAACTTTTTTTTTTTTAAAAACGCATAAAATTTGCAAAATCTCATCGGTTCTTTATTTGAAACGTTAGATTGGTCCATGACATTTACTTTTTGAAGATAATTTCATTTAAATGTTGACCGCGGCTGCGTCTTAGGTGGTCCATTCGGAAAGTCCAATTTTGGGCAACTTTTTCGAGCATTTCGGCCGGAATAGCCCGAATTTCTTCGGAAATGTTGTCTTCCAAAGCTGGAATAGTTGCTGGCTTATTTCTGTAGACTTTAGACTTGACGTAGCCCCACAAAAAATAGTCTAAAGGCGTCAAATCGCATGATCTTGGTGGCCAACTTACCGGTCCATTTCTTGAGATGAATTGTTCTCCGAAGTTTTCCCTCAAAATGGCCATAGAATCGCGAGCTGTGTGGCATGTAGCGCCATCTTGTTGAAACCACATGTCAACCAAGTTCAGTTCTTCCATTTTTGGCAACAAAAAGTTTGTTAGCATCGAACGATAGCGATCGCCATTCACCGTAACGTTGCGTCCAACAGCATCTTTGAAAAAATACGGTCCAATGATTCCACCAGCGTACAAACCACACCAAACAGTGCATTTTTCGGGATGCATGGGCAGTTCTTGAACGGCTTCTGGTTGCTCTTCACTCCAAATGCGGCAATTTTGCTTATTTACGTAGCCATTCAACCAGAAATGAGCCTCATCGCTGAACAAAATTTGTCGATAAAAAAGCGGATTTTCTGCCAACTTTTCTAGGGCCCATTCACTGAAAATTCGACGTTGTGGCAGATCGTAAGTCTATTCATGATGAAATGTCAAAGCATACTGAGCATCTTTCTCTTTGACACCATGTCTGAAATTCCACGTGATCTGTCAAATACTAATGCATGAAAATCCTAACCTCAAAAGAATCACCCTTTATATATATATATATATATATTCTCAGGATTGTTCAAACATATTATGTTTCACCTTAGGGCATATATGTTTATAGGCTATTTCCAAATTAATATATGTTTGCATCTAAACACATTATATTTACAAACATTTTTATTTTACAAACATCGTAATATGTTCCAACATATTAACATATGTGTCCCAAACATGTTATGCTAGTTTATGAACATTATATGCTTGCACTTAAAAATATTGTGTTAAAAAATGTGAGTTCCAAACATATAATTTTTACACCTAAACATATGAAAACCCGTCTTTTTCGTCCGTGCATAAATCATGTATGTACTTTTGAGAAATTGAATAACGATGGCTTGAGATTTAAATATTTTCTATATTTATACCCTTCACCACTACTGTGGTACAGGGTATAATAAGTTTGTGCATTTGTATGTAACGCTAAGAAATAGTGGTCATAGACCCATCGTTTAGTATACCGATCGTCTTAGAATTAAATTCTGAGTCGATTTAGCGATGTCCGTCTGTCTGTCTGTTCATGTATTTTTGTGCGCAAAGTACAGGTCGCAGTTTAAGTCCGATCGTCCTCAAATTTGGCATAGGGTCGTTTTTTGGGACAAAGCTAATCGCTATTGATTTTGGAAAAAATCGGTTCAGATTTTGATATAGCTGCCATATATATGTATCCCCTATCTGGTCATAATTGGCGTATTTATCAACCGATGTTCTTCAGATTCAGTACATCCGAATATTTTATGAGTCTCGAAAAACTGGCAAAATATCAGCTAAATCGGTTCAGATTTAGATATAGCTCCCATATATATCTTTCGTCCGATTTAGACTCATATGACCACAGAGGCCAAATGTTACTACCGATTTTCGTGAAATTTTACATAAAGAGTAGAATTAACATTCTACCAATGATTGGTAAATTGGATTGAAATCGGTTCAGATTTAGATATAGCTCCCATATATATCTTTCGTCCGATTTAGACTCATATGACCACAGAGGCCACAGTTTACTACCGATTTACGTGAAATTTTGCATAAAGAGTAGAATTGGCATTCTACCTATGCTTGGTAAATTTGATTGAAATCGACTCAGATTTAAATATAGCTCCCATATATATCTTTCGTCCGATTTGCTCTTATATGGCCTCAAAAGCCAGAGTTTTGCCGTGATTTAGTTCAAATTTTGCACAAGGAGTACGTTTAACAGTATCGGTAAGTGTACCAAATTCGGTTGAAATCGGTTCAGATTTTGATATAGCTCCCAAATATATTTTTCGTCCGATTTGAACTTATATGGCTTCAAAAGCCATGACTTGCTTCAACTTTTGCAAAGGAGTACGTTTAACAGTATCGGTAAGTGTACCAAATTTGGTTGCAATCGGTTCAGATTTAGATATAGCTCCCATATATATATTTTACCCGATTTACACTTAAATGACCACGTGGGCCAGAGTTATACTCCCATTTATGTGAATTTTGCAGAGATAGCAGAATTATTATTCTAACTATCCATGTCAAATTTAGTCGAAATCGGTTCAGATTGCATATAGCTCCCATATATATGTACACCAGAGTTTGGAAAATATGATAGACTATTGCATATTTTAGACCCATTTTCAATGGGCTTTTCCTCCAGTTGACTGTATAGTTTCCACGGAGAATATAATTAATATGATATTTAAGTGTGTCAAATTTGATCTAATTTGGTTCAGAATTAGATAAAGCCTCCATATATTCGTTCTTCCGGTTTATAGAAATATGACCAAATTCCCACACTTTACACGAAATTCTGTGATGATTTCCCCATATCTTAGTCATATCCTAAACACTGTAATGCCAGACTTTCCACAGAACGGTTGAGTTTTAAATAAGGCTCCAAGTCGCCTGACTTGACCAAATAATATATCACAACCAACACTTGACCATATATCTTGGCAAAATCTAACCAATAGCCTTGTAAAATCGCCACTGCTAAGTAGCAAAAATTGTAAATATTACTAAAATTGTCCTATATCTCCCATACATAAGTATCGCCTGGTAAATCATAAATGCTCTTTTGTATAATTGCATTAAAATTTCTCTCGCTTCATATTTCCCATACTTATACCCTTCACCACTACTGTGGTACAGGGTATAATAAGTTTGTGCATTTATATGTAACGCCAAGAAGGAAACGTCTGAGACCCATCGTTTAGTATACCGATCGTCTTAGAATTAAATTCTGAGATATAGCCCCCATATATATCTTATTTTTGTAAGGTTACATGTTACATGTTTGTCACTAAAATGTTATTTTCTCGTCAAATATAACCTGCTTGCCGAAATCAGAAACATGATATCCGAGAAAATTATATGGTTGCGAAACCATGTTACATGGTCACCACCCAAAAATAACATTTTGCTCTTAAAACATGTTTGAGGTGATCATATTCCTTCTCTGGGTGTGGTGAAGGGTATAATATAGTCGGCTCCGCCCGACTTTAGACTTTACTTACTTGTTATATTTAATAAATTTTCTTTAATTTGTCGAAAACTATTTATTTATTTTTGTGAAATCGTAACATCTGCGTTTGCAATGCAGTTTAGTTAAAAATTTCTCAAATTAGTCTATGTTTTCTAAATATAACGAAACTTTGCCTTCTTGGTGGGGGTCACTATTTTTTGTAGTGTAATTAATTATCAAACATAGCGCAATTATTAGAAATTTATAAATAACCTCAAAACACATACGAGCCTTAACGACACAGCTGTGAGAGCCTAAGGCCCTTCTAGATCCGTCTCTGGTAGTTAGTGTCATATTTGGGTAAATACAACTTGGCATCCGTTGGCCCTGTGAATGTAAGCGGAGTGCTCGGTACGACAATTTTTCCCCTATTAATTTAATTGTTAATATTGACAATATAATCAGTGTTTAATTAAAATTGGTACATAATCCTATTAAATTGGCTTTATGAGAATATTTAAATTATGTAAATGACTACGATTTTAATCAGTTTCGATTTTTGTTCTACACTCTCAGTCGTGAACAGAGAAGCCTTACCTGTTAAATAAACATAAGTAGCTCCTGTACAAATACTCAACATGCGTACATTTTGTTTGTACTTATGACCATATTTACATAAAACTGATGCCCTAGGCATGGCCAGAGATCAGACATTGAATACAATTTACGAATTTATTAATGATTATAGGTCAATTGTATGGGGAATTTAGTAGAAGCTGTTATATATTTATGAATGTATTGTGAGATTACATTGCACAGTAGTAAGGATAAATATAAAAATTGTAAATGATAAGTTAAATCAATTTTTTTTTTATTGGATTGAAAGGAACCATATTTGAAAATTTTAAAATACACTGAATTTTCATTTTATTAGTAGGTTAGGTTAGGTTATGTGGCAGCCCGATGTATCAGGCTCACTTAGACTATTCAGTCCATTGTGATACCACAGTGGTGAACTTCTCTCTTATCACTGAGTGCTGCCCGATTCCATGTTAAGCTCAATGACAAGGGACCTCCTTTTTATAGCCGAGTCCGAACGGCGTTCCACATTCCAGTGAAACCACTTAGAGAAGCTTTGAAACCCTCAGAAATGTCACCAGCATTACTGAGTTGGGATAATCCACCGCTGAAAAACTTTTTGGTGTTCGGTCGTAGCAGGAATCGAACCCACGACCTTGTGTATGCAAGGCGGGCATGCTAACCATTGCACCACGGTGCAATATTTTATTTGTAAGTTGCTTTAAAAGTTTCCACCAAACATCTCAAATTGCTTAAAACCGCTCCTCCAAATTTGGGATGTTATGGGGCTACAGTAAAATATTGGCACATCAGCCTCATTGAGCTGGCTCCATTATATTTGTAATCTAAATAAAGGAATGATCTAATTTTTTTCTGTATACACGCAGAGAAGAAACATAATTGTCACAATCATATTCGAAGAGAAAAATAATATGATAAGAGCTATTTTTGCGGAGACCATGTAAGATTTTCACCTGCAACCATGGTTCTAAGAAAAATTAAATTGTCCTCATCTAAAATATGATTCTATTATATATATATTGATAAAAATAATTTAGTTTGAATCAAAAGACAATGGTCACGATCTAAAATGTTATGGTATTCGTCAAAAATGTTTTTCTTCCAGTTAAAAGAATATGGTCACAACCTAAAATGTTTGATCTGTATGAAAAAACTTTTTTCGTCGTCGAAAAAGGACGCCACTTGAGAAAACACAAAATTAACTGTATTTATTTGTTTTTATTTACTTATAAACTAAATCATTGTTTATTTGTATTTATAATGT
The DNA here is from genome assembly GCF_050003625.1 of Haematobia irritans. Lineage (NCBI taxonomy): Eukaryota > Metazoa > Arthropoda > Insecta > Diptera > Muscidae > Haematobia > Haematobia irritans. Next base: position 277,485,050 of record NC_134397.1, on the reverse strand, counting down.
CGTGCAAGCAAACATCACATAATTTTACACACTCAATTTTGGTTCAATTTCAACAATATGTAATCATCCCATATTTACGTCGTGCCCATCAAATGTACAAATGCAGGCATGTAAGTGCAAATAAAAATAAATTATACCATAAGCAAATGCAGAACAAAAACCATGTAAATTGTTATATCCCCCACCGTTTGTAACACATCAAAATATTGCTCTCAGACCCCATAAAGTATATATATTCTGGGTCGTGGTGAAATTCTGATTCGATCTAAGCATGTCAGTCCGTCTGTTGATGTCACTCTACCTTCCGAACGAAATAAGCTATCGACTTGAAATTTGGGACAAGTAGTTGTTATTGATGTATGTCAGATGGTATTGCGAACGGACCATATCGGATCACATTTACGTATAGCCCCCATATAAACGGACCCACAGATTTGGCTTGCGGAGCCTCTAAGAGAAGCATATTTTATCCAATCTGGCTGTAATTTGGTACATGGTGTTGGTATATGCACGCAGAGAAGAAACATGATTGTCACAATCATATTCGAAGAGCAAAATAATATGATAGCAGCTATTTTTGCGGCGACCATGTAACATTTCAACCTGCAACCATGTTGGCTCAGTGAACATGGTTCTAAGAAAAATACAATTGTTCTCGTCTAAAATGTTATTATATTGATAAAAAGAAATTTGTTTCCATTAAAAGACAATGGTCACGATCCAAAATGTTATGTTATTCGTCAAAAATGTTTTTCTTCTAGCCACATGATCACAACCTAAAATGTTTTGATTTTTATGAAAAAACTTTTTTCGTCGTCGACAAAAGGACGCCACTTGAGAAAAGAAAACACAAAATTAACCTTCTTTATTTGTTTTTATTTATTTATAAACTAATTCATTGTTTATTTGTATTTATAATGTCGTGCAAGCAAACATCACATATTTTTACACACTCTAGTTTGGTTCAATTTCAACAATAAGTAATCATTCCATATTTACTTCGTGCCCATCAAATGTACAAACGCAGACATCATGTGACTGCAAATAAAAATAAATTATATATCAAAATGCAGAACAAAAACCAGGTACATTCTTTTAAATTACACTTTCCTTTTTTGTATTCACATAAAACCGCGTGCCATTTCTGAATAAATAAATTAACACAAAACACAGTAAATCCGTATTCTCCGTCCATTCCAAGAAACAATCAACACACGACTGACGCGCAAAATGAAAATCGTGTGTACCTGCTCAATGTTGTTATAAAATTCTTGTCGCTGCAAAAAAATTAAAAAAATAAATGGTCACGAAAACAATGTACATGGTATTTATGGCCATGTAATGGTTGTAGACATGTCTATACGTAAACTATAAAAATACTTTTTCTCTGCAAAAAAGTAAAAAAAATAGAATGGTCAGGTACATGATTTTCCTGACCATATAATGGTGTCAAATTCTATCATTTAAATAATAGAACATGTTTGCGGCATTTGAGAACCATTTAAATTCTTATTGCCAACATATATTTTTCTCCGCTCGAAAATTATTTTTACAAAGACAACATACATGGTTTTCGCGACAATTACATACTCTAAATAAGCATTAAGTGGATGCGGCAACCATGTCCAAACATCTTTTTTCTGTGCGTGTGGTCTCTAATAACCATGCAAAAATTGGTCCATATCGGTCCATAATTATACACATACCCCACAAAATCTGCGTTCACTTCAATTTCGTTTATTATTTGTCTAACAAAAACAACATTGCTATAACAAAGCAAAAAATGTTTATGCTGAATTTTTTACTCATAAATATTCGACAAAATGCCATGTAATCGAATCAACGAGATAGTCTATTCGAATTGTACCGTCACATTTTTGAGTTCTTTTTCTTAATATTTTTCATGTTTCTACCTTAGTTTTTCCATTTGATCGTTTTGCGAGATCGTTTACTCATTTAACTCACAAAAGTAGAAAAATAAAAAATAGAAATTAAGGGTAAAGAAATTAGCGCTGACGAAAGAAAAATAATAATTAAATTATTGAAATTATTGATCTGTACAAAGAGTTGTAAACAACTTTAAAGATACCAGAATTTTAAGGGCAAAGCCCAGGTCTGGTCGCCCAAAATTATTATGAATACGGGAAGATCGTAAAATTATTAATATGACGAAGGCTAGTCCCTGGATAACCACTTCCAAAATTGTGGACAAAGGTAAAGTGTAATTTAAAAAAAGTTTTTCTGCAGAAACAGCCAGAAAAGTATTGTAAAAACTGGATACCACTATAGGGTTGCCCGTCGAAAATCATACATATCGTTTGTGAACAGACAAGAACTCATAAAATTTGTTTATAAATACATAAACAAGCTCCCAGAATACTGGAAATAAGTTGTATTTTCAGACGAAAGCAAGTTTTGTATATTTGGAATAAATGGGCGTCAAATTGTTTGGAGGAAAGCAGGAATCGCGCTGAAAAATAAAACCTTGTTGGCACGGTGAAATATGATGGAGGTAGTGTTATGGCGTGGGGGTGTATGGGGGCTTCTGGAGGGGGTCAATTGGTATTTATTGAGTTAACGATGGACAAATACGGTCATTTAAACGTATTAAAATACAATTTAAGTCAAAGTACCGTAAAACTTGACTTAACAGAGACATTTTGGTTCCAACAGGATAACGATCCAAAGCATACTACTGAGATCGTAAGACTTTGGCTTCTATATAATGTCCCAAGATATCGTTAAAAAAAAACACCACAATCACCTGATCTTAAAGGACCTACTGGAGTAGAGGATACGGCAACATAATATTTCCAGCAAGGAAACGTTTCGCAGGACTATGCAAATGGAGTGGAGAGGAAAAGAAAAATTGGTAAATTTTATGCCAAAACACTAAATCAAATTCTAAAACAACGAGGCTATCCAACTAAATACTAACATTCGTTTATACAGAATTAGTTTATATATTTTTTATGTTTTTATAGAATTTTGTTTGACTGATATAGCCCCCCATATAACCCCCATACTTCAATTCTGGCTTTATAATTACCGCACAAGTGTTCATATCGGTTCGTAATTATTTCTTCCATATTTATTTATTCGGCCTTTGTTTTGCCAAATACATATCCCGCATGGAGTAACTCACAATTTAAAAGATATGTTAAGAAGTTTTAAGATGCCTTGCCATCGGCCGCAACCCAAGTAATTCAATTGTGTATGACCGTCTGTAGTAGGAGTTTCTACGCAATCCATGGTGGGGAGTACATAAGATTCGGCCTGGCCGAACCTACGGTCGTATATAATTATTTTCAATTACACTTTCCTTTTTTGTGTTCACATAAAACCACGTACCTCTTCTGAATAAATAAATTAACACAAAACACAGTAATCCCATATTCTCCGTCCATTCCAAGCAACAATCAACACGACTGACGCGCAAAATGAAAATCGTGTGTACCTACTCAATGTTTTTATAAAATTCTTTTCGCTGCAAAAAAGTTAAAAAATTAAATGGTCTCGAAAAAATGTACATGGTCATGTAATGGTTCTAGACATGTCTATACCTAACCTATAAAAATGCTTTTTTCCCTGCAAAAAAGTCGAACAATTGAACGGTCAGGTACATGATTTTCCTGACCACACAGAAAAAAAAGTGTCTCGTAAATTTAAGAAGATTTTTACAATAATTTATTACAAGAATTTTCCAGAATTTTAGTTCATTTTTCGTATCTTCAACGAAAATTAACTACTCGAAAGGAAATTTTACAAATTCCAAGTAGCAATCGTTTAGTTCATGGCCTACAAAATACGATGGAAATTTCCTTAACAAATTTCTTAACTGGTAGTTAAAAATTCGTTTGTCATGCTATAAAACTACTTGTGAAATGTAAAGTATTTTCTAAATAATAAGTGCAATTTACTAAAGATTTTTTTGTATGAGAAAATATTTTTTTACGAAAAATGAACTTGAAAGTGGATAGGAATTTCTTACTGACAATTCCTATAGTTAATAATTGTTGGTAAAAAATTACCCAATGAAATATTTTTAGTTCACATGTAATTAAATGTATAGACATTTTCGTCAAAAATGGTAGATAACATTTCATGAAAATTTTGCAAATTTTAAGTTAAACGTTTCATCGTTCATAAACTGGTGTGCCTTTACGAATATTATTCTTGGAGTAAATTGTCAGCAGATGCTATGAACTAATGCATAGTACAGAGATCTTTATCGGCATAGTGGAATGTGATTAATGTAAAGATGATGTTACTTGAGTTTTGTTGTGTATACATGAGCGTGGGGTTGTTTTTATTTTTGTTCATTTAGTGGTTTGTGTGTGTGTGTGTTTGTTATTCTTGGATGGTTTATTTGGCTGGATGAGGTGTTGTTTTCAATAAAGGCACATGTGTTTTTGTTGTTGTAGGAATATTTTGGCTTTGCTTGGTTTTGTTTGGCATGCTTCAGTTGTATAGTTGGCGTTGGCGTGGGCTGTTGCATCTTTTTAGCTGGTATGCAACAAGGGAATATAAAGACGTGGAATATTTTGGATTTTTGAGACATATATTTGTGTTTGATAATTAAACCTTTTAAATGAAAGTTATTAATATTTTATCAGTAGTTTAGAAAAAAGTTATTAAGAATATTTAGGAAAATATGTTGAAAGTGTATTGAAATTTTTATTATTCTATGTAAAAAAATAATATTCAATTCCAGATGAATTTGGAAAATTTTTGTTATGTCTCATGTGTTTATTCATAAATTGGTAAGTATTTTTTAAGACTTTCTTTTAAAAAGAATATTTTTTATGTATATTATTATTTGTTAATTAATTGTTTTGGAAATCAGTTTAATGGTTTTCTTTGTTGTAAAAACAATATTTAATTTCAGAGCAACTCCAGATGGATTCGAACAAATTTAAAAAATAGAGAATTGGTAAGTTTTCTTTTAAAAATTGCTTTTTTCGACTAGAATATTTACGTTTTTATGACCTTTTTATCATCAAAATTACAGTTTTTTAATACCTTATTTTAGTATTTCTTTAATAAAATTTTTTGGAAACCAATGTAATATTTTTAATGTAAAAACAAATATTTAATTTCAGAATAACCCTTTAAAAATTTGGACAAATTTTTAGTACTCCTTTGCCTGTAATTTAATAGTGAATTGGTAAGTATTCTTTAACTTTCTTTTAACCCTGGACAGTCATCCTTATTTTTTGTACATTAACGTCATCCTTCGTCATTTTGACTACGGCTGATTTCAAGACGCTATAATTTTCATCGTGAGCGAAAAGTGAACCAAACTTGGATTTATTTTCTTACTAAATTTGGTTTTAAGTAGTATAAAACAAAAATTCATAAAACGGTCGAATTAGTATAACTTACATTTACCATTTCCCAATAGACTAAAATGCATTTTAAATCGAAAATGAAATTACGTGTCGTCATTTTGACGAATGATGACTGTCTAGGGATATCAAGAATATTTGGTTTTTTATGCATATTATTATTTTTTTCATTATATTTTTTGAAAACCTATTTAATAATTTTATTTAATGTAAAAAATAAATATATAATTTCAGAGTAACCCAAATAAATTTGGACAACTTTTTATATTTCCCCTCAGCGTACAATTTAATAGAGAATTGGTAAGTTTTATATTAAAACTTTGGCTTTCTTTCAACTAGAATATTTATTTTATTATATCTTTCACATCGATAACAACACAGTTTTATGAGTTTATTTAGAATACTTCATTATTTCTCTAATTGTTTCAGGTAAAAATTTTATGAGATACGTTTTCCAAAGAAAAGTTAAATTCCTTACACCATTTGATAAAATGCCCCAAATATTGTAAGTTACAAGCTAAAATGAAGAATTAAAAATTATATTTCATTACATGGTGTTAATTTTTAACAATTTTCATTATTGTTTCCATTTTTTTCCAGCATGGTATGTGAAAAAATTACCTACGATGAATAAAAAAGGATAAGTCAAAATGTCGAAACAGCGAGTTCAAATCTGTTCCACGTGGTCATAATTTTTATTCACAAAAAACATTGTATTAAGAACTTTCATCATAAGTTTTTATAATAAAGTACTTTTGCTTAAAGAAAGTTTAATTTTAATGTATGACAATTTTCATAATAGTAAAACGGTTTGTTGTTCCTTTAATTATTTAATTTCTCTGTACTGTGGAATGATTGATTTAAAAATAGTTTAGTCGTCGACATTTTAAAGAGACTGTTAACCAATTTTTATTATCGAGTTTCTCACAAAATAAGCAAGTAAACCAAAATAATACTGACTGACTATTTAACTTGGTAGGGGTATATAAATCTTATGGTGTTGTAAAAATGAACTAAACTACAATGTTATAGATGAACTAAAATTCAAGAAAATTATAAACTAGACAAGTTGAAAAAATCTTAAGGGCTAAATCATGGTCAATATTACTACAGTTTAGTTCATTTTGCAATGGAAAAGGGTTCACTGTTTTTTCAGTGCATGTAATGGTCTCAAATTCTATCATTTAAATAATAGAACATGTTTGCGGCATTTGAGAACAATTTAAATGCTTATTTTACATGTTTCTTTGCTCGAAAATTATTTTTACAAAGACAAAATACATGGTTTTCGCGACAATTACATGCTCTAGATAAGTATTAAATGGATGCGGCAACCATGTCCAAACATGTTGTTTCTGTGTACGGTTAACACTTAGTTCAAAACTTCATATTTCAATGTCATACCCAGTTCTAATGCAAGTTAATGAAGGGGTTCTTAGAAAGTCCTAGGTGTGGTTATAAAATTATAAATTGATTTTTCTAATGATAAATTATACAATGTTAGCCTAAGTAACCACATTTGAATAAATGAATGACTCTACATATCCACTAAATTAAAAATGAGAGCGGAAAACCAAATTTAATAGCCCTTGGGAACTATTTCAGTTGTAAGGAAGTATCTTAATTTTTTCTATGCCAAATAATCAATTCATCGTCTTAAGTTTTGGCTTATTCGTAACACTTTGGTTTTGGAATATCCTTGTTTGTGAAATGACTTGAAACAAATCACATTCTTAGCCATGTCATTTCCACTACTTTCCCTTTTAGTTAGATGTGAATTCATGCCAAGTCATAGATGCTACAAAGGCTATGGTATCCCATAATACCGCTGGTCAATTTTGCATTGAAGGCATGACTGAATATTTACCTCATTGTGCAAATAGAAAGAGCAAAGAGAATTCATTGGCTTTTACAAAAACAAATTAACTGAAAGGACAAGGTAAACTAGAAGAGCAAAATGTGGGAAATTAGAAAACCAAGGAAGCCATAAATCATAAATAATAGAAATATCAAAATTACCATTGCTACTCTATTGGTATTTGCTGTTGAAGTAAATTGGTCGTTACGAAGCCATTTGGCATTGGTTATTAGGCTACACAATTTCTTTTGTGGTCCTCTTACCTTTCTCTTTTTCAAGGATCATAATTGGATATCATCCATTAAAGACCTTTAGGTAATTTCAGAAATATCTTCACTACACTTTTCCTGATAATGAATTTGTATTTTTTTTTTCAATTAAATTATATAAAAAATATAGCTTTGAAAATTGAAAGTTTCTGATGGCAAAATATACTTTCCGTGATGAAAGATGTGATCTAATGATTTTTTATAAATGTTTTTTTCGCCACATTTATTTATAAGTTCAAATGATAACAATTTCAGGTCAATAAATGACTTATACCAACAATCAAATATTAGTTTAGAAATTGCCTATAAGCTTATAATTGTTTAGAAAGAGAGACCTAGAGAGTATGCTGTATGTAAAACAAGTAAGTAAAGTAGAAAGTCGGGCGGGGCCGACTATATCATACCCTAAACCACCCTTACTGAATTAGTAAACATAAGCATTTGTGGGGTAACATTGATATAGGTATGGGAGATAAACCGCAGTTGCATATTTAAGAAAATTAAGGGATACATGTTTATGGATGCTTTGTATCAATCCGATTATAGCTCATAGTTAGTGTTGCCAGAGAAAATGTTCGGTTTGCCCTACCAGGACAAAAAAAGATTCCTACTTTCCCATACATTCCCAAATAATTTTCCCTACAATTTAAACAAATTTTACAAAACAAAAATGGTTCTAAGTACTTTATTATCTTAAAACATGAATATGCAACGTATATAACTTAGAATATAAATTTGTATTACCACGGTTGCCACAGTTGGTAGAATTCTATCCAAAATATTTAAAAATAGTATTTTATTTTTGTTAAATCTCTATAAAATAAAATTTAGGAAAAGTTTCTATAAATAAAATTTAGAAAATAAATTCTATAGAAATAAAATTTTGAGAAAAAATTCAATAGAAATAAAAGTTTGAGAATTTTTTTATAGAAATAATATCTTGAAAAAAATTTCTATAGAAATACAATTTTGACAAAATTTTCTATAGAAATAAAATGTTGAAAAAATTTTCTACAGGAATAAAGTTTTGACAAAAATTCTATAGAAATATTCGTTTGGTAGATTTGTGGTAATTTTTGGTAATCTTCAAATTTTGTTAGATTTTTTTTTGGCACGAGTGGTAACTTTTGCTATCACACATTGTTAAAGATCAAGCCTTGCCGGCTTCTAATTTCCTCCTCTAGAGCCACCAAAATGTAAAAATTATTATGTTGAGTGAAAATGTCCCTACATTGTGGCCCTACATCCCTACACTACGCTAAATATTAGAAAAAAAACCTACATATAGGGAATTTCCACTACTTCTAGCAACACTGGATGTAGTTGATATTGCACCTACGGAGTTAGTATGCCACTAATATTGAGCCCATTATTAAAAAAGAGAAAATCGCTCAATTAGTGTGGGTAATAAATCCAAATTCTTATGTAAAAGCTGCAAATACGTATAAATACGATGGGCTAGTACATCAAAATTTTAAATTTAAGTAACATGGGCTAGTACATCAAAATTTGAAATTTGAGTAACATTGGTTAGTAAATAAGAGTATTATGGCCAAATTTGGGAAAATCGAGCGACACATATATGTGGAAGCTATATGTAAATCTGAACCAATTTGCATACTATTTTGCGGGTTTGGTTAATACTAGAGGTCTGCATCGAATAACTTTTCACTACATGTATGCAATTCGCTGTCGAATATAGTACATACACTGTCTTTCTCTCAGAGCGCAAGTAGTGAAGTGAAGAGAACACTTGCTTGTCAAATACCACCAAGTACTTATCCGAAACAATATGTGTTCCGAAAAGAAGGGACAATAAAAATGTAAGTACTTGAGAAGAAGTACAACATGGATTCTCTTCACTTCACGTGGTACCACAAGTATTTCTCAGTTATGTGCGAAGCAAAACTTTCCATTATTATTAATCATAGATATGTATGTATGTCACATATTTCATATATTTATGTATGTCACACACTTAACATAACGTTTGTCGTTCTTTATAACAAACCAGGGATGGAAAATGCAGTACTATAGTACTTTTTTCAATACTTTTTCACCCCGGTCAGTACCGTAGTACCCCCGCGAATGATTTAGTACCTTTTGTGTAGACATTTTTGAGTCGATATCAGATTTATGGTACAATATCTTTGACAAAATGTTTTAATATTTTGAGAAAGTTTTTATCAACCTTATTTGCTAATAGTCTTTTACAAATATGGCAAAACAGACATGTTCATGTGGGAAGAAAATCTCGATTTTGTAAAGACATAGTCAAAAACAGGATTTTATTGATCTTCAAGAATGTTTTAGTCGAAAAAAGAATGCGATTCTATATTATTGATTTTTTATTTCGGTAGAAAATGTTGCCAAAATTTTATTTCAATTGAAAATTTTGTAAAAATTTTATTTCTATAGAAAATTTTTGTAAAAATTTTATTTCTATAGAAAATTTTTGCAAAATTTTATTTATATAGAAAATTTTGTCAAAATTTAATTTTCTTTAAAATTTAGTCTCTTGACAATAATTTTCCAGTGAAATTTTTGTAAAAAGTACCTTTCTGCTCAAAAAATACCTTTTTTGTACTTTCTTAAAAATTGTATTTTCCATCCCTGTAACAAACCGAAAACATTTATTATGGAGAGTAACTGTTTTTATGTATTTCTGAAACTGCACGTGGTACATGGAGTACTCTATGAAGTTTTGTTCTCGCAACATACTCGACGTGATCACTCTGAGTACACTTCAATAAGAGAGAAAGAGGAATATGTGTTTGTTGGTAGTGAAGACATCAGAGTAGCAACAAGAAGTTACTCGTGGCTTTTGGTGTTCATCAAAATGTGTACCAATTGTTTTGCGAATCTCTCAAATAGATGTACTCATGTAGCAAGTACACGTGTAATCTGCATTTACAAATGGAATTGTGCAGACCTCTAGTTAATACCACAAAAGGTTACCTTGTGCAAAACTTGAGTAAGATCAGTTAAGAAATTAGGCATCTATGGTCAAACATAAGGTTATTAGGGGCAAATTTTTCAAAATCGGGCGATACATATATGGGAGCTATATCTACATCTGAACCGATTTCGATGAAATTTTGCACATACCGTTAGTACTATAGAGGACTGGATCTAGCCAACTTTGAGTAAGATCGGTTAATAAATAAGGGTTTTATGGCCAAATTTGGGACAATCAGGCATACATATATATGGGAGCTATATCTCAATCTGAACCGATTTCGATGAAATTTTGCACATAGAGTTAGAGCTATAGAAGATTACTTTTTGCCAACGTTGAGTAAGATCGGTTGATAAATAAGGGTTTTATGGCCAAATTTGGGAAAATCGGGCGATACATATATATGAAAGTTATATCTAAATCTGAACCGATTTGGATGAAATTTTGCGGACTTCAAGAGCGATGAAAAAGATTACCTCTTGCCAAATTTGTTGACGATCCGTTTGAAAACAAGCACAACGTGACCCCATTTGTCGAAATCGGGCTATACATATATATGGGAGCTATATCTAAATTTGATCCGATTTCTTCAAAAGTCAAAAGTGATCGTCCTTGTTCCCAAAAAACTTCCTGTACCAAATTTCATCAAAATCGGTTAATAATTCCGACTGGAATCCTGTGAACAACAAATACATGGACAGACGGACGGACGGACACCAAATGCTAGATCGACTCAGGAGGTGATTCTAAGTCGATCGATATATATTTAATAGGGCCTAAAATCAATATTTCTGGTAGAAACTTTTTTGGCAGATCAAAGTTATTATACCCTGACCACTATGTGGTTTAGGGTATAAAAATGGATGTAGCCGATGGGCGCCTTAAAAATATATACACACCAAGAGATTTTCATTAAAAGTTGTTTCTACCAGTGTATGCCTAAGGTGAAATATAATATGTTTAAAAAATAAAGCAATATTTTGTTTGGACCAATCCTGAAAATATATATGCTTGAAGCAGAATGTCTTTGGGAGTATATGTTACAGAAGCGATTTTTTGAGGGTGTGGTCTATGGAGGCAAACAATAGGCTGGTATAAATCTGTTTTGTATATCCTTTCGTTTTGTATATCCAATCGCATGATGCATTCCGGATAACAGTTTCTATGTTTTGCAAAGTAAAATCGGGAGCTCGGGGGTTATATCGGAAAATAACCAATATTAATCGTAACAACGCCTCCACACTAAAAAAAAATTTTACTTGAATCCAAAGATTTTGACATTCCCTTAAGAATTTTGGTATAAAGACAGTTTTTTATCTCTAAATCTAGGCCCTATAAAGTTAAAATTATAGGGTGAAAAAACGTGAACTCTTTTATAGGAAGAATGAACTATCACGCACGAAAATTGAACTAAATTTTACTCCACATTTTGAGATTTCCACAAAGCGTTGTTAAAACCAGGAAATTGTAATGCCCTGTTGTACTTTTTAACTGCAGTTCAAGAAATTACATCATCTCATAGAAGAAAAAATTAACTAAAAGTAAAGAAGAAAATCATTGGCGCCAAATCATGACCATTTTAACCATACAGTAGTTCATTCTTACAATTTTTGGGAATCGTACGAAAATTTTCATTTGTTTTAGTTCATATTGAACTTATGTGTACGGTCATTAAACTTTATACTCACGTTTAGTTCATAAACTTTTTGAGACATACTTAAAAAAAAGTAAGATTTCATTAAGCTTTGGAAAATTTCAATAAAAATAATAAAATTGAACTACAAACAAATAATTTTTTTCCAATAAAAATAAGTTAAATTTAGCGCTAGTTTAACTATGGATTTTTTTTTCCTGTGTACAGATCTGATTTATCGAACTTTTATTTTGTTTTTGTAATTTGCCAACAAAGTTATTCATGTATAAATAAATGGCAGTTTACAAATGTAAATTATAACAGTAATTTTAACGTAATAAATGTTTTCTTAATAAACAAAAACGTTAAACCAAAATGCAAAAATTCAATATCTCAGTTAATTTAAAGATTATTTCTTTAAATCAAAAATTGTTTGTCCTTATATTAAGAAAAATATGTCTTACTTCAAAGATATTCTACTCGTGTCCTCAATTTAAAGAAGAAAGATGTTAACGCATAGATTATAAAATTTTCGAAAAGTTTCTTTCATCAATAAACATTTTCATTTTAAATAGTTTTTACTTAAATACTATATGACATGAAACTTTTACCTGTTTTGCACTTTCACCTTCTATTTCAGTCTCTACGTGGAAACTTATTTTTGTTTCAAGATAAAGCCATGATTTTGACAGTTTCATTCGTTTTCTCCAATTCTAAACCCCTAATACCGGATGTATATTACTTTCGCCTACTAACACTACTAAATCAGTGGCTGCCATAAAGGAAATTAATATGAAATAGAAAACAAAAAAAGCCTGTTGTATAGCTGTTCCATACACATCTTTAAGCCTTTGGCACATCCTCTGAAAATGATGTTTGCTTTGTGAAAAAGCTGTTCGATACTTTTGTGATGTTCAAGAAAAATTAATTACATTTTTATACATTCATTTCGAAATACTTGGGTTTCTCCTTCCACTTCTTTTTGCAAACCTCATCCCAATCGTCGACCTTAAATACCAAAACACCAAAATAACGCCGAGGATACAAGGCGAACAATGCTGTCAAAGAGTTGGATATGGGGCAAATGCGAAATATGTGATGGGAGTTTTGGGATAAAGTTACGTTAAAAATTTCATTTAATTTTCTATGGGTGGAAAATCAACATTGAAGTGTTTGATTGGGAACAGGCACGAAATGAAGTGAACTTTATATAAAGCATTGTACACTTTTGTATTTTCCCCCAACAATCCTCTTTACATTGAAAAGGCGGGAATATATAAATCGAATAGGCAATAGAATAGAGGGGAAAATAGTTTTAATCTATAGCCACATATATAAATTTGGCAAGAAATATTTTATGATTTAGAAATAGTTTAAAATGTTTGCAAATATTTTAACAAGTGAATTCACACCTTGAGATGAGAGGAACTATCTGTCTCTATTCGATGGAACCGATTTCTGTAAAAATTGGATTCGAGTTTTTTGTCAACCAGGTTCTTATTGTACCCACTGCACTCAAAAACAAACAAATGAAGTTAATTTTAGAATATTTTAATTAAACTGTATTACAAATGCAGATGTCACGCCGATTTTAGGTTAGGTTAGGTGGCAGCCATAAGCGTAGGAAGGCCTCTGGGGAGGGGGCTTAGACCCCCCCAGAAAAAATGTAGCCCCCCCCCCAGAATTTGAAAACCTATTTACGATTTTACATTTTTATAAAAATTAAACAAGTATATACAACCGAACAAAGTTCCGCTAAAGACTTTCATGCACAATCGAATTACTTGGGTTGAAATAGAGCTGTGATTGAACTTATGGTTTAGTTGAATAACTAACAGCCTGTTTCTGTATGTCGAACGAGTTCAATCGATCGACTGAAATGCATAGAAACAGCTGTTTTTTTGGTTATAAATTCAGCTGTTTGTTTCCATTTTAGTCGATCCACAGAGCTCATTCGACATACAGAAACAGGCTGTAAAGCTCCTTTATTACATTGTTTAGTCTGGTTTAGTAATCTTAATTAAAAAATAGTAATTGGTATTAAAACTATTCTTTAATAAATTAATATCTTAATAATGCTGCAAAAAAGCGTCGCCAAAAAAGAAGTGAAAATGTTCTTTTCCGGTCCGGAAGTGGTGCAAAATTGGCGGAGAAGCGATGAATGCAATAGAACGAATGTCCACCGTTTCAACAGCCGTTGCAATAAATTTGCATCACTTCTTACGGTGTGATCCGAATTCAGAGTTTTGAATGTGAATTAAAAAATTGTGTGATATTTTCCCAAATAAATAATTTTTATTTATTCGTTTTTTATATTTATAAAGACCTCGAGTTTCAAGAAACATTAATTTATAATAATTTTTATATTTTTTTATGATTTTTAATGTATTCTAACGCTTGTTTGAATATTTTCAAAAACTATCGATTTTTCTATAATGGATTTAGCATTTTTGTGGCAAAATTTGAATAATTTTTACCATTTTATTTATTCTTACTCTTTTTTTAAAATATTTGAAAAAAGAAAACAAAAATTACGCATTAAAATATGAAAAAACTGAAGTAAAAAACTTCCTGTGTAGTTAATATAATTAACTTCTTTGTGAGCACATTTTTGGAAGTGCTTTTAAAGTTGTGCCTTTAAAACAAATCCCATTTTTTTTTTGCTGGGAAAAGTGTGGAACTACTTTTAGTTGCTTTATTATATATTATTTTGATGTCTATTTTTGTATTCTTTTTTATGAAATAAAACAATAATTGAACCTATAAGTTCAGTCTATAAATTTTTAGCTAGGGGGGCTATAGCCCCCCTAGGAAAATTGTCTAGCTACGCTAATGGTGGCAGCCCGATGTATAAGGCTCACTTAGACTATTCAGTCCATTGTGATACCACATTGGTGAACTTCTCTCTTATCACTGAGTGCTGCCCGATTCCATGTTAAGCTCAATGACGAGGGACCTCCTTTTTATAGCCGAGTCCGAACGGCGTTCCAAATTGCACTGAAACCACTTAGAGAAGCTTTGAAACCCTCCGAAATGTCACCAGCATTACTAAGGTGGGATAATCCACCGCTGAAAAACTTTTTGGTCGGTCGTAGCAGGAATCGAACCCACGACCTTGTGTATGCACACGCTCACAAAAAATCGCTTCTGTAACATATACTCCCAAACATATTTTGCTTCAAGCATATACATTTTTGGCTATTGCCCAAACATTTATATGTTTGATCTCTTCCAATATATAATATTATTGATCTCTTCCAATATATATATATAGCATATTAGTTGTCTTCCAAAAAACAATAAAGTTAAAAAGTTATTATGTGAACATATAATATGTTTGGAAGCATTTTGCACCCAAAAATATTATATGCTTAAAAAAATTCTCCCAAACAATATTGTGCTCAAATTTTTATTTATTTATTTATATATTTACAATCATAACGAATTATGAAAATAAACAGGTAATATAGGTGCTAACAACATAGGTTTTCGACCTGAATGCTCAAAATTTTGTTTCTGCCCAATTGTATATTCCCCAACATCTTTCTCACTTCCACGAGATTTTTTAGTTCTTAGCACCTTTTTCTGTAATACAAACATTGTAGAAGAAATTATTCAATTGTATGATTTTTTTTTATTTTAATTTTACCTTTTGCCGGACGTGGATTCGAACAGCGGGCCACACAGTTTGTAAGGATCAAAGAAGTAGCTGATCAATTGCCCAAGGAAAAATAAAATGTTAATTTTGTAATAACAAGCAACAACCACCAACTTAATTCAATATCGCTCCCTGTTAAATAGCGCTCCAAGCTACTAAACACATATATGTTTATAGGCTATTTCTAAATTAATATATGTTTGCATCCAAACATTTTATATTTACAAACATTTTATGTCCCAAACATAATATGTTCTAACATATTAACATATATGACCCAAACATGTTATGCTAGTTTATGAACATTATATGCTTGCACTCAAAAATATTGTGTTTAAAAATTTGTGTTCCAAACATATCATGTTTATAGCCAAACATATGAAAAACAGTCTTTTTCATCCGTGCAGGGCAGGCATGCTAACCATTGCACCACGGTGGCTCCCCATTGCACCACGGTGGCTCCACGCCGATTTTACAAAATTAATAAGTAAATATTTTTCGACAAATACAAGAAAATTATTAGACATAATTATTTTTTTCGACTTGTAAAAGAAAATTTCGTAGTGTGAAGACAAAAATTGGAGTTTAAAATTGCGAACATGTATTTATTTGAAGAGGGGCGCTTTGTTTGTAAAATTTTAAAAAATTCTGTACCTTTTTGTGGGAGACACGAATTTAGTAAATCTTTATGCTTTATTGGTGTATAATTTTTTCTCCTTGTTTAGTTAATTTAACTAACGTACTCACGAAAATAAGTCAATGAAACTTTTTCAAAACATTATAATAATTCCATGAATTAAATAGAGTTAAATTGGCTTTAGTGACATATTCGGTTCATTTTTATCGTGGGTTTATTGGTTCTAAATCAGAATGAATGTGGATAAGGTTTCCTGCTGTTTATAAGATAAGGTTTGTGAAATCATTATCTTACAATTGCAAAATGAAAAAAATGAATTAAAAGCATTTTAAATTCTTAAATCACGGTCCAATAAATCTTTATTGTTTCAACTTTAATTAAGATTTTATCGATTGCATTCATCACTGTTCTGAAGTGAATCATCACTTCTCCTCTTTTGCTCTTCACGCAGATTATGTGCAAAATTGAAACGGATAATCAGTAGTGATTACTGTCCAATAAAACGGATGAATGTCTGCATTATTTCACTTTGTGTTTGTCGAAGAGGATACAAATTATTTAAATCCTTCCTTGAAAGCCAGCCGGAAGTGCAAAACGTGCTCCAGCGCCATAGCGTGCAAAACACACTCAATTGCTCTCACCACACGCACACACCCACACGCGAGCAAGGGACATATGTCATAACAGCACGTGTTATGGCATGTGTAGGGACGTATGTATTTGTGTATCACTCTGGGAATATGAGTGACCGTATGGCAGTGCAAATGTTAATTTGCGGCTTTTGTCACTAAATGACCGGCACTCGACATCAACATAGATTTACACAAAACTCTTTGCGTTGAATTGCGCGTGTAATGTCGCGTGTTTCTGTATGGTTTGTTCGAACAAGATTTTCTGACTCTGTGTGTCTGGATGTAGGAGTAAAAGGATGAGCCTTTGGCCATCTCGTTTAAATATGCCCTTAACATATGCCAGTAACTGGTAACAATTATGGCTGGTAAATAAGTTTCCCGAAATTCGTAACAATTCCCCCAAAAATGTCAACCAAAACTCATGACTATTGCAGCAATGTATGCGAGTGAATTAATAATGCAAGTTTTGTTATTGTTGCCATGATTGCGTCACAATCGACATCAGAATTTTTCTATATGTTCACATCAATAACAGTGATGTAGAATTGTTCGCTAAACGGATGACTACACTAAAAAAAAGTCAACCCACCAGGAAGGAAAAAAAATAAATTTATTTTATAACATTTTAACTAAACTGTATTATGTTACACGCGAATTTCACAAAAGTGAGTACATATTTTTCGACAAATTCAAGAAAATTTATTAGACATAGTTTATTTTTATCATTTGTTAAAGAAAATTTCAAAATTTAAAGGAACAAATTGGATTTAAATATTGCAAACATATCTTTAGCACCATACGATGCTCAAGATGGACGCATTATTAGTAAAATTTACAAATTTCAAGAAATTCTGAAGTATTTTGTGGGAGTAAATCTTTATGCTTCATTTGCGTACTCAAGTTTTTGATACATTTGCAGCGAATCAAAAATAATACCTTAAACTTCAATTTATTAACAAATTACAAAGTTTATTTCCTTCTGATACGCTATAGATCCCACAAGTATCTAGAAAATGGCCACCAAATAAAATAGAAGAAATCATTCCTACAAATTCCAATATCCACACTGAAAAAAATATTGTCGTGAGTTCAAAGATTTTATGACTTTCAAATACGAATGCAAATTTTGCTTAGAATAGAAGACGCATTTCTCTTATATAAAGTTGTTTTCCTTGTCCAAAAGTCGATAAACTTTTCAATAAAGTCATATTGTCCTTATAATTAAGTGCTTTGACTTAAAAATGGGTATCAGAACATGAAAAATGTTTGGGCTAAGGTCAACCTGACTTTAATGATTCAGAAAATTTCTTTAAAGTTAATGAAATTGTATTTAAATTTGTTGTCTTTTTGCATCGCAAAAAATCGTTCAAATATAGGACATGTGTTTTTTCCAACACTTTATTTTAAAGACGATTTTTACTTAAAACAAAGCATAATTTCCACTGGAAGTCGACTCTGAATTTGGAAAATAAAGTTGTCGTTGACTCGGTTTTAAAAGACATATGAAGAAAAAAAGACAAAAAACGAAAAATTAAAATTTGTTTCCTAGAAATAAGTTCACTAAACCCAAATTTAAAAGAGAATTGTGTCTTAAAAGTATCCTTACTTGTATTCTCCGCTTCTTTGGCTCAATACCAAAATTTTTTATGCAAAACAAAATCTTTGGAACCGGCCATGCTTTTTTTCAGTGCAAACATAATCTACTGGCCCTCTTTCAACCGTTGTCAACGGAGCCTTTTTCATAAAATTATGTGTCAGATTTACGCCACACCAGTATTCTACTTTCTGAACGCAATTTCATTCTTTGGCATTAAAAAAAAAACTTAATATGAAAGATTATGCAACCTACATTTTAGGACAAGCAATTTACTTAATACGAAGGTCTTTGAACGAACTCAATGTTCCATTAAAGTAAAGAAAATCATTTTTGATTTAAAGAAATAATCTTAAATCTTTTGATTATACTTTAATTATTGCATATTGCTTAAGACAAATCCGCTTAATTAATAGGTCAATATTTATTTTGAGAATTTTCCGCTTTTTTTTTTAAATATAATTTGTTTTACGATGTTTTTTTCTGTTGTAATTAAGATTTTTAAACTATCAATAATTTTGTTAGTTTATCGTAAAAATCGAATGAAAATACGATAAATGAGATTTGTATACTAATATAAATTTTTTAGAGCCTAGATTTAACGCCACCAAAAAGTTTCATTATTTTAACCCTTTCACTACCGATGTCCACTCAGAAGGACATTCGAAAAAGACACCAAATTCTATTTTCCCACTTAGTTTCGATTTATTTCTCGATGTTATTTTAAAGTAGAGGCTTTAATCTAAATAAGCTATAAATATTGTCCATATTGGTGAGGTCTATAATACATTTTTATATACTTCTTCAACAATAAACGAAAAATACGAAAATTGGAGACAATATTTGTACTTTATGTTTCTAGTAAATTGACATTTATACAAAAACTATATCTGATACTTTTACGGGTTCTTTTTAAATTTTTTTTTCACACCTTGAAATATATTAGAGGCCAAATAGCGCTTATATTCGTAAGGCCATTTGGTCACAATTCAAGAATCAAGTTTTAAGAACAAACTCATATAGCTCTTGAAGTAATTGAGGTAGGTTTTGAAAACTACAATTTTTGTTCTACATTCTGTTAGTACAAGTAAAAACAGAAGAAAAATAAACGTTTTTTACATTAGGTTTATTTCGGTAGTGAAAGGGTTAAATAATCAAAATCTTTGACTCGGAATCACTACCAAAATCCTTAAGGGAAGGTAAAAAAAAACATTGAATTCAATATTCTTTTTTATGTCCCCCTTTTCTAAGGATTTTCAATAGCAGGGTCCAATGACTCAATTCATGGTTGAAATGAATTCGACATTTTTAAACTTTTTTTTTAACAGAACACTGTGAAACCTAGTTTTGTACAATATAAATAAACGACGTGTATGTATATTCCATACATATATCGGCACGACGTCAATGTTAAAATGATGGACACGCATGTGAATGCATGTAGGAGCATAGGGTATGATTTTGTCATTAGCTGAAAGGGTGTTTATGTGAAAGTAAGCGTGCCATCATCTGTGTATGTGCCAGTATGTAATTTTGCAATTTATTTAATGAGACTAATTGCGTAATGATACCATGGCCATATATGCACACACACATACCAACATCCTGCTTTCAATGTTCCCTTCAAACATTTTCCATCAGCATAGAAAACATCATCTAGGAGTCATAAATGATAAATAAAGTGTACCCTCAAAAATTTTTAATTTTGAAAACTCAAAGACGCGACTTTTTACAAATCACTTTTTGGCTTTAATTGATGGCTCAAAAGATTTACTTAAATGATCCCTATATAATTGAAATATCATTTAATTGAGTATATAATGGATAAATAGGCTCAAAACTAGCCAGTCCCGTAATCAATCAATCTAAGACTCTTAAAATTGTTTGAAGGGTTAATTGGAATGCCACATTGCACTTGCATGTGTCATTAAACTATGGACATATACGTCATTACCTTTATTCTGGACAATACTAAGTCGAAAACAATTGTTGTTGCAGCATGGTAAATATAAAATCGATGTACTTTTTATATAATTTTTCTATAATACGAATTACAAATATTTCTCTACGAGAGTTTTATAATTTTTTAATTACATTTATGATCTATACCTTAAACATTTACATTTCTTTTAATAAGCTAAGTCTATTTAGAATGTTACACAATGAAGGTAAATATACCAGTTTGTTCATCTATTTCCCTTCGTCATTTCACATTTTTTCTTTAGTTCATTCTGCACCAAAGCAGAATTTCTATATGAATAGCCCAGCGCCAACACATTTAAGTTAATTAAATATTTTTTTTATGCTAGTGGTATAATTATAAGCTAACCTAAACGCTTTTAGTGGCAGGCACGAAATATTTTTAAAAGTCATCTAAATAAGACCCAGGGCACAGAGATCTTTTTGATAGCATTTTAAATCGGTTATTGCTACGAATTGAGTTCAATTTGTTGAGTTGATATCATCGGTAAATGTGTAATATGTGTTGATTTTATTATAGAAGGATTACATGGAAAAATAATATTCGATGATTGGAAGAAAAACAAATTAAATTATAAGGAAATGTATAAACATTTGTTAATACAACAAAAATTTACCAGCCTCAATAATGATTTTTATAATAATTATTAAATAATAAAATTGGTTGTTAACTAAAGAGCCATGAACTGAAGAAATATTTTCGTTAGGTCAAAGATTTCATGTCCTTAAAATACGAATACGAATTTTGCTCAGAATTGAAGACACATTTTTCTGATATAAAGTTTTTTTCTTGTCAAAAAGTCGATAATCATTTTATGAAGTCGTTTTGTCTTTATTGTTAAGTAATCGCACTTAAAAATGGGTATCTTAATATGAAAGAAAAATTTGTTTGGCTAAGGCCAACATGAATTTAATAATTCTGAAAAATTCTTAAAAATAAGTGAAATTGTCTTTAAAATTTTTGATTTTTGGATCTTTATTACAAAGCAAAAAAAAATCAAAAATAGAATATGTTTTTCAACACATTATTTTAAAGACATCTTTACTTGAAACATAACATAATTAGTACACTGAAGAAAATATATACGTGATATTAAAGAATACGCAACCTAAATTTTAGGATGCGAAATTTACAAAAATGTACAAATTACTTCAAATCAATGAAATTTTAATTAAAATAAAGTTTGTAATCTTTGCTTCAAAAAATTTTTTGCATTAGATTTAGGACACAAATTTTGTAAATTTGTGTCCATCCGTTAAAGTCGCATATCTTTGGACTAAGGCTAATTTTCCTTAAAATAAAGAAACACATTTTTTATTTAAAGGAATTGTCCTTAAATTACCTGATTTGATTTGCATTTATTTGTACGTGACTACTTTTATTAATAAACCTCGAAAAGAGAATGAAAATTTGATAAATGAGATCTGTATCGTAATTTAAATTTTATTGGTCCTAGATTTAAAGCCAGACAGGTCGCTAAAAATTTCTTTATTTTAAAGAAGTCATATCGTTGGCTCGGAATCAATACCAAAATCCTTAAGGGAAGGTCAAAATCTTTGGATCCAAATAAACTTTTTTTTGAGTGTATGTGAAGTCGGATCTGAATTTTGAAATTTAAGTCGTCGTTAACACGTTTTTAAAGGATTGTGAAAGCACATGAAGAAAAAGCGGGAACACATCGAATAAGGATTGGAATCCACAAACTTAAATAAATAAATAAATTAATTAACTTTTTCCTAGAATAAAGTACGCAAAACTTACATTTACATCGTTACATGAATTCTCCGCTTCTTTGGCTCGGAATCAATATCAAAACAAGTAAGGAAAGTCTAAAGTCGGGCGGCACCCCGCACCACTTTGTAGATCTAAATTTTCGATACCATATCACATCCCTCAAATGTGTTGGGCGCTATATGTAAAGGTTTCTCCCAAATACGTACATTTAAATATCTCTCGATCTGGACAGAATTTGGTAGACGTATACAAAATCTATATACTCAAAATTTAAGTCGGCTAATGCACTAGGGTGGAACACCATTTTAGTAAAAAAATATGGGAAACATTTAAATCTGAAGCAATTTTAAGGAAACTTCGCAAAAGTTTATTTATGATTTATCGCTCGATATATATGTATTAGAAGTTTAGGAAAATTAGAGTCATTTTTACAACTTTTCGACTAAGCAGTGGCGATTTAACAAGGAAAATGTTGGTATTTTGACCATTTTTGTCGAAATCAGAAATATATATATATATATATATATATATATATATATATATATATATATATATATATATATATATATATATATATATATATATATATATATATATATATATATATATATGGGAGCTATATGTAAATCTGAACCGATTTCTATCAAATTTGGCACACATGACTATATTACTAAATGTACTCCTAGTGCAAAATTTCAACCAAATTGGGCCAAAACTCTGGCTTCTGGGGCCATATAAGTCCATATCGGGCGAAAAATATATATGGGAGCTATATCTAAATCTGAATCGATTTCAACCAAATTTGACACGCATAGCTACAATGCTAAATCTACTCCCTGTGCAAAATTTCAACCAAATTGGGCCAAAACTCTGGCTTTTAGGACCATATTAGTCTATATCGGGCGAAAGATATGTATGGGAGCTATATCTAAATCTGAACCGATTTCAATCAAATTTTGCACACTTGACTATACTACTAATTGTACTCCTAGTGCAAAACTTCAACCAAATTCGGCCAAAACTCTGGCTTCTGGGGCCATATAAGTCCATATCGGGCGAAAGATATATATGGGAGCTATATCTAAATCTGAACCGATTTCAATCAAATCTTGCACACTTGACTATACGACTAAGTGTTACGTTTGTACAAAATTTCAAGCAAATCGTTATAAAACTCTGGCTGCTGGGTCCATATTAGTGCATATCGGGCGAAAGATATATATGGGAGCTATATCTAAATCTGAACCGATTTCTTCCAAAATCAATAGGGTTCTATTCTGACCCAAATTAGGAATATGTGCCAAATTTTAAGGCGTTTGGACTTAAATTGCGACCTAGACTTTGATCACAAAAATGTGTTCACAGACAGACGGACGGACGGACGGACGGACGGACAGACTGGCATGGTTATATCGGCTCAGGGACCCCACCCTGAGCATTATTGCCAAAGACACCATGTGTCTATCTCGTCTCCTTCTGGGTGTTACAAACATATGCACTAACTTATAATACCCTGTTCCACAGTGTTGCACAGGGTATAATTTTTAGTGTAAAGACGAAATCTTTGGAACCGGGCATTCATTTTTTGTCACTATGACATTATTCCAATTTGTGTCCTATCCTCAAGCAAAAAAAAAAATATTTTTAAATTCAAAAATCCAAGTCCATTTCCTTTATATTAAGCACTGTTCTTTTCTTCTTTCGTATCTTAAAGAAGGCACAACTTGAGATTTCGTATCAAAACTTTAATACAGTAACGTATATTGTAATGCCGAACATCCTTTCGAAATATTGCCAAATTTTTGGACTATATGTAAACTTACATTATTTCTGTTTGAAAAAGTTGTATTTGCTGAATCGTTTGTAAAAAAAGTGACTGACTAACCCGTATGTTTCTTTTATATAAGGTTTCTTTACATGGAGTTGTGGGCTTCCAAAACTATTCTCTATAAATATAATTGCATTGCGTTGATGGCTATATTGTATTGGAGTGTTGATGATAATAACAGCTACGTATCCCAGTGGATACTTACCGCTGTATATACTTGTTTTTTTTTTTTATAATTTATAATGTTAATAAACTAGTATAACATGTTTGGGACATATAGGGAGCCACTGTGGTACAATGGTTAGCATGCCCGCCTTGTATACACAAGGTCGTGGGTTCGATTCCTGCTACGACCGAACACCAAAAAGTTTTCCAGCGGTGGATTATCCCACCTCAAAAATGCTGGAGACATATCTGAGTGTGTCAAAGCTTCTCTAAGTGGGTTCACTGCAATGTGGAAAGGAAAAAAAGGACTCGGCTATAAAAAAGAGTTCCCTTGTCATTGAGCTTAACATGGGATCGGGCAGCACTCAGTGATAAGAGTTCACCACTGTGGTATCATAATGGACTGAATAGTCTAAGTGAGCCTGATAGATCGGGATGCCACGCAACCTAACCTAACCTTGGGACACATATATTAAAATGTTAGAATATATTATGTTTGGGTCATTACATTTGAATAAAATACAATATCAAAAATATATATATATAAATTTAAAAATTTCATTTAAGCATATTTAAGTTTAGAAGGATAAAAACTTATTTCCATTTCTTCGTAGATAATTGTATCGTTAAAAACTGATGCAGTCTAAAAAAACATTTTGAGTCATTATATTAGTCCTCGGGATGGAACATTTCTCACTTCCGCTATTCAATATTTATAAAGTCAGCAACCTGTAATTTTGTTAAAATTAATTACATGGAACCCCTGTTCTTCACCATCAATATATTAGGCCTTTTTTCAGTATGGTCCCCCATACCTTTCGTTCTAACACATCTATCCCATTGTATTTTAGTTTTTAAAATAAAAGTTTGGCTTCACATCTTCATTTGTCATTTTCAGTTTTTCAAAAAAAAACAAAAACAAAAAAAAAACACATGAAAGCCAGACAATGGAAGTTTCAAAGCAACCAACGTCGACTCCCAGACGTCGCGTCACTAAACGTGGCTAAAACTAACTTATTATTTCCACGGCTATTATCTTCGGAATCGTTATTTGTCTTTGCAATTTATTTGTGTAAGCGAATGTGCATTGTGCATTTCTGGTCATTGTATGCGTGTTGCAGTATTAGTTTAAATGAGTTTTCTCTGAAAAAGAACTTTAAGGATGTGCGTGTGGATAATCACAGTGCACCAATATTGTAATCTGGCTTATATCATAAATTCATACCATTTATACTCAGATTACTTCCATGGTCTGTTCGGTTGAATGATGAACTTAGCAAAAATAAAATTGATTTTTATAGAAATGTATCTGCGTACCTTGCCAATTTTGGGCGAGAAAGTTTTCCTTATAAATATGAGACAATTATCGGTCGCTTTTAATTCACAATCATTCCTAAATAATCCTAAGGTGAAGAAAAAAAAATCTAAAATTGTACTAAACCTAATGTTGTGAAAAAGTACCAACACAAACAGCCAGTACATTTGCGTAATTTTTGTACGACCTAACTTTATCTAGCTATAGCTGTCTGTCAGTTAATCTTCACTAAATTACAACGTTTCCTGCCATGTATTTGTATCATTATTCTAAAGTTTTCACACTCCAATATCATGATTGTTCGAAATACATTACGATTGAGACAAATATGTCAAATCCCCGTAGGCAACAATTGATGCACTGTACACCATTACTTTGTTGGCTCTCCCTCTCTCTCTCTTATCGACTTTGTCTCATCAAAGCTGGCTTAAGGCAATTGCATTAGTGTTAGTGCGTAGATTTGTAGAGGATTCCCTTTTGTTCTTGCTGACTATTCTAACATTGAACAAATACTCATGGAATTCATTTCATTTCATCCATTCGAATTGAATTTAAAAACATAAAGTGTGGCTGCAATTTCCTTTAATTAATGTTGCATAAAGTCATTTCCGTTGGAAATCGTAAACCTGAACTCCTATAAATTCTTGTGTCAGTTGAGTGTGGATTTTGGACATTTTCCTTTATGGCTTCAGTATTTGTTCCTCTCTCTCTCTCTATATATATCTCCGTCGCTATGCTCTATGGCCTTCATCCGATAGTAGTGGGAAAAAATGCAGATATCAGACGATAGTGGGACTGTGAATATGAAGCTCTCTGTCAGTTTCTTGTTTTGCCAGTCCGTCTTTCATTCGTGGCTAACAATGAGCCAAAGTTTTTAATAAATTAAAAAAAAAAGTAAAACGTTCAAAGGCATTCCTTTGATTGTCCTTTGAGAATGGTAATGGTGATGATTGTAGCTATGCAAAGAAAGAGTAGTTGGCTTTCATTTGATTCTTTCTTCACACTGGTTAAATCCTTTTATTCTGTATGCATTTTGTCCTCCATATTCCTGAAATTTGGTTGTTTATCGTTCCATTATTTGTATTCGCCATTCGCAACTCTGGTTTCTCGTTTAGCTCGATGGAATCCAACAGGAAACTCGAAATAATCAAAATTAATGTAGTAAAGGGTCATCATAGTGATACTGTTCTTCCTTTCTTTCTTTCTTAATTCTTTTTTTGGAGTAGTTGAATTCTTTTGTCGAAATTCCCTTTAGTAATGCGCTTTCAACTCATTCTCAAATGAAAAACTGTGACCATAAATTTTTAAATAAAACGGCTGGAAAGAAAGATGGTAGCATACCCAGAGAAGGTCATAAAAAATTGTACGGAAAGATTTAAATGTTTCCAAGTGCGTCTGTTTTTATCTTTTGGTTGGACAATGAAATCTCGATTGGCTTTTGGAGTTTCGAAACAATGAACGGTAGTTGGAAATAAATTCAGTAACTTGACTGAAATTTTATTAAAGATTTTATTAATAATAATTGCCAATAAACTTAAAAGGTAAATTCTGATATGATTTTAACAACATAAACTAACATACTGTAGATTTGAAAATTTTTCAATGGTTCACTCTGAAACAAATACCCACCACCATGAATAATAGTTTCCTCTGAAAGTATCTCATCTTAGCAAAGTACTTGAAAATATATAGAATTTCAGGTAGATTTTTAGAAACCTACTACCACAAGAATATCGATTGAAATGATTTACTACAAATCGTATAATAACTACAGTTTCTAGAAGGCCAAAAATCAAATCGGGAGATCGGTCAATATGGGGCCAATACCAAAACATGAACCGATATACACCATATTCGGCGCATCTGCTTGTGGTCCTTAAATACCAGTAGATTTGCAATTTGAGGGAAATTGGATAAAAACTACATTTTCTAGAAGTCCAAGACACTAAATGGGGGACGGGATCGGTTTATATGGGGGCTATATCTAAACCTGAACTGAATTTTACATCTGTGCCAAATTTCCGAACGATATCACCATTTTTGAAGGCTATAGCGTGACTTCAACAGAAAGTCCCCATCACCATTATCGGTATATATTTGTATCCCTATTCTATCCTTATTACAATCTATGGATTTATTATTCAAATTTCGGTCTTATCTGTAAAATTCTTATACAAATCATTCACGAGTGTGCAATGACAATATCGAAAAATATCAAATCAGACACACAAATAACGAATATGGCATTATAAGTAATTTTTTAAGCAATTTTTAATGTATCATACATATACCATACATATATTGCAAATTGCAATGCATTAGGATGCAAACTATCATTTTTCTTTCAAAAGAACGTGTTCATTGTTTTAAAAATGTTACCCCATTAGTAGCAGTCACCAATTCAATGAAAAAAGAAAAAAACGAAAACATTTGCCTCGATTCTTTGCTCTTTGTTCGTGAAACTGTTTGGAAAAGAGAAAAACGCTACTTGGCCACACAACATTCCATCAGAACAAAGTGCCAATGATGGCTATTTTAGTTTGCAGTTGACTGCGATGTTGACCAGCCAAGGATGTCTAAAACTGTCACATGACTGTATATTTTATATTGTTCTAGGAGGTCATCTACCAGACACTTGTCACATCAATTAAAGCATGCAAGTGGCTTTTTTCCTGACACACTCCCTGCTATTAGGGCGAAGATAGGATAGATAGTTCTGAGCTGGTGGCAATAACAGTTGATTTTTTATGTTTTCTAACTATCGTCAGTGAAGAATTTTCAACATTTGTAACATTTTAAGTTTTGAAAAAAAAATATGTTTTCGCTTTGGAAAAAGTTATATTATCTAAGTTTAGAACATACAATTTTGTTTTTATATTTAATGTTAATATCAATTTCATATAGAGGAAAATTTTTAATGTATCACTGGCAGAACATGAAGCCGACATCAACAAACATAGAGAATGCACAGCTTTAGCACAACACATAAAAGAGAGTGGCCATAGCATAGACTTCAAAGCTGTTAAAATTCTCGACAGAGAGAGAAATGAGAACAAACGTTATACACTGGAGAGCCTACCAGGGATGGAAAATACAATTTTTAAGAAAGTACAAAAAAGGTATTTTTGAGCGGAAAGGTACTTTTTACTAAATTTCAACAAAAATTTCGCTGGAAGATTATTGTCAAGAGACTGAATTTTAAAGAAAATAAAATTTTGAGAACATTTTCTATATAAATAAAATTTTGCAAAAATTTTCTATAGCCGGCTATCATACAAAAACCTTTTTTTCGGAAGGTTCAAGTGTGGTTTATTGTTGGGTTTAATGAACTGCCTGAATTTATTCTTATAATTGGTTGATAGTTTTGCTGCAAGTAGGGGATGCTGATGAGGAATGTGGTAATTCCGAAACGTGCGTCCATCCAACCATCTTGCAGTCTATAGGGCTTTGCCCAAATAAATTTAACAAACATTCTTTTCCTCTGTTGGTTAAGCTACACTTGTAGTTTAGTCAATGTATGGTTTTAAGCTGCAATAAAAAAACAACAACAATGCTTAAAGAACAAAACCAACAAAACAAAACGAAGGGAAATAAAATTTTGCAAAAAAAATTTGCAAAAATTTCCTATAGAAATAACATTTTTACAAAATTTTCAATTGAAATAAAATTTTTACAAAATTATCTATAAAAGTAAAATTTTGCAAAAATTCTATATAGAAATAAAATTTAGACAACATTTTCTACCGAAATAATAAATTGATAATATAGAATCGCATTCTTTTTTCGACTAAAACATTCTTGAAGTTCAATAAAATCCTGTTTTTGACTATATCTTTTACAAAATCGAGATGTTCTTCCCACATGAACATGTCTGTTTTGTAAAAGACTATTAGCAAATAAGGTTGATAAAGACTTTCTCAAAATATTAAAATATTTTGTCAAAGCTATTGTACCATAAATCTGATATCGACTTAAAAATGTCTACACAAAAGGTACTAAATCATTCGCGGGGGCACTACGGTACTGACCGGGGTGAAAAAGTATTGAAAAAAGTACTTTAGTAGTGCATTTTCCATCCCTGGAGCCTACGCATTCAACAGAGAATAGAGACGTCAATGAACACTAAGGAAGACAAATATAACACCAATTTACAGTATTCCATTGCAATAGTTTAAAGAGTAAACATACATAGTTCTGTGATGTCGATTTTTAGTTTTGCTGCAATATTTGTGTGTAAAAAAATTGTAAGTAAGAACTAAAATCCACAATTAATGAAATCTAAATAGAATTTTCCTCTACAGATATTTCAAATAAAAAAAATTCTCATGAAAAGTTTGGAAAAAAGCCGACGGAACGTCGAGAAAAAAGATGAAATAAACTTGTTTTATTTGCATCTATATATATTTACCAAAACAGCCCATTAAAATAAACAAAACTCTATTACAACTAAGTGGTCATAAAAAGAAAAAGAAGATTTCATTAAGCTGTGGAAAATTTCGATAAAAATAATAAAATTTAACTACAAGTAAACAATTTTTTTCCAATAAAAATAAGTTAAATTTAGCGTTAGTTTAACTACGGATTTTTTTTCTGTGCAGTAAATCGATCTACCCTTGTAAATGTTTTAGTTGCAGCAATATTTTGTAGACCTTGTTGAATGTGTATGATTACAATAGTTGGATTTTTTTAATATAAATGTTACGCCTTTTAAAATCAGGCTTCATACAAGGCCTTTATAATTGAGGCATAGTTCTGTGACCCTTCCAATACAGAACTGTTTTGTACCAAACTTGAATAAGATCGCTTAAGATTTATTTCCATATTTGTGGAAATCTGGCGATATCTGTATATGACACCTATGAATAAATCTGAACCTGTAACTGATGCTAAAATTAACATATATTTATTGTCAACATTTTATTTATTTTAGTTTATTTTTATTAAAATCTTGTAAGAAAATTTCCCCAGCCCAACGATGTTTTCTTTATTCCATGTATGTCTCAAAAAATTAGTGAACTAAATGGCAGTAAAACGTCAATGACATACAAATAAATTAAATTCTAACTAAAACAGAATAAGTTTTTCGTACACTTCTCAAAAATAGTAAGATTGAACTACAGCGTGGTTAAAATGGGAATGATCTGGCGCCTAAGATTTGTTTCTTTATTTTTAGTTTATTTTTTCTTTTCGAGAAGGATGCATTTCGTAGTTTAAATACCAAAAATGTCAGAAAATGTTCGTTAATTTAACGAATCTCAAAATTTGGAATACAATTTAGTTAAATTTTCGCACGAAATTAATATTTCCCATAACATACTTTCCTTTTTTTGTGCGGGCGGAATTTGCGATTAATAAGTACGTCAGCTGATATCAAGCTGGATCATAAAATAGAAACTTTTTTTTTTGTGATGCAATTCAATCCCAGTTTCGACTGAATGCAGTTCTTCAGTCTTGGTAATGCTAGAGACATTTATTAGAAAAAAATAAACAAAAAGATTTCTTCAACTTAAAATTCAAATGCAAAAATGCATTTCTCTGATACAAAGATTTTTTACTTGAAAGAAATCGATCAAATTTTTGTTGTAGCTGGTTTGTCTTTTGGCGAATGGACTTGTCAATTTGGTTTTAACAAGTCGTCCTTAATTTGGATTACAACGTGACTATAAAGGTAAAAAAAGAACTTCAAAAATAGGAGACGTCATTCAAGACATGTTGAATTTTATGAAGAACTTTCGAATTACAAACATAGAATTGCTCGTAAATATAGGCCCAACTAACGCCATTAAATACAGACAAAATCTTTTGGACAAGGTAGGCTTTACTTCAGTAAAGCCGAGTGCTTGGAAAATTTCGCTTGCAATTGTCCTTGAGCTAAACAGGAAATCTGGCAACTCACAAATTATTATAGAGAAGTGCTTCACCTGCGGAAGCACACAAGACAGCATTCTCTACGTGTGCCTAAAATAACAGGCTGCTACTATAACATAACATTGAGGAAGAGTTGCATAAAGCTGTATATTCTGAAGTCTCTGATTCTGTAAAATTTAGTACATTTGCATAATAAAATAAATATAGATAAATATAATTTGATGTGAATTTAATGTATATAAAATAAGTGTATATTTTATAAATACGATAGTTGAATATATGGGTATTGTTATCCATGTGTTATTAGAAGAAATGACAAACTTAGTATAATGGTGGGTGATCAAATATATGTGCTACCCAGCTCACTTTACCCTACTCTTTCCCACTGGATATCCATTAGGGTTCATAAAAACTGATGCAGACACATGTACGATTGCATGTATGAAAGTAGACGATATTATTTCATAGATAAACGATGACACTTTGTTGGTTATTCAAGTGCTGACTGACCACAAACTGATTGTCCATTCTGCTGTATTCAATTTGTTTATTTACACAAAAGAAATAATTTTTAAGATTTTTAGATTTTCAAGGAAATTCAAGAAATAAACACACTTGGAGTCAAGTCAAGTGATTTCTTGGGAAACCCCATTTTAGACAAACCAAAAAACAAACAAAAAATTATATAAATATATAGAGATTTGAATCAGGATACAGTTGATGACTACAAGTATGCTTCTAAAATATCCAAGGGATTTTAAGAAGTTAGTTGTCCAATTCTACATTGAATTCATGTGGTCCTAGTTTAGCGTCATAAAAAGAAATTTGTATATTCATATGTGGAGATTTGAAACCATGTTAAAATAGCTAAATATTACCAACGAAATCTTAAAGTTTTAAATATACTAACTTTAGAAATGTCTAGTTAAAAATTGTCTATATGGTCACCTTAGAGAAAATCGGTAGATATGGCTTACATGTTCAGGGGGTTATACTATATCGAAATACTTGGGGATAATATGGACATTGAATTCACAAAACCCAAAGTGAATTACACTAGAACCTCCGGAAAGAAGTTATTTTTTAGTCGACTTTGCCTTACATAAATTTTTCACTTTTCTAAAGTCGAATCATTTGAGAGTAGTTGGCTGGGCACATTTTTTCTGGAGGTTTAAGTGTAATGAACTTTGAGTTTAGTGAATTCTACGAATTTATTCTGATAATTGGTTGATAGTTTCGGTGAAAGTAGAGGATGGTGATGAGCCCTTAAGACTACCAATCATCTGGCAGTCTTAAGGGCTACTCTTGTTAGTCTTGATTACGCTGCTCTTGTAAGGCACAATTCTTTTTTTTATACCCACCACCATAGAATGGTGATGGAGGTATACTAAGTTTGTCATTCCGTTTGTAACACATCGAAATATCGATTTCCGACTATATAAAGTATATATATTCTTGATCAGGGAGAACTTCTAAGACGATATAACGATGTCCGTCTGTCTGTCTATCTGTTGTAATCACGCTACAGTCTTCAATAATGAAGCAATCGTGCTGAACTTTTGCACAAACTCGTCTTTTGTCTGCAGGCAGGTCATGTTCGAAGATGGGCTATATCGGTCCAGGTTCTGATATAGTCCCCATATAAACCGACCTCCCGATTTGGGGTCTTGGACTTATAGAAATCGAAGTTTTTATCAAATTTGCCTGAAATTTGAAATATAGAGGTATTGTAGGACCATAAAGAGGTGTACCAAAAATTGTGATTATCGGTCCATATTTTGGTATAGCCCCCATATAGACCGATCTCCCGATTTTACTTCTTGGGCTAATAGAAACCGCAGTTTTTATTCAATTTACCTGAAATTGGAAATCTAGATGTATTGTAGGACCACAAATACGTGTGCCAATAATTGTGAGTATCGCTCCATATTTTGGTATAGCCCCCATATAGACCGATCTCCCGATTTTACTTCTTGGGCTAATAGAAACCGCAGTTTTTATTCAATTTACCTGAAATTGGAAATCTAGAGGTATTGTAAGACCACAAACACGTGTGCCAAAAATTGTGAGTATCGGTCCATGTTTTGGTATGGTCCCCATATAAAACAACCTCCCAATTTGGGGTCTTGGGCTTATAGAAACCGTAGTTTTTATCCAATTTGTCTGAAATTGGAAATCTAGTGGTATTTTATGACCATAAAGAGATGTGCCGAAAATTGTGAGTATCGGTCCATATTTTGGTATAACCCCCATATAGACCGATTTCCCGATTTTACTTCTTGGGCTTCTAGAATCCGAAGTTTTTATCCTATTTGCCTGAAATTGGAAATCTAGAGGTATTTTCGGGTCATAAAGAGGTGTGCCGAAAACGTTGAGTATCGGTCCATATTGTAGTATAGCCCCCATAAGAACGATCTCCCGATTTAACTCCTTGGGTTTCTAGAAACCGTAGTTTTTATCTGATTTGCCTGAAATTGTAAATATTCTGGTATTTTAGGTATTTTAGGATTAAGTTTTTATCGGTCCATTTGGTAATGCCGCCATATAGACCGACTTCACTTCTTGAGGGTGTAGAAGGCGCACTGATCATGAAAATTGTTTGAAACTCAATGTAAAATTTCAGATTTTACTTCTACAGATTTAATATTCCAAATCAAGACGTTATTTTATAATTGTCTTGCACACTTACAAGAGATGTTAATGATTCCTCTAATACTCAAACAAAAATTGTTCTTATAAATCCAGAATCTGATATAGTCCTCATAGGTGAAATCTTTAAATTTATCTTCGGGAAGTATCCTCAAGCCCTCCTGAAATTTCAAAGGAAACCCTAATATTTGGTTCATGGTGGTGGGTATTTAAGATTCGGCCCGGCCGAACTTAGTGCTGTATATACTTGTTAAATTTGAGTTTTGCATACTTGATTCTAGGAAAAAAAATAATTCATTCGTTTTTTCAGCTTTTTTCTTTATGTGCTATCAAAGTCCTTAAGACTCAACTACAAATAGAAATTATGCGCTGTTTCAAGTGAAAGTCGTCTTTAGAATAAAGTGTTGAAAAACATCTCCTATTTCTAAGACTATTTTGCTTTGTACACACAGAGAATAGATTAGTTGGAATTCGGTTGAATTTATGAACATTCTGTATTTAGAAATAAATAAAAGTTGATTATACCAATTTTCTGTACTTACATGCATTTGTTCATACCTGTAACCATTCGTTGAGATTTTTAACAGATTTTCTGTCGTGCTACAAGATAATTGGTTGTGGCAACCAATCCTACCTCATTTGATTAATTTTGATTCAAATTGGTTGATACGACCAACCGTAAGGAAAATTCTCAACTATCATTCAGCAGTTACCATTTTCATATAGGATTCACAACTGAATAACATTTCGAATTTTTTAAATGTCATTGAAATCAATGAAAATAAGTTGAAGAATGTTTTGTATTATTTGAAATTTTAAAACAAACAAAAAATGGCAAAAAATATCGATATTATCTGCTATTTGTGATCGTAACACAACAAGGATGGTCTGTGAAGAGGATGTGGGCAAGAAATTCAAAACAATGGCTTGTATTGGAAATATTTTTTATAGAACTCAACTCATTGTGCCGCACTTCTAGCATGTATGAAACATAAATTCGGAGGTTCAGGTTCACCTTGGATCCTGAACCTTGTAAGAGGTAAAATCTACTCTCCCAAGCAGATCGGTTTTACTTCTAGTCCCGTGCAATTTGTGTGATCAGTGCTCCTTCTTGTCCCTGAAGAAGATAATTCGAGAGACCGGTGTATATGAGAACAACATCAAACCTATACCAATATAAATCAAATTTTTCCAATTTTAGGAAAAAACAAATTAACTCTAATTTTCCAATTTCAACAAAATCGGATAAATATGTCGGTTTCGAGAAACACAAGAAGCCAGAGCGGTAAATCGGTCTATATGGGGCTATACCAAAAACTGGACCGATGCACTCCAAATTCCATACACATATTTGCGGGCCTCAAAATATCTATAGATTTCAATTTTCAAGCAACTCGAATAGAAATTGCGATGTCTCGATGCTAAAGGACCCAACTCAGAGCATCACTTTATATGGTGTTATATTAAAACCATCTTCAAACTTCACCTGCATGCAGACAAAAGACGAGTTTGTGTAAAATTTCAGCACAGTAAATTCATTATTGAAAGTTATAGCGTCATTACAACAGACACACAGCCAGAAATACAGAAGGATATCGTCGTAGAATTTCTCCCTGGTCAAGAACATATATAGGTTTATATAGTCGGAAATCGATATTTCGTTTGCGTTACAAGCGGAATGATAAATTTGTTACAATAAAATGATGGTGAGTATACAAGTAAGGCAAGTCTAAAGTGGGGAGGGTGGGCTATATTAAACCCTGCACCATTCTGTAGATGTACATTTTCGATATCATCTATGTACAACATTTCAAAATTTCCGAAGCGACACTATGACATCCGTCGTCATTGGGCGAAAGATGTGTATTAGAGATATATCTAAATCTGCTCCAATTTCGACCAAATTTAGCGTATCTAGCTATAATGTCAATTTTACTATCACTGCAGAATTTCACGTAAACCGGATTAAAGTTTGCCGTCTGTGTTTATACACACAGAAAACAGTTTGATTGGAATTCCTGATAGTAACCGACTCGAACCATTTTACGCCCATATTTGAAACAGGTCCAGATGTTTATGTAATATGTTACCGATCAGTCCCTCTATAAGTCCTGCAAGGTGTAGGGTACTTAGGATTTGACCAGGCCGATCTTTCTGTCGTTTTTATTTGTACAAATCAATTTATTAATCGATGTTTTTTTGTTTTTTTTTTAGCAAAGATTTTTTTGCCGGTTTGGATAATTTGATCAATTTATAACGAAGGATATATAAGCTGATTTACA
This sequence comes from Haematobia irritans, assembly GCF_050003625.1. Taxonomy (NCBI): domain Eukaryota; kingdom Metazoa; phylum Arthropoda; class Insecta; order Diptera; family Muscidae; genus Haematobia; species Haematobia irritans. Next base: position 277,448,640 of record NC_134397.1, on the reverse strand, counting down.
ACTTAATTGCAAAAACAAATCAATTTTCATCTTTTGTTATGAAATATCTTGTAGTTAGAAAAGTTTGTACCACTATAAACATATTTAAATATAATAAAATATTTAACTGGAAAGTAATTGATTTTTAATTCGGTCATGACTATTATCAAGGTTGGGCAACACAACCGAATTATGAAGGTAAACACAACCAATGTCGTCGGCAGACCCAACCAACACAATATGTGATATTAGTTGTATCGACCGAATCAAACTACCAAAAGGAGGTTGGCAATAAATTCGGTTATCACAACCAATCCGTATTCTCTGTGTAGTTACGATACAAAAATTCCTTAAATTTAAAGACGATTTCATTAATTTTTAAGATTTTTTTTTGAGGTTTTAAAACCAAGTTGACCTTAGTCAAACAAAATGTTGTTTCATTTTAGGATGTCCAAATTCAAGTCGAGTCAAAGGACAAAACGACTTCATTGAAAAGTTTACCGAATTTTGGATAAGGAAGAACTTCAGAGAAATGAGTCTAGAATTAACTAAAAGTAAAGAAGAAAATCATTGGCGCCAAATCATGACCATTTTAACCATACATTAGTTCATTCTTACTATTTTTGGGAATCGTACGAAAATTTTCATTTGTTTTAGTTCATATTGAACTTATGTGTACGGTCATTGAACTTTATACTTACGTTTAGTTCATAAAATTTTTGATACATACTTAAAAAAAGTAAGATTTCATTAAGCTGTGGAAAATTTCGATAAAAATAATAAAATTTAACTACAAGCAAATAATTTTTTTCCAATAAAAATAAGTTAAATTTAGCGTTAGTTTAACTGCGGAAATTTTTTTCTGTGAATACATTTCATACGTCTTCCTTTAATGATTTCTATGGTATGCTCGTCGATTTCAGAGATATCTACTACAAACTTTATTGACCAATATAGGAAACGATTTAATGGAGCAGAAAAATAAACGACATTCCCAGATAAATTAAAAAAAAAAAACAAGTATAAACGGCCGTAAGTTCGGCCAGGCCGAATCTTATGTACCCTCCACCATGGAGTGCGTAGAAACTTCTACGAAAGACTATATTAGACAAAAATGTATGTAAGTCTACAAATAATTACGAATCGATATGGACCCAGAATGGAAATATGGATGACGCTTATATGGGGGCTATATACAATTATGAACTTGATATGGACCAATTTTTGTGTGATTGGGGATCGATTTATCTGAGGGCTATATATAACTATAGACCGATATGGACCTAGTTAGGCATGGTTGTTAACGGCCATATACTAGCACAATGTACCAAATTTTAAATGACTCGGATGAAATTTGCTCATCCAAGACGTTCCAAAACTAAATCTCGGGATCGGTTTATATGGGGACTATATATGATTATGGACTGATGTGGACCACTTTTGGCATGGCTGTTAAATATCATATAGTAAAACCGCGTACCAAATTTCAATCAGATCCGATGAATTTTGCTTCTCCAAAAGGCACCGGAGGTCAAATCTGGGGATCGGTCTATATGGGGCTATATATAATTATGGACTGATATGAACCAATACATGCATAGTTGTTGGATACCATATACTAACATCACGTACCAAATTTCAACCGAATCGGATGAATTTTGCTCTTCCAAGGGGCTCCGGAGGTCAAATCTGGGGATCGGTTTATATGGGAGCTATATATAATTATGGACCGATTACGACCAATTTTTGCATGGTTGTTAAAGACCATATACTAACATTATGTACCAAATTTCAGCCGGATCGGATGAAATTTTCTTCTCTTAGAGGCTCCGCAAGCCAAATCTGGGGATCGGTTTATATGGGGCCTATATATAATTATGGACCGATGTGGACCAATTTTTGCATGGTTGTTAAAGACCATATACTAACATAATGAACCAAATTTCAGCCGGATCGGATGAAATTTGATTCTCTTATAGGCTCCGAAAGCCAAATCGGGGGATCGGTTTATATGGGGGCTATATTTAAATATGGACCGATGTGGACCAATTTTTGCATGGTTGTTAGAGACCATATACTAACACCATGTACTAGACTTCAGCCAGATCAGATGAAATTTGCTGCTCTTAGAGGCTCCGCAAGCCAAATCGGGGGATCGGTTTATATGGGGGCTATATATAATTATGGACCGATGTAGACAAATTTTTGCACAGTTGTTAGAGACCATATACTAACACCATGTACCAAATTTAAGCCGGATCGGATGAAATTTTCTTCTCTTAGAGGCTCCACAAGCTTAATCTGGAGATCGGTTTATATGGGGGCTATATATAATTATGGAAATTTTTGCATGGTTGTTAAAGACCATATACTAACACAATGTACCAAATTTCAGCCGGATCGGATGAAATTTGCTTCTCTTAGATGGTCTGCAAGCCAAATTTGGGGGTCTGTTTATATCGGGGCTATACGTAAAAGTGGACCGATATGGCCCATTTGCAATACCATCCGACCTACATCAATAACAACTACTTGTGCCAAGCTTCAAGTCGATAGCTTGTTTCGTTCGGAAGTTAGCGTGATTTCAACAGACGAACGGACGGACGGACATGCTCAGATCGACTCAGAATTTCACCACGACCCAGAATATATATACTTTATGGGGTCTTAGAGCAATATTTCGATGTGTTACAAACGGAATGACAAAGATAATATACCCCCCATTCTATGGTGGAGGGTATAAAAATTGCAATTTTTCATAAAATTAGAACTAAGTTCCCGATAAACATACACGTAATTCCAATTTTTTTATGAATAAAATCTAAGTGTTCTCTTATATCTATTTATTTTATTTTCTTTCTTAATTTCCTAGAACACGAAACATCGTAAATACTGTCATCGAACCAGGTTATATTCCTTGACTCAATTGCAAGCCATAGCAATTGAAAACGAAATGTGTAATAAATTCCACCACGGGATTTATATCAATTTTGCTCCTAGAAAAATCTATACATATTTCCAATCAATTATTCTTCCCCTTAGCACACGAATAAATTATTTATAACCATGATGACATGACCGCTAAAACATAACCTAAAATTTGTATGGATAGGTGAAGCAAATTCCAATTAGAGACAAAAACACTTTGACCTTTCAATTGTAGAACATTATCCTGTTTTATGATTGTTCACTCCATCTCCATCTCCAACGATAAAATTTATTATCTTTCTAATTTATTAGTTGCTCGAAGATAATTTTTATAACAGCGGGTTGACATTTGTTTGCCGTCTTTCTTCTTTATGGGGAGTTTCATTGCTGTTTAGCACTAATTTATGGCATCGTTGTCGCTCCACTCTCATGTTTACGTGACTTTATGACTTCTAAGCGTATGAGCAGCAAAAAAAAAAAGCAAATACGCTGCAACATATTAACATTTCATCTGCTTAATTCACCAGTATATCAGAAAAACACAAGAAAATGCTACTTTCTGTAGCATATGTCAGGTTGGAATCAAATACGCTCCTTCCCCGCTTGTCACACACCTTTGAAGACCGTAAACTTTTATGGCTCACTACATTGGCATGTAGTGTGATTGTATTGCATCCAAGTACACCTATGCGTATATGCTTATTTGATTGTGTTCATGTTTATGTGAATATTCATTCATCCATACATATATGGAGTTTATTTTCTGATGTGTATCGAGATATATTTTGCTTCAAAGCAAAACTGTAAACTACCCACCAGGAAATGAGGCTAATTATAATACCTTTAAATAAGTAAGTTTAAAAAGTTAGGAAGCTAGTTTATATAATAGAGATAACGTCAATATATACTTCACCTACTAGATTTAGTATTCTATAGAATATGGAAAATAAATTAATTTTGAAAACCAAACACTGTAAAACATGATATGTTGTGTGATTACATGTAAAAATTTTAAAAACTTTCATGTAATATAAAATATAAAATTTTTGTAAGTTTTCAAAATTTATTTTATATTATGACAATATTAACATATTTTCAATTTAATAGAAAATAAAAAATCCCTTGAAAATGCCGAGATACATCGACGAAACTTCGGGAAACATGTAACTAAAAATTGTTTTTATTTACATCAATGCGATAGGCCGTATTAGCTAAAGGAAAAATATCTAAAAAAAAACATAAAATAATACTATTGGCCAAAACTAAAACATTAAGAAACATAAACAATTATGATAATATATGGAGCTCCGATTTCTTTAAATATCATCCATCTAAAGAATTAATTGGCTATAAGTACTACAAAACTCCATATTAAAACAGATCTTACATTCTGACGCCCGTAAGATGGTCCTGGACGAATGGGCCCCGGAACATATACTATAGGGAAATAACTGCTACAGCGATGGATTGAACATGGTTGAAAGAAAGGGAGAACGGGATACCGAGATCCTATTCTGATTGCCGGACCACAGCTTAATCCTACAGGTAGAAGCACCTACCATAACGGAATATGTTAAATGGCTCCGAAAAAATACGAGGACATAAAATGTGAACATGTATGTATTGCCAGAAATCAATAGTAGACATTACGGTTACGGTTCACAATACTGCAGGATTCGTATCATTTGGGGAAGGGGAAACGCAAGTGGATGCTGAGTTCGATGAATGGACATGGACGAGATATAACGCAATGTGGATCAATTCAACAGTCGGAAGGACGAAGAAAATACTATGGGGTGACCCAAATATGAAAAATTCTGGCCATCTACTCAAGGAGAGTAGGACGATACTCAGGAGGGCCGTGGGGATAATGACCGAGCACCTAGAATTGAGAGCACATCTGTATCGAATATGAACAGCAGAAGCTGATGCATGTAGGACGAGTTTTGTGGAAAACTAACTATGGAATTTAACATTGAGAGTTAGTGCCACTTGACTTCTTTAAGAACCTTTGCTTGAATTTTGTTGTTAGAGTGGGTTGCCATACCCAACTAGAGTTAACATCCAAATGCATTGCGTAAAAGTTGACATCATGTCACAATGAGATTTTACTGTTGCTATTTTACCGAATCCTTTAGCTTAAAAGATGTTGGCGTGAGTGAAGGCGAAGGCAATAATGTTGTAGAATGAAAGTGTCATAGCGTGTTGAGTTTTGTGCATAAATCACATAAAACTTGGCATCCATAAAACAAAGTTTATATCAAATAAAAATCATGTTCACTTGCCACCTTACCCCACTCGCACCAATACCCCCGGCTCCCAACTATGAAGTGTGAACTTTGGGGGTGGTAGTAAACACAACTAAAATGAATCCATTACATAGCAATTTGTTCATGTTTTGTATAATCGTGTTTTCGTTGAGTTTTGTTGAGTTCCAATCAAGTGGTATGTGGTTAAAAGTTATAAAATTCAAGCTAGATGATAAATGCTATCTAATATCCGGAAATGTGGTTACTCGTAACATGAAAATAGTATTAAATTCTTATTAAAGTTCAGAAAATGGAATATAGGATGTTTTATTACAACTTGCATGTGTTGAATTTTTTTCCGTTCCCGGGAAAGCGAGGATTTTTTCAAGTGTTCCCAAATTCCTTGAATAACAGTGGGCATGTTTTGAAAATATGAAATTAAAAACGGGACCCGTTGTTAATAAACCTTACTTGATCTACTAGTCCATCGAAATACCGGTTCATAGAAATATAACGATCAAATCGTCCAACAGACGGCGCAATATTTAGCCGTTTTTTATTTTTGCACCAACTGAAGAACTACCGAACCGATTTTGAACAAACTTTATGTACATGTCCTATGGGCCGTGAGGAGTATTTGTATAATTTCAAACCATTCACATTGTTATTCAAGAAATTTCGAGAATTTCGAAAAAATATCCGATACCCGATAATCACAAAACAACTATATTATTTGATTGAAATTTTCAATCAAATTTGGCACACATGACTACAATACTAATTGTACTTCTAGTGCAAAATTTCAACCAAATTGGTCCAAAACTCTGGCTTCTGGCGCCATATAAGTCCATATCGGGCAAAAGATATATATGGGAGCTATATCTAAATCTGAACTGATTTCAATAAAATTTTGCACACTCGACTATACTACCAATTGTACTCCTCGTGCAAAATTCCAAGCAAATCGGGATAAAACTCTGGCTTCTGTATCCATATAAGTGCATATCGGGCGAAAGATATATATGTGAGCTATATCTAAATCTGAACCGATTTCTTCCAAAATCAATAGGGTTCTATTCTGACCCAAAACAGGAACATGTGCCAAATTTGAAGTCGATTGGACTTAAACTGCGACCTAGACTTTGATCACAAAAATGTGTTCACAGACAGACGGACGGCCAGACAAACGGACATATTTATATCGACTCTGGGACATACCCTGAGCATTATTGCCAAAGACACCATGTGTCTATCTCGTCTCCTTCTGGGTGTTACAAACATATGCACTAACTTATAATACCCTGTTCCACAGTGTGGCGCAGGGTATAAAAAATAATAAATAAATTTTAAAAAACATAAAATATTTTAAAATTTTTTAAATTTAAAATACAAAAAGAAGCATTTACAAGCTATTACAATTAGGATTTTTAATTTTCTTCGAGAGGCAAAACAAAAAAAAAAAATCTTGTAAATACTTGTATATCAAAATCCAAGTCGAATTACTTAACTATAAAAAAGTTTATCGACTTTTGGAAAAGTAAAAACATTTTTTGTATTTTCGATTTTATATAAAATAAATGCGTCAGCTAAGCTACGCAAAATTCGCACTCGTATTTTAAGGACATAACATTTTTAGCCTCACGATATTTTTTTTATTCAATGTTGTGAATGTCATACTTTGTGACGTCGCAATCGTATATTTTCATTTGGTCTTAATTTTGATGTTACATAAAAAATCATTACTCAAATCTTTCTTATTTTTATACCCACCACCATAGAATGGTGACGGGGGTATAATAAGTTTGTCATTCCGTTTGTAACACATCGAAATATCGATTTCCGACTATATAAAGTATATATATATTCTTGATCAGGGAGAAATTCTAAGACGATATAACGATGTCCGTCTGTCCGTCTGTCCGTCTGTCTGTCTGTCTGTCTGTCTGTTGTAATCACGCTACAGTCTTCAATAATGAAGCAATCGTGTTGAAATTTTGCACAAGCTCGTCTTTTGTCTGCAGGCAGGTCAAGTTCGAAGATGAGCTATATCGGTCCAGGTTTTGATATAGTCCCCATATAAACCGACCTCCCGATTTGGGGTCTTGGGCTTATAGAAATCGTAGTTTTTATCCAATTTGCCTGAAATTTGAAATCTGGAGGTATTTTATGACCATAAAGAGGTGTGCCAAAAATGGTGAGTATCGGTCCACGTTTTGGTATAGCCCCCATATAGACCGATCTCCCGATTTTACTTCTTGGGCTTATAGAAACCGCAGTTTTTATTCAATTTACCTGAAATTGGAAATCTAGAGGTATTGTAGGACCACAAATACGTGTGCCAATAATTGTGAGTATCGCTCCATATTTTGGTATAGCCCCCATATAGACCGATCTCCCGATTTTACTTCTTGGGCTTATAGAAAACGCAGTTTTTATTCAATTTACCTGAAATTGGAAATCTAGAGGTATTGTTGGACCACAAATACGTGTGCCAAAAATTGTGAGTATCGATCCATATTTTGGTATAGCCCCCATATAGACCGATCTCCCGATTTGGGGTCTTGGGCTTATAGAAACCGTAGTTTTTATCCAATTTGTCTGAAATTGGAAATCTAGAGGTATTTTAGAACCATAAAGAGGTGTGCCGAAAATGGTGAGTATCGGTCCATATTTTGGTATAGCCCCCATATAGACCGATTTCCCAATTTTACTTCTTGGGCTTCTAGAATCCGAAGTTTTTATCCTATTTGCCTGAAATTGGAAATCTGGAGGTATTTTCGGGTCACAAAGAGGCGTGCCGAAAATGGTGAGTATCGGTCCATATTTTAGTATAGCCCCCATAAGAACGATCTCCCGATTTAACTCCTTGGGTTTCTAGAAACCGTAGTTTTTATCTGATATGCCTGAAATTGTAAATATTCTGGTATTTTAGGCTCACAAAAACGTGTATCGGATTAAGTTTTTATCGGTCCATTTGGTAGTGCCTCCATATAGACCGACTTCACTTCTTGAGGGTGTAGAAGGCGCACTAATCATGAAAATTGCTTGAAACTCAATGTAAAATTTCCAGATTTTACTTCTACAGATTTAAGATTTCAAATCAAGACGTTATTTTATAATTTTCATGCACACTTACAAGAGATGTTAATGATTCCTCTAAACCTCAAACAAAAATGGTTCTTATAAATCCAGAATCTGATATAGTCCTCATAGTTGAAATCTTTAAATTTATCTTCGGGTAGTGTCCTCAAGTCCTCAAGCCCTTCTGAAATTTCAAAGGAAACCCTAATATTTGGTTCATGGTGGTGGGTATTTAAGATTCGGTCCGGCCGAACTTACTGCTGTATATACTTGTTTGGATCCTATTTATAATGATTTATATTCTCCCACTGATATATGTTTTAATCTGAACCGATTTGGAAAAATATACACTTCAAAAAATGTGTAGACTTTAACTTTGAACCAAGTAATGTCTTTCGACAGATCTAAAGCCATTGTTGCCATATTTACCCAAATTGGAAGAACATTTATATGTAGTAACTTAGTCTAAATCTGAACTGATTTGGATCAAATTTGGAACACTTAAAAGAAATATTTTATCTACTCTCTATGCTAACTATCAAATTAATTGGATTTTAATCTCGTTGAATCTCGGGGGTAAAATATGGGTATTATATCCATTTATCCCTCCACCGAGTAAGCATATATATGAGGGCGATATTTAAATCTAAATCCATATTGACCAAACTTGGCACACTTCACTAAATTGTTAATTTGACTCTCTGTACAAAATTACCGGAATGAAATTTTAATCTTCGTGGTCATATGAATATAAAATTTAAGATTTAAGAAAACAGATTTAAAGTAAATCAAAGTGAAATTTTTATCTCCGGTGCACGCAGAGAAGGAATATGATCACCTCAACCATGTTTAAAGAGCAAAATGTTATTTTTGGATGGTGACCATGTAACATGTTTGTGGCAAAAATGTTCTTTTCTCGCCAAAAATAATATGCTTGCCGAAATCAGACACATAATCTCCGAGAAAATAACATGGTTGCGACAAACATGTTACATGGTCACCATTCAAAAATAACATTTTGCTCTTGAAACATGGTTGAGGTGATCATATTCCTTCTCTGGGTGTGGTCATATGAGTAAAAATCGGACGAAAGAAAGAAAAGAGACCTATATCTAAATCTGAACAGATTTCAATCATATTTTGAACATTTGACGACGAAAATATTATACTCCTTACACAAAATGTGAAACGAAGCAGAGTAAAATTCTAGCTTATATAAACTCGAACTGATTTCTTTCAAAATGGTGTTATATTATGATTCAAAATAGATACTTATGCCAAATTTGAAGTTGATAAAAATTTGTTCACAGACAGACAGATATGGCTAGATCGTCTCAGGGGCCGGCCCTGAGCTATGTTGCCATGTATTTATATTGTCTCCTTCACGGTGAAGGAAACATGTGCAGCAACCCCGCAAAAAAGCTTTGCCAAAAAGTAGTGAACATGTTCTTTTTGTTGAACTGAATTTGCATCACTTCTTAAGATGTTATCCGAATTCAGTCTTTTGGATGTGCATTTTTATTTATATTTTTTATGATTTTTAATGTAACGCTTGTCTGAAACGATTGACATCAAATATTTTTAATTTTTTCTAGAATGGATTTTGCATTTTTTCCACAAAATTGAAATAATTGGTACCATTTGCGAACTTCTTACTCTGTTTTTAACCTATTCGAAAAACAAAAAAATAATAAAATTACCCATTAAAAATATGAAAAACTGGAGCTATACATTATTGAATTGTGTAGTTAAAATAAAGAACATCCTTGGGAGGACAACTTCCATTTTGTTTTTGCTGGGACTTTTAATACCCTATTTCATAGAGTGGTTCAGGGTATAATTATTGACCATGAGCTTATATAAGTGCATTAGAGACGAAAAATATACATTGGGACTATATCTAAATCTGAACTGCTAAGGTCTCATGCTAGGTTAGGTTAGGTTAGGTTAGGTGGCAGCCCGATGTATCAGGCTCACTTAGACTATTCAGTCCATTGTGGTACCACATTGGTGAACTTCTCTCTTATCACTGAGTGCTGCCCGATTCCATGTTAAGCTCAATGACAAGGGACCTCCTTTTTCTAGCCGAGTTCCTAACGGTGTTCCACATTGCAGTGAAACCACATAGAAAAGCTTTGAAACTTCAGAAATGTCACCAGCATTACTGAGGTGGGATTATCCACCGCTGAAAAACTTTTTGGTGTTCAGTCGAAGCAGGAATTGAACCCACGATCTTTTGTATGCAAGGCGGGCATGCTAATCATTGCACCACGGTGACTCCCGTGTCTCACGCTAAGTTATAATTTTATTTGACTAAACTTGCTGTCTAGACTTCGATTACAAAAATGTGCTCACAAACCGACATATTGGTCAATGTCATATATGTGCATCATTTATTTATTACTTAATTTATTATAATTACAAATTATAATAAATTTATTTATACGGGCACTAGCAACTAGAGGCTATCGGTCTATGCTTTAATTTAATTTAGCCTGCAACAGTATAATGTAGGGTACAAAAATAGCAAGGAATGCTTAACATGTTCCTGCAATAATCATTTATTGGGAAGACATCTTGGCTTACAAATTTAGCACCTCACTCATACTCATTGAAATATCCTCACATACCGGATGAACTTATCAAACATACTCGCAATAGGAAACATTTAAAATTGTTGTGCAAAATATAGCATAATAAACTAAATTAGTCAATGACAGAAGTTTTACAATAAAATTCAGATATTCACAGACAGATGTCATGAATTTTCCTCATGCATATTCATACATTCGTTCATTATTTGAAGTATATTAACATAATATGTTTATTAATATCATTTCCCCAGCCCTCATTCATTATCAAGTTTTCCTTTGACAATAAAAATTTAATATGTTTGACATATTTAGTAGTTGTCCATAATATTGAAATTGATGACACTCATCAAGTTGGAAGACAACGTTTATAGATGACAAAATTTATGCAAGCTGTCCTGTAGAATGAATGTTTCCAGTGAAATGTAGGATGTGGATGAAATAATGAATTAAGTTCCGGAATAGAATAATTGTAAGATTTATTGAATATGCTAGTTAATTTGAGACATGTGTTGAGATGTTTTTCATTCTAATTCGAATCAAATTAAGTTTAACAAGTAAAATTGGATCAAGTTTATTTTGGGAAACAATAACGTACACTGTTAGAAAAATATGTTTTTCATATGTTCCGATATAAACAAAATGTGTTTCGGGCACGATTTTAAACCACAATATATTTAAGTGCGAACATGTAATGTTCCTAAACTAACACTAAATGTTTGTGACATCTATGTTAATATGTTAGAATATATTATGTTTGGGGCATGAATGTTTCATAAAAATAATATGTGTGAATGTAAACATATATAAATTAACAAATTTCGAGTAAACATATATATGTTGTGATATTTTATTCAGAGAGCGGCAAAAAGAGAGTATAGAGAAATAAATAGAGATGGAAACCGGGAGGGTTGACGAAAGATATCAACATAACAAAGCGAGAGAATGAAAAGAGAACAATTTCTGTGAAACCGCTTGTATGTTGTTTCGGAAAACTGTTTTATGATAAGGCTAAAAATTTGATATGCTTAACTCTAAATATTATTTAATTTGAATAAAGAGAATAGACATTCGGAACCAAGAGAATAGACATTTGAAAAACAAACTGCATATGTTTTCGCCTTGAGAGCAGCATTTTATGCATGTGTGAACATGTGTTTTGTTTATCATTTTGGCATTATGGGCACAATTTTTCGTTAAAATAAATCAGGGGTCTTCATAAAAATAACGAAAGGGCACTATACTCTTTTTAGAGTTGGGACAGTAAAATGAAATAAGGAGGAAATAGTGAAAAATTACACAGTAAAATGTAAAAAAAACAAACTTTAGTTCCTCTTTATTAAAAAGTAGTCCACGAGGAGTTGACGAACACCATCAAATATAAAAGCGGGCATTAAGTTCGAGTTTTACAGCTAAAACAATTTAAAAAGTTTATTTTCTTTAAAATGAATTATTAAAGAAAAATAAAAGGAATTTTAGAGCGATGGTGTTAAATGCTAGTAAAAAACTGTTCACTCCTAAATAAATTTATGTTTATATTATAAAATTATGTATGTATGTTTATACTCGACTCCACGTTCTTCTTTTGTTAGTTTTTGAATTCCTTCCAAATTTTAAAGTTTTGTACAAAAACAGTTTTTTATTAAAAAAATTTTATTTTTGCAATAAAAAATAATATTTTATCCAAAAATCAGTCAATTTCGTATATATCAAGCACTGTTACTGACTATAAATATTTAATAATACACATTTCGAAGTTTCGTTTAAAAAAATTTAATATAGTATAATATAAATGTGTAAATTAAAAAAAAAAAAAAAAAAAAAAAAAAAAAAAAAAAAAATTTCGGTCGGAGCAGGGATTGAACCCACGACCCTTTGTATGCAAGGCAGACATGCTAACCACTGCTCCACGTGGCAAACAAATGTATGTTTCTGTTAAATAATGTTATGTTTGCATGGGCTCGTGGGCGCTGCAAACTATGCTATATAAATGTAACTTAAAACGATAATTATCTACTGGTGACTATAACAGCTACGTAGCCCAGTGGATAGTGTGTTGGCTTACAAACTGTATGGTCCTCGGTTCGATTCTCCGTGCAGGCGAAAGGTAAAATTTAAAAAATTTATAAAAGTGAATAATTTCTTCAACATTATTTGTATTACAGAAAAAGGTGCCAATAACTAAAAAATTTCGTGGAAGTGAAAATTACGAGTATGTTAGGGAATGAGCACAATCGTGTTTGGGAAAAATTCTTCCAAGCATATAATATTTTTGGCTCAAAATGCTTCCAAAAATATAATATGTTCACATAAAACAAACATATTAATGTTTCGGCAGTATGCAATAATATATGTGCTTCCTGCAAAATATGTTTGGAACATATGTTAAAGAAGCGATTTTTTTTGAGGGTGTATGTATTTACATACAGATAGGATCTTTAGGGTCAATTGAATTGGCATTCTTACTGATAGATCATACTAAAAATTTCTTATGTTAAAAAAACTGGCTGCGGACAGACGAATTTGAAGGGGCAGACCTTGGCTTTCATTGTCAATAAAATTATACTGTTTTCAGAAATTTACTTTATGCTCAACTTTATGAAGAGTCAGGACAAGAAAATTACAGAGAATACCGCTTTGGATAAAAATTAAGCATCTTTCAAGGAAAAAGCGAAATTTGAAAGCTCTCGCCAGTTATGACAACATCATCTAATTGGATTTTTCAGTAGTAGTAGTAGTAGATTTACTGCAGAAGAATAAAATATATAAAATTTGAATCATCTCACCCAGCCAGATCTTACTAGAGACTATGGAAATGTGGATTAGCCAACACTGAAACATATGTATAGTCAGGCTTGTAAGATGGGTATCTGGCATTTTCTTTTCAATAGCATAATAATACCAATTCCTTAATCTTCCTGTCCAATTAGCTCGCATTTAAAATTGTAATTAATGTAGAATATATTTTATTCGCTAAAATAATCTTGACCTATAATTTTGCACGATGATGAAACATTTCGTGTAATATTCCTCTTCATGTAAATAATTTCGATTTAGTAGAGGGTATAATTTCTGATTTCCTCTATTTATAAATAATAACATGTTATGATTTCCGTGCACTTCCGAATATATTGAAATAATATCCTCTGTTGAAGATATCCTATCTGCTCTCCCCCTTAACCACACAGAGTTTATTTAAGCTTATCTGTTTTTCTATTTACGTAATGAACCTACGTGGTCATGTAGTCATGTGTGAAGATGAGAAGAGTGTCATCATCACATCACATAAAGATTATTGCGTTGTTATTATCCTTTTTTCTTTTTTTTTTTGGTGTCACAAATAAATTCATTATGTTTATTTTTCTTCTTAATTCACAGAGTGTGCATACTCCTTTCAATGAGTGGGACATGTAGATGCTGTCATGTGGATGTAATGTGGTGTGACACAAAGAGCTCCAGCAGGATGTACACAAAGAAACATGTAATGCGATCATTATTATTGTTGTTATTAATAAATGGATGAGTGTGTGTATGTGTATGTGCACGTGCCTTTGTATGTGTGTATGAATAAGCGATGTGAATCTCTGTACAATACCTGTCGGAAATTGAGTTAATATTAAACTAACAAATGCTTAATCAAAACTGAATCACAGGTGACTGAAAAGTTTACTAATTTCCCATCTAAAATCGTATTGAGTTTCAATAGTGGTTGTCGTTGGAGCGAGTGTGACTTACTTAACCTGACCAAAAGTTAGTTAGCTTTTATTTTATAATATACGAAAACACAATGAGCTAATTAAGCTAATAAATTAAGGTTTGTTTTTGTATTTGTCTTAATTTTATTTTGAAGTACCAAAGTACAAACACAACACAAACAAATTTTTACAATTTTTTTTCTAATGAATGTTAATAAACTATTGTACAGCATGTTTGCAATATATTATTTTACAAAAAAACATTTTATAACACAAACATATCGTACAAACATAAATATTATTAACATAATACAGATAAAACAATGAAAGCTCTTAAAACTAATTGAGAAACATTAATTTTGCCAATGTTTCACTCATATAGTTTCCTTGGACCAAATTATTCTTCCGAGTGTAATATTTCAATAGTGTTGTTTCTAGCCAAACAATGAATCGGATTTAGTGCAAGTTAATTGCAATGCGATCACCACGCGAGAGGAATCGATTGGAGTAGCAGAATGGCAAGTAGTACTTCATTCCCATTTTTAAATATATTTTGCTGGGTTATAGCCAGGGCTGTGGAGTCGGAGCCGGAGTCGGAGTCTTGGAGTCGGAGTCTGAAGATTTTACTGGAGTCGGCGTCGGAGTCGTAGAAATTTTGCTCGACTCCGATTCCGGCGAAACAAACTTTGAAAAACACTTCCTACACTGAAAAAAAAAAAACATACCCGGTTCCAAAGATTTTGTCTTTACTTTAAAAAATTTGGTATTGATTCCGAGCCAAAGAAGAGGAGAATACAAGTAAGGATACTTTTAAGACACAATTCTCTTTTAAAATCGGGTTTTGTGTACTTGCTTCTAGGAAGCAAATTTTAATTTTTCGCTTTTTCAGCTTTTTTTCTTCATATGCTATCAAAGTCCTGTAAAAACAAGTTAACGACGAATTTATTTTCCAAATTAAGACTCGACTTCTAGTGGAAATTATGCTGTGTTTCAAGTAACAAACGTCTTTAAAATAAAGTGTTGAAAAACATGTCCTATATTTGAACGATTTTTTGCTTTGTAGTCAAGATGCAAAAAGACAACCAATTTAAAGACGATTTCATTAAATTTAAATATTTTTTCTATATTATTAAAGTCAAGTTGACCTTAGCCCAAACATTTTTATACCCTCCATCATAGGATGGGGGTATATTAACTTTGTCATTCCGTTTGTAACACATCGAAATATTGCTCTAAGACCCCATAAAGTATATATGTTCTGGGTCGGGGTGAAATTCTGAGTCGATCTAAGCATGTCCGTCCGTCCGTCTGTTGAAATCACGCTAACTTCCGAACGAAACAAGTTATCGACTTGAAACTTGGCACAAGTAGTTGTTATCGACGTAGGTCGGATGGTATTGAAAATGGGTCATATCGGTCCACTTTTACGTATAGCCCCCATATAAAGGGACCCTCAGATTTGGCTTGTGGAGCCTCTAACAGAAGCATATTTCATCCGATCCGGCTGAAATTTGGTATATGGTGTTGGTATATGGTCTCTAACAACCATGCAAAAATGGGTCCACATCAGTCCATAATTATTATTAATTATATATAGCCCCCATATAAACCGATCCCCAGATTTGGCTTGCGGAGCCTCAAAGAGAAGAAAATTTCATCCGATCCGGCTGAAATTTGGTTCATGATGTTGGTATATGGTCTCTAACAACCGTGCCAGAATTGGTCCATATCGGTCCATAATTATATATAGCCCCCATATAAAACATTCTCCAGATTTGACCTCCGGAGCCTCTTGGGGGAACAAAATTCATCCGATCCGGTTCAAATTAGGCATGGTCGCTAACAACCATACCAAAATTGGTCCAATCACAAAAAAATTGGTCCATATCGGTTCATAATCATGGTTGCCACTAGAGCCAAAAATAATCTACCAAAATATTATTTCTATAGAAAATTTTGTCAAAATATTTCTATAGAAAATTTTATTTCTGTAGAAAATTTTGTCAAAACTTTATTTCAATAGAGAACTTAGTGAAAATTTTATATCTATAGAAAATTTTGTGAAAATTTTATTTCTATAGAAAATTTTGTTAAAATTTTTTTTCTACACATGTCGAGTTCGAAGATAGATCATAAACCCATCTTCCGATTTGTTTTAAGAAGTTTTTCCCAGTCTAAAATTTTCATAAGATTTGTCAAAATTTTGAATTTAGACTTATTTGAGATCCATAAATAAATGCGGAAATTTACCGTCGGCCCAGATTTTGTATAATAATTTCTTGATAAATCTCCATATACACCCGATGTCCTTGGAAGCTGTAATTTTAAATTGAACCTCGGCCAACGTGCCATCTGAGCCGGTTTTTGGGAGAATGTTTGTTTCATCAAAGCCACTCGAAATTCTTTACATTAATGTCCATAACTGATAGACCATTTATAAATCGATGTTTGCTTAGCGCATTTCTGTAATATAACGTTTTGTTCCTTGTCCAAAAGTCGATAAACTTTTCAATGAAGTCATGTTGTCCTTATAATGAAGTGATTTGACTTAACAATGGGTATCATAACATGAAAGAATTTTTTTTTGGGATAAGGTCAACTTGATTTTAATAATTCAGAAAAACTCTTTAAAATTAATGAAAATATCTTTAAATTTGTTGTCTTTTTGCATCTTGACTACAAAGCAAAAAATCGTTCAAATATAGGACATGTTTTTCAACACTTTATTTTAAAGACGTCTTTGACTTGAAACAAGGCATAATTTCTACCTGCTTTTAAAGGACTTTGATAGCATATGATGAAAAAAGCTGAAAAAACGAAAAATTAAAATTTGCTTCCTAGAACCAAGAACACAAAACGTAAATATAAAAGAGAATTGTGTCTTAAAAATATATTTACTTTAATTCTCCGCTACTTTGGCTCGGAATCAATACCAAAATTTTTAACGTAAAGACAAAATTTTTGAAACCGGACATGCTTTTTTTCAGTGTACATATTCTGGAGATTGTTGTTATCTACCCATATTTTGATGTGGTCTCTATATAGTCTTGTGTCGTATTTTAATTTATTGGCCTGATATTAAAATGTAGAGTTCTTTACTTCCCTAAAATGCTGAGATTTGTTGTCGAGTCGTATCAAAATTTAAAATTAGGATTCTTTAGGACATATAAACACATATGGCGAAATAGAATACTTATATCGGTCTATTTTTGGAACACTACACCTTAAAATTACAATTGGAATACTGTTAAAATGAGATTTAGTTACACCACCTGGAGTCGACTCCGGAGTCGGAGCCGAAGTCGAGGTTAATAAGAAATGCTGTGTGTACGTGTTTTTCATCCAACAAAAATAGAGTGAAAAAGTTATTTTTGGATGTAAAAAAAAGTTCTTTTGGTGTAAAATTAGCGGACAAGCGATGAATTTACATGGACTTATCATAGGACGAATGTCCACCATTTCAACCGCTGTTAACATACACTGAGTTTGCATCGCTTTTTAAGGTGTGATCCGCATTCAGTGTTTTGGATGTGAATTAAAAAAAAATGTGATATTTTGCCAAATAAATAATTTGTATGTTTTAATGTAAAAATTCGAAATTTTTCTAGAATGGATTTAGTATTTTTTAACAAAATTTAAATGATTTGTGCACCCAGAAAAAAGGGGCTCTAATGCCAACTGAACTTTATTTTAGTTCATGAAGATTAGTTGATTTTAGTTAAATTTTGCACAATATGAGTAAATGTTCCTTATTTTAATAATTTTTTGCTAACTTTAATGACGTGAACTAAAACCAAGAAAAAAAGTTGTATACAAATATAGTGCACAATTTTACTAAAAAATAAATTAGTTCATATTTTCCTAAAATGACAGAAGTTTTCTTAAATTGAGTTCATAAGTCTCTCAAATGAGTAAATTTTACTAAAAATGTACCAGTCTTGAACTTCGTACAGCGCTAAGGACTTTTTAACAATTTTTAAATCCAATTTTTTTTTCAACATATGAAATTTTCTTAAACAACAGAAAAAAATTAATTATTTTTAAAAATTTTTCTTCAAATTGACAAAAAGTATGAACTTATTTGTAACATGTTGCAATTAGAAAACTATTTTAGTTAAAATTTTCTAAAATAAACCTACATTTTCTTCCACGGTGGGTTCACTTTTTTTTTGGGTGTGCTGTTTTTAAGATTGGAAGTGATCTTAAAGTTGTGCCCATACAAAAATATCCGACATTGTTTGCTGGGATGTTTTGTTTGGTTATAACAACTTTTTATTGCTTTATTTTACCTACATCTGCATCGTCTTTGAGAGAGCAAAAGAAAAACAAGTATATACGGTCGTAAGTTCGGCCAGGCCGAATCTTATGTACCCTCCACTATGGATTGCGTAGAAACTTCTACGAAAGACTGTCATCCACAATCGAATTACTTGGGTTGTGGTATCTTAAAACGTCTTATCGTTTTCTAAATTGTGAGTTAGTCCTTACGTGGTATATATTAGACAAAAAGTTTATGTACAGGTAAGTCTACAAATAATTACGAATCGATATGGAATTTGCACGGTACGTAAAGAGCCAGAATTGAAATATGGGGGTCGCTTATATGGGGGCTATATACAATTATGAACTTGATATGGACCAAATTTTTTGTGATTGGGGATCGATTTATCTGAGGGCTATATATAACTATAGACCGATATGGACCTAGCAAGGCATGGTTGTTAACCGCCATATGCTACCACAATGTACCAATTTCCACTGACTCGGATGAAATTTGCTCCTCCAAGAGCAAATCGGGGGATCGGTTTATATGGGGCTATATATGATTATGGACTGATATGGACTACTTTTGGCATGGTTGTTAAATATCATATACTACCACCACGTACCAAATTTCAACCAGATCGTATGAATTTTGCTTCTCCAAAAGGCACCGGAGGTCAAACCTGGGGATCGGTTTATATGGGGGCTATATATAATTATGGACTCATATGAACCAATTCCTGCATGGTTGTTGGATACCATATACTAACATCACGTACCAAATTTCAACCGAATCGGATGGATTGTGCTCTTCCAAGGGGCTCCGGGGGTCAAATTTGGGGATCGGTTAATATGGGGGCTATATATAATTATGGACCGATGTGGACCAATTTTTGCATGGTTGTTAAAGACCATATAATAACACCATGTACTAAATTTCAGCCGGATCGGATGAAATTTGTTTCTCTTAGAGGGTCTGCAAGCCAAATTTGGGGGTCCGTTTATATAGGGGCTATACGTAAAAGTGGACCGATATGACCCATTTGCAATACCATCCGACCTACATCAATAACAACTACTTGTGCCAAGTTTCAAGTCGATAGCTTGTTTCGTTCGGAAGTTAGCGTGATTTCATCAGACGGACGGACGGACATGCTCAGATCGACTCAGAATTTCACCACGACCCAGAATATATATACTTTATGGGGTCTTAGAGCAATATTTCGATGTGTTACAAACGGAATGACAAAGTTAATGTACCCCCATCCTATGATGGAGGGTATAAAAAAAAAACATTATTTATGGAGCAGAAGTGGGTTTGGATAAAAATCAATGAACTCAATGCTCAATCTACCCAGCAAACAAAGAGTCGCCAAAAAAGAAGTGAAAATGTTCTCTTTGGATCCAGAAGCGACAAATTTAACATGGACTTGTCATAGAACGAATGTCCACCATTTCAATAGCCATTTCCCTGATTTTGCTTAACTCCCTAAGGTGTGATCCGAAAACAGTGTTTTGGATGTGAATTCAAAATGTTTGTGACATTTTGCCTAATAAATATTTTTTTATTATTTCTAATGCATTCTTACGCTAACGCAATTTTTCTGGAATGGATTTATCATTTTATTAATTCCTATACAGTTTATAACTTATTTGAAACAAACAAAGTTATAATTACCCATCTAGTTAAAATTAAGAACATCTTTGGGAGCCACCGTGGTGGAATGGTTAGCATGCCCGCCTTGTATACCCAAGGTCGTGGGTTCGATTCCTGCTTCGACCGAACACCAACAAGTTTTTCAGCGGTGGATTATCCCACCTCAGTAATGCTGGTGACATTTCTGAGGGTTTCAAAGCTTCTCTAAGTGGTTTCAGTCCAATGTGGGACGCCGTTCGGACTCGGTTATAAAAAGGAGGTCCCTTGTCATTGAGCTTAACATGGAATCGGGCAGCACTCAGTGATAAGAGAGAAGTTCACCAATGTGGTATCACAATGACTGAGTAGTCTAAGTGTGCCTGATATCCGGCTGACCATAAACTAACCTAACCTTGGGAGGACATTTCTGGAAGTGCTTTTAAAGTTGTGCCTTTAGAAGAACTTCTTACATTTTTTGCTGGACGTTTATTAAAAAGTTAGTTTGATTTTTAGTGAGTTCATGAAATCCCTACAGGGCGAATAAGTTCCAGTGGGTATGTAATGTTGATAATGTATGTCAACAACAGAAAATGATTACAACTTATTATTTCAATATTACCAGCATGTCTGACTGAATCTATTGTTGTCCTCGCCGATAGTCCAAACATTTGGTATCCATGACGAATCATTTCACCAACAAGAAAATATTTCAATGGCCACATGTGGATAAATGTGCTGAACCAAATTAAGTGAAAATATAAATCAATGTGAACCGTTTTTTCTCTTTCATTTGAAAAATCCAAAATGACACAAAACTGAAATGGGAAAATATTGTTTCAATTGCAGAGGAAAATTATATCTTTATTTATTATTTTTTCTCATTCGGCAATAATTTTATTCTTACTGTTATTGAACATTATGTAGTATTCGAATGTAACGTTTGTGTAATTAGCTCAATTTTAAATATGACGTAAATTATTCCACCAGTGCGACTTTTGACGCACTTTCTTTTTCTGCTTAAACTATTTTAATTTAAATTCATATTTTATTTCTTTAAGTTTAAAACAAGCAGCTCGACTCCTTTGTTGTTTTGCAGACCTATTACATGGGAAATTCATGGCAACATAACTTCTGAAATTCCATTTGCTAGATATTTTTAAACAAACAACTCATAAAATATCTCTCTAATGTTTTATTTTTGCTTTTCGGAAAACAGCCAACAAATCTTCATTGAAGTTCTTCATGGGAAATTCCTTACATATGCCTGCGGTTGTCTGTGTGTAACAAAACAATTTTTAAACAAATTTAATGGCATTTTAAAAATGCTCTAATTTCAATTGCTTTCACCTTGAGTAAATGTTGACGATCGCATTAACACACCTCCTTCCCCCAACAATAACCAAAAAACGGCGTCATCATCTATCTACTCCACGCAATCCTCGCCATCGCTTGACAATCATCAGCAAATGAGCAAAAGATAAATTTGCGTCTTAATGGATTTAAACATGAGCTGCTTTGTTTTTAGCCGTTAAAGTCAAAATACGCCAATAAATTACGAAGGAAACCATAAATTTTAATTTGTGTACCAAAATGACCTGTTAACTGTTATTCAACATTCCAACAGAAACCCGGCAAAAAACGTAAGATTTGCCCTTAAGGCGACGCCAGGACTATGAAGAAGGATGAGCTTTGAATACAGAACACAGTTAAATATTTTGCTAAATGGATAATAGGCGGCAAAGTTATACGCATTTACATGGGATAAACGGTAAAAGAAAACTTTCTCTGATTTTGGGAAATCTTTGCTTAAATTCAGTCAAGTGATTTATGCTTTACTTTTTTTAGTCGGTTATGCTCAGCATTGTCAAGTTTTTTTCTTCTCTCGTTACTGTTAAATAGATGTAATTAGGGCATTTCCTTTTTTTCTTATTGTGTTAGACGGCGAGCATGAAGATTAGTATTATGTTAATAAGTGTGGCTACGAAAAATCTTACAAGTTGTGTTTTAATTAAATTATTATGTATAAAAAATTGGTAAACAATTTGAAGAATTGTTTTGCTTAATTTAGATCCATATGAAGAAATCGTGAAATGGGGGTCAAATGATAAAAGAGAAAATTAAAATAAAAAAAATATTCTTCGACAAAATAGTTTTCCAGTACATCTAATCAACTCACTAATCAACAAAACTCATCATCCAAAAACTCACAAAGAAAAAATACAAATGGAGAACTCAAACATTTTTTTCAGTGTCCCATTTATCCCCAAATTGACGGAATGCAAAACTTGGTTGAGATCAATAGAGGAAGAAACAACAACAATAGCATACAAATCAAACGATACACTGCAACGATTATTTACAACAAAAACAAACAGAACAGACAAAATGCAATTAGACAACGTTGTGTACGAACTAACATGCAATGGAAACGAAAGGGAGACATGCAACATGCACTATGTGGGTACAACAAGAAGACAATTGAAAATACGAATGGCAGAACATGAAGCCGACATCAACAAACATAGAGAAAGCACAGCTTTAGCCAGTGTTGCCAATTTGGTGCTTTTAGCACCAAATTTAGTGCTTTTTGATTTCTAAAAAGCACCAAATTGGCTTTTTGGTGCCTTTTCAAAAGAAGCACCAACTTGGTGCTTTCTGGCATTTTCATTTAGTGCTTTTGGTGCTTTTTTTAGTTGGAACAGTATTAAGTAATTGATACAAAAATTTTGATTAGACTTTCAAGAGCTGAAGAAACTCAAATTTGTTGCCAAATATAGAATTTGATTGTTATGAAGTTGGTATTGATTATTTTTTAATTAATAATGTTATTTAGGGTATTCTGACGAAAGCATTAAAACTGATCAAGGTGTATACTTGAATAGCGGTTCATAATGGTGAGTACTAAATTCGAGTTTTGCCGCTAAAGTGAAAACTATATCAGTAAAAATGGGCATAAAATTATGCATGTTTGCTGCAAATTTTATTATAACTTGAAATGACCAAAAAGCAAATTTTCACAAAGTTTGTATTCTTTAAAATGAATTATTAAAGAAAAGTAATTATGAAAAAAATGACTATTTTAGCGCCTAAACACGATCTTAATATCCACCTTAACTTCTTAAAATTCAATTCACAAAAGTTCTATAATACATCTTCGGAAATTTTTTTTTTTTTTTTTTTTTTAGTAGAGCATTTAATTTTCGATTTTGTGCTGGAAGGTGGTATGTTAGAATTGATAATATATTTTTGGTGCTTTTTGGCCTTTGGGCTTGGCAACACTGGCTTTAGCACAACACATAAAAGAGAGTGGCCATAGCATAGACTTCAAAGCTGTTAAAATTCTCGACAGAGAGAGAAATGAGAACAAACGTTATACACTGGAGAGCCTACGCATTCAACAGAGAATAGAGACGTCAATGAACACTAAGGAAGACAAAGATAACACCAACTTACAGTATTCCATTGCAATAATTTAAAGAGTAAACATACATAGTTCTGTGATATAGATTTAAAGTTTTGCTGCAATATTTACATTTTATTTATTTATTTAGTTATTATTATTGTTTGTGATGTCCAGTTTTAATAATTTATAAATGAAACAAATGTAAAACAATTGTAAGTAAGAACTAAAATACACAATTACTGAAATCTAAATAGAATTTTCCTCTACAGATATTTCAAATAAAAAATTCTCTGGAAAAGGTCGGAAAAAAGCCGACGAAACGTCGAGAAAAAAGATGAAATAAACTTGTTTTATTTGCATTTATATATATTGACCAAAACAGCCCATTAAAATAAACAAAAATCTAAAATAATTTTTATAAATAGAAACGAAGAAAGATTTGGATTTGAAACATTTATAAAAGGCTGCCTACAAAAGAATTTCGTTGTTTGGCTAACACATGAATTGTCCTTAAAAATGTAGTGGTCTGCGAGTTTTTTGTTAAAACGAAATCCAATTGAATCACTTCTGAAGCGAATGGTGACAGGCAGTTATAGCGTTGTGGAACTTTAGTGCCACTTTTTCAAGTGTTGGCATTTGTGCCACGATTTTGGCGTTTATGCCACTAAATACATATTTTTAAAATTTTTATGTTACCGCTTTACAATGCTATGTCACATTTTAATTGCATTACTTTTTTGAATGTAAACTTAGGGTGTAAAAAAATCCTCTTCTTTGTGAAAGAAAGCCCGTAGTACTGCAAAAAAAATATATATCTATAAATATCCGATGTCATTGTCAATTAAAGTTAAATGAGCATCAATTACATGACATCCGCCTTCGTGTATATGAGTTTGTGTTTTTTACTTGTAAGCTTCAATAAGGACACAATTATTATCTACGTTTACATGTCTGACCCTACCACAATGTTTGCTGTTGCTTTACCCACAATCATTGGTTTAAACGTTTATTTCTTTCTCTTTCCCACTCGCTCTCTCTCTCTCTCTTACTCCTTAAACGGTTTTACTTAACATGTCGTAGCATAAAAAGAAGTGCTAAGATTTTTTTAAAACCTTCAGAAGATGCGTTAAAGTAAATTTCCATTTCTTATATGAATTTGTTATAATAAAAAGACGAAACGTGTTCAGAATGAAAAAAAAACCTTGTATGTGTTTGTGGTATAGTGGAGGTTTCTTTCACATGGCTTGTCTCTTGGGTATACTGTCGACTTCTATTGCTTGGCCTTTTACCATATTCTGTTCAATTTAAAATAATCTTTCACGTATTTTATTGATTTCTTTATTTTTTGAAAATTTCAATGATTTCCGCTGTTCTCTTTTTTGTTGCTGTTGTGATGTTTGCTTCATTGGCTCATAAGCCTCTTTATTTTATACCAACAATAAGCAATAAATTCATAAAATAAAGAGCAGCTGTTAAGGAAATTTTAGCAGACCTGTAATGTGTTATCTGGGGATGTTGTATATGTAGAAGATGTATATAAGCAGGTAATTATATAACTAATGGAATAAAGAATGAGTGAACTAAATTAATATTGAAAAGTGAACTAATTTCTTCTCAAATTTCTGAGATGCATTGTTAAAGACACGAAGTACGAAATATTTGCCCAAATTATCTTTGAAAACTTTCCCAGTGGTGAATGTCTCTAAGATACCACATGAAGTCAATACATTTAGTTCTTCGGACTTGGTCATCAATGATATTAAAAATCTCAATGACCTTAGGAATTTTTCAATAATGAAATCTTTTCTTTATATTCCATGACTTTGACTCTTGTCCGTAAAGCCAAACAGCTTTCAAACGGAGGAGACGGCCTTCGAAATGACGTTAATTGAAAAAATATATTATTTATAATTATAGTCCAGTTTGAATTTGGAAATTTCATTTGTGTTAATTACTAATTAAGATTTATTTCTTAGAATGTTAAAACCTTCAATACTTCTTCTTTTTTACTTGTGCTAACAGTTGTAAAAAAAAATGAAAATTTGAAGGCCCTCCTCAATTAATTAAAAATGTATATAAATTTCTTCTGAAAACTTGAATCTTTCCTTTCTATTCGACCCCTATCAATACATAATGCAATTATTGCCTCTCTATGTATAAAACGCACATTTGTATGGCCTCTTCAGCAGTATCTGCAGTACGCAGGAAATTATCGACTGTGTTGTATAAATGTCAACCATGGTTTCAGTAGTAGTCATGGAAAAATTCCATATATAATCAAACGTTGAACGTTGGTACACTGAAAACCAATCCACATTTCTTCACGTCAAAATGTTTGAGTGTAGACAATTCGAGAGAGTCAAAAGCAAGTAATTGAAACAGTCGGATACTAATTTGGTTTTTAAATTAAAAAAAAATAAAAGAATATTGACATTTGTACAAATCGAAAGAGACTTGTTCATATTTTCGAAATGTCTGCATTTCTAGTTAATGAAATAGTCGAAAGTTGTGATTACAATTCGTATTATTTTATTTATTCTCGGTGCGCCCTACTAAATTTTTATACCCACCACCATAGAATGGTGACGGGGGTATAATAAATTTGTCATTCCGTTTGTAACACATGGAAATATCGA
Organism: Haematobia irritans; assembly: GCF_050003625.1. Lineage (NCBI taxonomy): Eukaryota > Metazoa > Arthropoda > Insecta > Diptera > Muscidae > Haematobia > Haematobia irritans. The sequence goes on along the minus strand of NC_134397.1, from coordinate 277,422,179 downwards.
TTTCCGACTATATAAAGTGTATATTCTTGATCAGGGAGAAATTCTAAGACGATATAAGCATGTCCGTCTATCCGTCAGTCCGTCTGTCTGTTGTAATCACGCTACAGTCTTCAATAATTGCGCTATCCTCCTGAAATTTGGCACAGATTCGTCTTTTTTTTACAGGCAGGTCAGGTTCAAAGATGGGCTATATCGGTCCAAGTTTTGATATAGTCCCCATGTAAATTGGAAATGTAGAGGTATTTTAGGACCATAAAGAGGTGTGCCGAAAATGGGATGTATCGGTCCAGGTTTTGATATAACCCCCATATGGACTGATTTCCCGATTTTGCTTCTTGGGCGTCTAGAAAGTGTATTTTCTATCCGATTTGCCTGAAATTGGAAATCTAGAGGTACTCTAGGACCATAAAGAGGTGTGCGGAAAATGGGGTGTATCGGTGCATGTTTTGATGTAGCCCCCATACAGACCGATCTCCCAATTTTAATTCTTGGGCTTCTAGAATCCGTGGTTTTAATCCAATTTACCTGAAATTTGAACACTAGAGGTACTCTAGGACTCTAAAGACGTATGCTGAAAATGGTGAGTACCGTCCATGTTTTGATATAGACACCATATAGACCGATCTCCCGATTTTACTTCTTGGGCTTCTAGAATCCATAGTTTTTACCCGATTTGCCTAAAATTGGAAATCTGGAGGTATTCTAGGAAAATATAGAGATGGTGATTATCGGACCATGTTTCGATATAGCCCCCATACAGACCGATCTCCAGATGTACTTTGCCTGAAATTGGAAATCTAGAGGTATTTTAGGACCATATATCTTATAAACCGGCCCTCCGGTTTGCGGTCTAGGTTCTAGAACTACAATTAAATGTGCTGAATACTGTGTGTATCTTTCAATGTTTTGGTATAGCTCCCATTACACCGAACTCCCGATTTAACTCTTAGAGTTTCTATAAATTGTAGTTTTTATCCGATTTGCCACAAATTAAAAATATACTGGCATTTTAGACCCATAACAAAGTGTATATGATTTAGTTTTATCGGTCCATTTGGTAAGGCCTCCATATAGATTTCACTTATTGAGGGTATAGAAGGCGCGCTGATCATGAAAATTGCTTGAAACTGAATGCAAAATTTCCAGTAGTAAGTTCGGCCCGGCCGAACTTACTACTGTATATATTTGTTCCATATAGAATGTGCTAAATATTTTCCCGTAATGTAAATTCCCATTAAGTGTAACAGTGGTAAATAAGGAGATCTTGAAACCGTAAGTACCATCTATACGCTCGTAATAATGGCTTTATTTTCTCAATGACTGACTTATTTTGTTTAGCCAATTCGAAATTTTGTTTTACTTTTCCTTTTCCATTTCGTTTATCGTTAAGAGATTTCCGTTCGGTTTTTGGGTGTGTAATCCAATGATGAAATTTATTGTTGTAATAATAAAATTTGAATTGGTTTAAGGTGAAGTTATGTTCCGTTTTTATTACTACGCTCGTAGAAATGTTTATGATTTTTGTTTTGGGAAATTGTTTTTAGCCCTCTAATATGGACTTAATTTGAAAAATTAAAATACGGCTTCGATCTCAATGGGGTGATGTCGAGAGGAGCGATGAAATTTAAGTGTATTAAGTGCAGCATGATGAAATGAGTAGGAATATTAATATGAAGTGTATGTATACTCTATGGCTTCAAATTGATCGACGTATATGAAAATGCGTCTACAAGAAGTATTGATTCCAAGGACTTTACTACCATACCAGTATATTTAATAGCAACGCTAGAATTTGTTTAGATTAAGTTTATTTGCAGTCCGTTATCTGAAGCTCACTTAGACAATTCAGTCCTTTCCACAATTGGGAACCCTGCAAGGCCATCAGTATTACTGAGAGGGATTAAACCACCATTCACAAATCTTTTTGGAGTTCGGTGGCTTTCCAGAACAAATATTCTGGAGAAGTGGCAATTAATGTACAGAATTGTGCAAACCTTTTTTAAACCCTTTCAAAAATTCGTATTCTCAAGGCTGCAAAATACGTCTCCTAGGCTGCGATGAACCACTTATTCGAATTATATTAGGATCAGAAAGTCATTTTTTTATCGAATCGAACCCACGACCTTGTGCTTGCAAGACGAGCATGCTAACCATTGCACCACAGTGGCTCGAACGATGGAATGGTCTTGGAGCACAGCGAAAAAATATAGGTTTATTTACAAAATTGTAATAAATTTTTTCAATAATAACTATTTAAAGATATCATATTAAAAAACAGGAACATATATTTTTTTTATTATTTACGAATACTTCATTTGTTAAGGAAAAAAGAGTTAACAGTTTTTAAAACGTCTTTACACCCAGAAAAAAGAGGCTCTAATGCCAACTGAACTTTATTTTAGCTCATGACGATTAGTTGATTTTAGTTAAATTTTGCACAATATGAGTAAATGTTCCTTTTTTGAATAATTTTTTGCTAACTTTAATGACGTGAACTAAAAAGAAGAAAAAAAGTTGTGTACAAATATAGTGCACAATTTTACTAAAAAATAAAATAGTTCATATTTTCCTAAAATGGCAGAAGTTTGCTTAAATTGATTTCATAAAACTCTCAAATGAGTAAATTTTATTAAAATTGTACCTGTCATGAACTTCGTATAGCGCTAAAAACATTTTAACATATTTTTACTCCAATTTTTTCTTTCAACATATAAGATTTTCTTAAACAAGAGAAAAAAATAATTATTTTTAAAAAATTTTCTTCAATTTGACAAAAAATATTAACTTATTTGTTAAATTGTTGCAATTAGAAAACTATTTTAGTTAAAATTTTCTAAAATAAACCTACATTTTCTTCCACGGTGCGTTCACTTTTTTTTGGGTGTAGTGTTATACACACACACATATATATATATATATATATATATATATATATATATATATATATATATATATATATATATATATATATATATATATATATATATATATATATATATATATATATATATATATATATATATATATATATATATATATATATATAAGGAAAAAAGAGTTAACAGTTTTTAAAACGTCTTTACACCCAGAAAAAAGAGGCTCTAATGCCAACTGAACTTTATTTTAGCTCATGACGATTAGTTGATTTTAGTTAAATTTTGCACAATATGAGTAAATGTTCCTTTTTTGAATAATTTTTTGCTAACTTTAATGACGTGAACTAAAAAGAAGAAAAAAAGTTGTGTACAAATATAGTGCACAATTTTACTAAAAAATAAAATAGTTCATATTTTCCTAAAATGGCAGAAGTTTGCTTAAATTGATTTCATAAAACTCTCAAATGAGTAAATTTTATTAAAATTGTACCTGTCATGAACTTCGTATAGCGCTAAAAACATTTTAACATATTTTTACTCCAATTTTTTCTTTCAACATATAAGATTTTCTTAAACAAGAGAAAAAAATAATTATTTTTAAAAAATTTTCTTCAATTTGACAAAAAATATTAACTTATTTGTTAAATTGTTGCAATTAGAAAACTATTTTAGTTAAAATTTTCTAAAATAAACCTACATTTTCTTCCACGGTGCGTTCACTTTTTTTTGGGTGTAGTGTTATACACACACACATATATATATATATATATATATATATATATATATATATATATATATATATATATATATATATATATATATATATATATATATATATATATATATATATATATATATATATATATATATATATATATATATATATATATATATATATATATATATATATATATATATATATATATATATATATATATATATATATATATATATATATATATATATATATATATATATATATATATATATATATATATATATATATATATATATATATATATATATATATATATATATATATATATATATATATATATATATATATATATATATATATATATATATATATATATATATATATATATATATATATATATATATATATATACTAGCGTGCTAAAAACATATTCGTGCTAAAAACAAATTCGAAAAGATGTGAATTCTTTTAAACAAATCGGACTACTTGATTTTTCCTTTATAGGTACAAATACGGCGGGAGAGGGTGTACCTTTTTCTATATTTCTTGTGAATTTTAAGTGTGGTTTGTCAAGGAAAGGTATCCTTCTCCTCAACATATCTGAAAATTAAGCGTTACATTATAATAACATACAAAGAATTACTGTTTCCCATCCAATAAATCGGAAAAGGCAACAGTAGTAAAAAATTTTACCACATTAACATTTGCTAAAATGTTGGAAAATAATGCACCCTCTACGTTGGCTGCCAATTTCATGTAAATTTAAGTTCTTTACTAAAAAGAAGTCAGGCAGAAGCCTGTGCAAAAATCATAAAATTATGTACCGAGTTCCCATTTACGGACAACCCTCTACTTTCAACTTAAAAAAAAAAAAAAAAAAAAACGGACAAAAGGGAACCCTCTCTTTACTAATAAGAAGTCTGGAAGAAAGAAGCCTGTGCAAAAATCATAAAATTATATACCGAGTTCCCATTTACGGACAACCCTCCACTTTCAATTTAAGAGAAAAAAACCGACAAAAGGGAACTCTCTCCCCACCTTCGCTCTGACCTGATATCGGACTATCACGTACCCTATATTAATTTCGCAACTACTCAATGGTCCCTATAAATTCTATCGAAGTAAATCGACAAAGTTTATTTCAATTTTCCCCTTCGCCAACCAGATATCGAAAAATCATATATTAATTTAAAAATCATTTATAAATTTCATCACCTCCTCCCACGTTCCCTGTAAATTTCAAGTAGATCGGAGATGTTTAATTTTTGCTCTATTGTTTTAAAGGGACGTCATTTTCCCCGATACAATATCGACAAACACCGTAGTGAATAGCACCCCTAACCTTCCCTCAAAATTCTTGAAACTTTCCTTCAAGTGTGGGGCAATGAAGGTTGCCTCGTCATTTATAACATTTCCCCCCGCTTCCTTTGTAAATTTCAAGAAAACTTAAATTTTTTTATATTTCATGTTAGCCTGCTACCGAAACAGACAATTGACGTCCAAATGCATTATATCTAATTATACAATTATTTTTCGAGCTTTATGGACAGATATAGATTAAGGAACATGGTTAATAGAGCCATTTTTTTGCAGTTTTAGAGGAGGACCTCCTCCCCGACCAAATGCCTAAAGGGGCGGCCTCTCTTCCGTCCAAAAATCACAAAATCAGGTATCAACTATTACGGTTGACAGAGGTTACGATCTCTCCCCAGTCCTCTGTAAATTTCAAGTAACTCGGTAAAGTTTAATTGTTTCTCTGTATGTACTTAAGAGAAGCGGATGTCTCCCTATGCCCTTTTATTTTTATTAAAAAATCAGGAACCTGATATAAATTTCATAACCTCACCCATTTTTCCGTAAAATTTCAGTCGGGGGAGTTTAGTTTGGTTTTCACTGTACTTTAAAAAAAGTCGGGCAAAGGGGCGGCCATTAATTTAACTAAAGACAACCTATTTTCATGGACTAAATTAAAGTTGATTTAACTTGGCTGTAGAATTTTCGTAGGCCTTTTTTCTGAGAGCACTGTCGGATTTTGGTCCTTAATCGTTTCGTAACAGTCGTTGAAACCTGATTCCGATCTATATATTTTCGAACAATTTTTTCAATTTTATTTTTAATTGTTAAAATATTTTTATTTAATTCATTGATTCATATTCTTAACTGACTTATTTAAATTTGATTAAAAATTACTTGTTATTATTTGATTGAGCTTTCGTTTTAAATTAACTTTTTAATTGAAAATATTTTGTGAATTTTTTTATTATAGACACAGTTTGCATTTGGGACGCTATATCTGATTAACACAATCAACTGTGTAGTTAAAAAAGATAAATATTTGGAAAATTAGCTAGGTTGCAAATATTTTCCATTTATTTATTTCAGCCTTTAGCGAAGATTGATATTGAAGTTTTTTCTTACCAAATTTTCTATATTGCTGTGTTGAATTGTGATTTTTGTCATTCTTATCATTCCTTGTATAGAAACCCTTCATCTTATCATTCCCCAAGCGTACTTTATTAAACAGTAAACTTTATTTATTGTTTCAGTTTCTTCTCTCTGTATGCTGTGGTCCACTCTGTGTGCATCGAGAAAAGCAAGTGGTTATGAGTGTGTGTACGTTTGTTAGTGTATTCTCTTAGGCCATGGAATGAGTAAGGTTGTCTCCCGTTTTTATAGCTTCTTCTTTTTCTTTGGTGAGTTTTAACAATAATTTCCGTTTTGTTTTTCTATTATCTCTGAATTTTGTTTTTGTCTCCCGCTCATGCTGTTTTTTTTTTCGGTTTTATCCGGTCCTTTTGCACAAGCTTTATTTATTTAAAGCCCTAAGCTACTTGGGATGACCTTTTTTTCATGCTTCAACTCGGGGCTAATAGTGTTAGAGCCACAGGCGGTAGACAAGGGATTGCGAGCGACGAAAGGCACAATGCCATGAGCTAGTGTAGAGAAAGGGAAGGCGGAGGTGATTCTGAGACAAACAAGAGGACCGTGGACCGAAAACACACGCCAACAATCCTTGAGAAAACAATTTAAAAACGACTTCACGCATTTTGAAGCTTATCATTGAGTTTTACAATGATAATCCGCTTTTAAGGTTAATTTTCGTTTTATTTACTTTTGTTGTTGTTGTTGGGCTCGAGGTTATTTTTTTCGCCTTGGATATCCTATCTTCTTCGGTGTTTTTTTTTTGTTTAGTTCCTTTGTCGTTCATTGTTACCCACCCATGTGGCAGTCACAATAATATGGAGAAATATTTAATTAACATTTAGTAGAATTTTAATAAGGACTTTTCGTTGTTTGAGAAAGGACCCTGGTCATGTCGACGTAGTGGTGACAATCAAGAAAGGTAATTATGAAGTGAACAAAAAAGAAAAAAAAACGAAAATATTCCCTCTCCCCGCCTACAGTGGCCACAATGATTTGTTCGCATTTCGAAGAGAAGATGCGAATTTTAGATAAAAATCAAATTAAATGAATAATTAATATTTCCTGGCTCGTCTCAATGTGACGGTGTGTAATTAAATCCAATGGCATAAAAGATTTCCCACCAAATTGATTGACCTTAATCCTCGTCATGTATGGTACGTCATGGTTGGTTGTTATTAGTTATTGAGTAAAATTAATTCGAACAAAAAGTGTAAATTGAAAAGTGTCAGCATTTGAAATGGGGTGTTGTGATATTTAATTCAGCAAAATTTGCCTATTTAATGGATGTTAAACTTTGCGATTTGTAGTAATTTTGTAGCATTGCATTGACAGATTTAAGTAGGCCATCGTTCGATTTTAAGTAGCCTTTGAGAAGATTTTGAAACACTCAGAAATGCACTGGCATTACTGAGATGGAATAAAGTCAAGATTTGGAGCCAATCCTTTCTATGCCCTACTGAAAAATGTTAGATTATGTCACCTATATTTTTAAACACGTAATTTACACAATATTAAAGACATTTTTTTAAATAAAGAAATTTATTTATTTTTTGGATTAAAGATAAATACCTTCAGATATAGTTTAAAGCTGTTTTGAAATTGAGAAAATATTCTCTACTTTGAAGTATCTTTTATAATGTGAACCCAGCAAAGAAAGCGACACCAAAGAAGTAATGATAATGTTCTTTTTGGATCCGGAAGTGGTGCAAAATTGACGCAGAAGCGATGAATTTAAAATGGGCTTGTCATAGGACGGAAGTCCTCCATTTCAACAGCCATTGCACTGAATTTGCATCACTTCTATAGGTGTGATCCGAATTCAATGTTTTGGATGCAAATTAAAAAATTTTGTCATATTATGCCAAATAAATAATTTGTATAATTTTTTATAATTTCTAGTGGATTCTAACGCTTCTCGGAAACGTTTGACCTCAAATATTTTCAAAAATGCACAATTTTTTCAGATTGGATTTAGCATTTTTTTCGACAAAATTTAAATAATTTGTACCATGTTATGAATTCTTACTCTGTTTTTGACCTATTTGAAAGAAAAAAAGTTAAAATTACCCACTAAAAGTATGAAAAAAACAAGTTAGAAAAAATGTAATTAAAAGAACTTCCTGGATAGTTAAAATAAAGAACATCATTGGGAGTGCATCTTCTGGAAGTGCTTCTAAAGTTGTGTCTTTGGAAGAACTTCCAATTTTTTTTTAAATTGTTTAACTGACTTTTGTTTATATGTTACATGAATAACTTTGTCAATAAATCGATTCGATAAATGAGCCGCATCTATGGCTCGGAATCAACACCAAAATCCTTAAGAGAAGATCAACATCTTTAAATACAAGCGAACTTTTTTTGAATGCCACCACCATTCTATAATGGTATAGAATGGTGGTGGAGGTGCAATAAGTTTGTCATTCCAACAATGCATAGTACACGCAGAGAAGAAACATGATTGCCACAATCATATTCGAGGAGCAAAATAATATGATAGCAGCTATTTTTGCGGCGACCATGTAACATTTTAACCTGCAACCATGTTGGCTCAGTGAACATGGTTCTAAGAAAAATACAATTGTCCTCATCTAAAATGTTATTATATTGATAAAAAGAATTTTGTTTCCATTAAAAGACAATGGTCACGATCTAAAATGTTATGTTATTCGTCAAAAAAGTTTTTCTTCTAGTTAAAAGAACATGGTCACAACCTAAAATGTTTTGATTTTTATGAAAAAACTTTTTTCGTCGTCGAAAAAAGGACGCCACTCGAGAAAAGAAAACACAAAATCAACTTTATTTATTTGTTTTTATTTATTTATAAACTAATTCATTGTTTATTTGTATTTATAATGTCGTGCAAGCAAACTTCACATATTTTTACACACTCTAGTTTGGTTCAATTTCAACAATAAGTAATCATTCCATATCTACTTCGTGACCATCAAATGTACAAACGCAGACATCATGTAACTGCAAATAAAAATAAATTATACCATATATCAAAATGAAGAACAAAAACCAGGTATATTTTTCAATTACACTTTCCTGGTTTGTATTCACATAAAACCATGTGCCATTTCTGAATAAATAAATTAACACAAAACACAATAATTCCGTATTCTCCGTCCATTCCAAGAAACAATCAACACACGACTGACGCGCAAAATGAAAATCGTGTGTACCTGCTCAATGTTTTTATAAAATTCTTGTCGCTGCAAAAAAATTAAAAAATTAAATGGTCACGAAAACAATGTACATGGTCTTTATGGCCATGTAATGGTTGTAGACATGTCTATACGTAAACTATAAAAATATTTTTTTCTCTGCAAAAAAGTAAAAAAATTGAATGGTCAGATACATGATTTTCCTGACCATATAATGGTCTCAAATTCTATCATTTAAATAATAGAACATGTTTGCGGCATTTGAGAACCATTTAAATGCTTATTGCCAACATATATTTTTCTCCGCTCGAAAATTATTTTTACAAAGACAAAATACATGGTTTTCGCGACAATTACATACTCTAATAAGCATTAAATGGATGCGGCAACCATGTCCAAACATGTTTTTTCTGTGCGTGTATATACATTGGGGAGCAAAACCGAGTGCATGTTTATCACTTAGGAGTATGCTTTATTTGCCTAATTTACAATTGCTCCCCACTTATATTCTTGATCAGGTCGAAAATCTAATACAAAATAAACATGCATCTACTCCCCGCCATTTTTATCCGATTCGCCTGACGTTGGTATTTTAAGTCCCAATATGATGTGTATCAGTCCATATACATCGATCTCCCAATTGTTTATATCCACACATAGATGCTCCGAGTACAGTGTGTGTATATGTTTTGGTATAGGCCACATATAGACCGATCTCCCGATTTGACTTATAGTGCTTCTAAATATACCTTAATTTCTATCCGACTTGCCTGAAATAGAAAATCTAGATGCAGTTTAGGTCCACAAATAGGAGTCTATTGGTGCATGTTTTTGTATAACAGCAATATCAACCGGTAGATCGTGAACAGGAAAATATTGACCTGTATAATTCTTGTAATTGGAAATATAAATATATCTAAATTTACAATTTACATAATATCCCCCATATGCAATAAGGTTACAGAATACTTCCCAAGTTAAAATCGGTTGGTAGATTATTTTTGGTCCGAGGGTCAGTCGTGGATTCAAAGCGTCCTGATTATCCAAATTTGCCGAAACTACAAGTAAAATTTGTCGATTTTGCTTCTCACGCTCATTGGAAGCAACGGACTAAAATGTACAGAATTTAGATTTCAAATCATATGAATGTTTGTTTATGTCATTGGGTGTTTGCAATTGCTTCCGCTATTTGCACAAATATTTTCCTCTTCCGATGTACTACTTTATTTCCATATTAATCTGATGTTATCCAGTTCACCTGCAAGAACCACAATGATATCTTTTGTAATTCTTGTATAGTGCTAACGGCTTTGAATAAATTATACAAATAAGGCTAAAATTGGCACGGATTATGATTTCTCGTTGCAGTTTGATGAAGGTAAACAGCTGATGTTGCATTTCCATGCATAACCATCTAATTAGATATCCGCTCAGCTATCTATTGATTTATTTGGTAGTTAAAAGTCTGATGAAACCAATGATATACTACAAGTGACATATCCGGAGCCAATGGTCCGACCACAACCAACCATAGTCTATTATTGAAGTATCCACTTCCTTCAATTATAAATACATTATGATGAATTGGCCTAAGAGTGGAATATCAATACATGCAAATTCTTGTGGTTGAGTGCGCCATGTAGAAGTCAATGGGAAATATATGTCACATTCGTTTTTGAGGATTTTTCACAAAAAAAGGAACAAAGGCTTAGAAGAGAGCACGGCCAAAATGACTACGCTGAGTGTTGTCATCTTATTTTGATCGATATTAATTACATAGATTAAAATTGATCCGAAATATTTTCCAGAAGTTTACGAAGTAAAATCCATCTATATGGGTATTATATTAAAAAATGATAAAATAAGTATAAACGGCCGTAAGTTCGGCCAGGCCGAAGCTTATGTACCCTCCACCATGGATTGCGTAGAAACTTCTACTGAAGCCGATGGCAAGGTATCTTAAAACTTCCTAACACCGTAATATATAACACATAGTCCATACGTAGTATATATTAACCCTCCGTCATACACATGTTTCGATAGTCACATTCGTAACACATGGGACCTGGCCAGACCCACTATGTATTTTAATGTATTTATATGGAAAATATGATATTTTGTTGATATTATTTCATTATTACTGTCGTATTTTCCGTCCAGATTTCTTCACACATCGATAGGTAATAAAATTTTAGGAGGGTACCAGAAGCTATATTATAAATGTATTTTAATTACAATTAGAATCGAAAAAGGTCTGGCCAGACTCATGTGTCTGTCCGAGGGTTAAACTAAAAAAGGCCGATTAAATACGTATATAATTAAGTGTAAAGTTTCTATAGAAATAAAATTTTGACAACATTTTCTATTGAAGTAAAATTTTGACAAAATTTTCTATAGAAATAAAATTTATAAAAAATTTTCTATAGAAATAAAATTTTGACAAAATTTTCTATAGAAATAAAATTTTGTCAAAATTTTCTGGAGAAATAACATTTTGACAATGCTTTCTATAAAAATAAAATTTTGGTAGATTATTTTTGGCTCGAGTGGCAACCATGATTATGAACCGATATGGACCAATTTTTGTGTGATTGGGGATCGGCTATATATAACTATAGACCGATATGGACCAATTTTGACATGGTTATTAGCGGCCTTATACTAACACCACGTTGCAAATTTCAACCGGATTTGATGAATTTTGCTCCTCTAGAGGCTCCGGAGATCAAATCTGGGGAACGGTTTATATGGGGTCTATATATAATTATGGACCGATATGGACCAATTCTTGCGCGTTTGTTAGAGACCACATTCTAACACCATGTTCCAAATTTCAACCGGATCGGATGAATTTTGCTCCTCCAAGAGGCTCCGGAGGACAAATCTGGGGATCGATTTATATGGGGGCTATATACAATTATGGACCGATATGGACCAATTCTTGCATGGTTGTTAGGGACCATATACTAACACCATGTACCAAATTTCTACCGGATCGGATGAATTTGGCTCCTCTAAGATGCTCCGGAGGTCAAATCTGGGGATCGGTTTATATGGGGGCTATATATAATTATGAACCGATGTGGACCAATTTTGCATGGTTGTTAGAGACCATATACTAACACTATGTACCAAATTTCAGCCGGATCGGATGAAATTTACTTCTCTTAGAGCAATCGCAAGCCAAATTTGGGGGTCCGTTTATATGGGGGCTATACGTAAAAGTGGACCGATATGGCCCATTTGCAATACCATCCGACCTACATCAATAACAACTACTTGTGCCAAGTTTCAAGTCGATAGCTTGTTTCGTTCGGAAGTTAGCGTGATTTCAACAGACGGACGGACGGACATGCTCAGATCGACTCAGAATTTCACCACGACCCAGAATATGTATACATTATGGGGTCTTAGAGCAATATTTCGATGTGTTACAAACGGAATGACAAAGTTAATATACCCCCATCCTATGGTGGAGGGTATAAAAAACACCTACACATATACACAAAATTAAATTTTCTGGCAATTCGGATAGAAATTAAATAAATAAAAAGTTTCTGATGAATACCAAATGGTACCTAACAGATATTCTGGTACATTTAAAGCTGTTTGTAAATTTCCGTAATTATGACGATGTTCAGGCAATTTAAACAAGGAAATCTCATTTTCAATTTAACCATCCACGAAGTCGCATGTCCGTGAACAACAACTCACTATACTATCAACGCAAGCATATGGGACTATCGCCTACAAACTGGATGATTTGGAGTACGAATATTTTGTGTTTTCCAATAAAATTTTAGATCAAATTTTGTAAGCTCAACTGAAGAAACTGTATTCTATTTAAATCTAGTAAATAGAATATAATTTAATTAGTAAATAGATGACAATATTGATTAAAAATTAACAGTATTTTTTCAGTTCAATTCATTTCAATAATTAATTGCATATCCTTTTCAGGTTAGCAAATAAATTCCCTATATTCAACGATCGAAATGGGAATAGTTAGTTCAGGTATAGTGGCCGTCCACTAAGTGCTACTCGAATCTATTTTAGCTCCATGACAAGGGACCTTCTATTTATAACCGATTCCGAACGGCGTTTCACATTACGTTGATACTACTTAGATACGTTTGAAGACAATCAGAAATGTCATCAGTATTACTGAGAGGAATAAAACAAACGCTGAAAAACATGTTGGTGTTCGGTTTAAACTGGGGTTGAAGCCAGTGATGCCAACTCCCGAAGGGCAAAAGGCACCAAAACTATATTATAAATTCTGACAAACCAGTTCCCACTAGAAAAACTATTCCAAATTCAATGTGCTACTACAAAAACAAAAATAAAAAATATTAACGTCTATCCAAGAGTACATCTTTATAATTTTTAATGCTTATTTAACACTCATTCAAATAATTTGTATCAGTTATGAATTTAAAATTTCAAAATATATTTTATATATATCACAACAATCAAATTCTATGGCAATATTGTTGAGTTTCTTAAGATGTTGACAATCTAATCAGAATTTTTGTATGAAAAGATGTCGTCAATTATACTCAAAATGAAAACAACAGAAAGCACCAAGTTGGCGCTTTGTTTAAATGGCAATAAAACGCCAATTTGGTGCTTTTTGGAAACCAAAAAGCACTGAATTTGGTGCTAAAAGCACCAAATTGGCATCACTGGTTGAAGCCGCGACCTTTCGTATGCAAATCGGGCATGCCAACCATTACATCACGTTAGCTCCCTCTCGAAATGGCAATAACTTTATTTCGGCCATCCAAACGTTAGTGGAATGTCCCATACCTGTATAGTTAGTCAGATAATTGATTATTGGTTTCACAACATACGAACCATTGTGGAATATTTGCGTTCGATGTGGAGTATGATGCTAGAATTTCTGTGAATACGTGAGGAGGATTGGGCGTGATTAATGTCAATTTGTCGCATATTAATGTTGCAATTTCACATGGTTAACCGCAACATTGAACAGAAGTTAATTTGTTTTGTATGACCGAACGGTGAAAGTTTGTTCTCTGATAGCTTCACTGCAGTAAACCATATAAAATGGGCTCATCTTATGACAGGTATTATATTTACCTGATTTTTTTTATTATTTAGTTTTAACTTTTGTACAATATTTTTTTGAAATATACAATTATAACAGTTGTACTTATTATTCCATTTTCTGAAGCAAAATAAATAATTATTTTTGTACCTATATTGATTATTCATAAGCCGATAGCTTTAGTTGCTAGTACTTAATTTTTTGTAATTTATTCAAATTGTTTATTATAATAAATTTACATATAAAAATAAAAAATAAAGTTATTGTTGAAATACCTCGGACAGTATTGGAAACTATATTTAACTATAGCTCCCATATAAATCAATTTGGGTCTATTGATTTATACGGAAGTTGGACTATAAAGTCCACAACCTCTGTAATTTTTAAACATTTTTAAATCCAAATTAAATTAGCAAACTTCAAATTTGGAAAATTTAAGAAGTAGAGCAATAATTTGTATACCGTTCTCCTTAAGTCGACAGTTATATGGTCTTCGTCTAAAATAATTGGTTTATTGGTTTGCCTATAGGTTTGTAATTCATTGACCATATATAATGTATAATATTGACGAATACACAATTTTAAGACAACAGAGCTATGTCTGTCTTTGGCGCCGTAATAATCATGCAGCCAAAAAAAAAAATTGAGCTATCGAAATTTGAACAAAAAAAATTTGTTCTGTGAAAGCATGTAATATTTTTATATCCACACCATACAAAGAAACAAGGTACGTAGTTTAACTTATGTTAAATTTAACTTATTTTTATTTAAAAAAAAATATTTGTTTTTAAATTTTAATATTTTTAATATAAACTAAAACAGAACAACATTTCCGTACGATTCCCAAAAATAATAAAAAGTAACTACTGTATGGTTAAAATAGTCACGATTTGGCGCCAATGATTTCGTTCTTTTGTTGTAGTTCATTTTTTCTTCTACGAGAGGTTGCATTTCATAAACTACAGTTAAAAAATACACGTGGACATTAAATTTTCCTTGCATTAACAACGTTGTGTCGCACGAGGTAGCTGATTCTTCTTATAAAACAATTTACTTTTTTTCGGTGTAGGATAGGGACATAAAAAGTTTGCCATTCCATTTATTACATATCCAAGTAAACATTTCTTATTTATAACGTATATATGTTCTAATTAAAGGTGAAATTTTAAGACGATCTAACGATGTCGATAAAACCAAAATTAAATCAGAAAAAAAGTACAAAATTATACGTCTTTAAGGCAAATTTGATGGAGAATAACCCAAAGCAACATTTTGAAATTGAAAATCTAGCGGTAATTTAGGTCCGCTATAGCTCACATTACCAGATTAGACAGAAGACTTCTCATGCTCATTCGAGTAATAGGGAAAGTCTCCAGAATATAAATCCCAAATCATATGAAAAAATCCTTTAAAAGGCAAACAAACGTCTTTCTAATAAATCCAGTATCTGATGTAGTTCCCGTACACACAACCTTTTTTCTGATTCAATCACGAAATTAATTAATTAATTAATTTTTAATTGAGATGTCTTCAATCAAAGAAATGATGTATGAATTAAAAAATGAATTGATACTAGTAGTTTTTGTGATTGATTTTTGTTTCAGTTAAAAAAATTGTTGAATCAATTAAATTTTTAATTGAATATTTTTATACCATCCACCATAGGATGGGGGGTATATTAACTTTGTCATTCCGTTTGTAACACATCGAAATATTGCTCTAAGACCCCATAAAGTATATATATATATATATATATATATATATATATATATATATATATATATATATATATATATATATATATATATATATATATATATATATATATATATATATATATATATATATATATATATATATATATATATATATATATATATACAGTCGAAGCTCTGTTTAACGAATATCCCATTTAGCGAAAATCCAATTTAACGAACGTCCAAATTCCTAACATTGAGTATTCTAAATAACGAACGGTTGAACAAAATTTACGTTCGATTTAACGAAAACGCTTTTAATCTTAAGAAAATTGACAACTAAAAACCAGCAATATTTCACGATTGTGAGAGTGGCTTAAGTCCTTCGGAAATGTCCACAAAGTATGGCATTCCCAAAATATTTAGATTCCATCAAATGTTTGGAAACACAAATTCAATGGCTGGAGAACTAGGTTAGATAGAGAGACAGCTTCGCTACGGAAAATGGATATACCCGAGAACCGGTATAGGACTACTCCCTGATGTGAGTGGACCAGTCCCAGACCTGGTCGAAACGGATGGACGGGACCGATCATTTTAACACGGGTTTGTCATTGACGGTGTACATCTACACTGTAGGACACGGCTTGAACTCATTCCAAAGGACATGACCCAGGAAAACTTAGTAGGACAAGACAGGTCCTCATTAACCAGTCTGGGACAAACCCTTATTTTGCGCATCCCAATTGCACAAGGAAGGAAAAAAATTTGGAATATGCTGACCCATTGGTAAATGTCTAGATCCAATAAGATTTTAAAATCAATAGAGAATATAAATCAATAAATTATATGCAAATCTAAAACCTGCGACAAACTGGAGCACTGGTACTAGTCCTGTTATAGGTGGTAATATGCACCAAATTTTCGTAGGATCGCCAGTTGGGCAGGTGGTGAATTTTTCTCTTATTAATGAGTGCTACCCGATTGTATATTTATCTCAATGACAAAGAACCTCCTTCTTATAGCTGAAGAGAAACTATGAAATGCACAGGAGTATCAGCATAATTACATAGAGGGATAAATTACCGCTGAAATACTTTCTTGGTGTTCGGCCGAAACTGTAATCTAGAGTTGAGAGTACATCTATGCCGACAGGAGCAACAGAGTAATAGTGTAATTGTTATGCCTGGCCCATCTTGAAACTGGGGACTGGAAACAAATCAGGGAATTCGTCTAGGAAGGTATTTTCATGGGTGTATACAGGCTCTCCTGAGACAGCAACTCTTGGATCCTCTTTTCAACCTAACCTAACCTAGATATGTATATCAAGCTCATCAGTTTTTAAGGATTATTTAAAGTAATATTTTTTTAAATGCCTGTGTAGTTTAATTTTGCCACATTCTTCTGAATTTTTACTCATCTGGTAAAAAAACTACGTTTTTCAATAAAAGTTAACATTTAATATTCCCGTTCGATTTAACGAATATTTCTAAATAACGAAAGGGTCTGACAATATATCGTTCGTTAAACCGAGCTTCAACTGTATATATATTCTGGGTCGTGGTGAAATTCTGAGTCGATTCTGAGGTGAAATTCTCAGTCGATCTGAGCACGTCCGAACGAAACAAGCTATCGACTTGAAACTTGGCACAAGTAGTTGTTATTGATGTAGGTCGGATGGTATTGCAAATGGGCCATATCGTATATCCTCCATATAAACGGACCCACAAATTTGGTTTGCGAGGCCTCTAAGAGAAGCAAATCCGGCTGAAATTTGGTACATGGTGTTAGTATATGGTCTCTAACAACCATGCAAAAAATGGTTCACATCGGTCCATAATTATATATAGCCCCCATATAAACCGATCCCCCGATTTGGCTTACGGAGCCTCTAAGGGAAGCAAATTTCATCCGATCCGGCTGAAATTTGGTACATGGTGTTAGTATAGGGTCTCTAACAACCATGCAAAAATTGGTCCATATAGGTCCCTAATTATATGTAGGCCCCATATAAACCGATCCCCAGATTTGACCTCCGGAGCACCTTGGAAGAGCAAAATTCTTCCCATTCGGTTGAAATTTGGTACGTGATGTTAGTATAGGATATCCAACAACCATGCAGGAATTGGTTCCTATCAGTCCATAATAATATATAGCTCCCATATAAACCGATCCCCAGATTTGACTTCCGGTGCCTTTTGGAGAAGCAAAATTCATCCGATCTGGTTGAAATTTGGTACGTGGTGGTAGTATATGATATTTAACAACCATGTGAATTGAAATTTGTGAATGACAGTCTTTCGCAGAACTTTCTACGCAATCCATGGTGGAGGGTACATAAGATTCGGTCTGGCCGAACTTACGGCCGTATATACTTGTTTAAAACTGAACTAAGACTTTAATTGGAAAAATTTTCGTGAAATTTTATCTCTGTATGAAGAAACTTTAAATAATCGCCACCATGGGTTAAGGTGGCAATTATTTAAGATTCAGCACGGCCGAACTTACAGCCCTATGTATTTGTTTTATCAGGAATACTCCAAGATGTATATAACCAAAACGTGGACTTGCAACTTTTGTATCCCCATTGAACTTTCATATATTCATTTATGATCTTATGGCCCATCTGCAACCTTGAAGATAAGTATTATGGGGGTAAATTTCGATCTCTACATTAACTAGATTTGTAATATATATTTCTTAGTAAATAAGGATACATTTTGAGAAATGCAACGGATGGAGTGTTGATTTATTTGAATTTATCAGAAATACTCTATATTTTGAAGTTGTTCTAAAATTCTTTCTTATGATAAGAATTGCATCTGAATTGAGTTATCTTGAATACGTATAAACTAGCCTGACATATGGGTAATTCAAATATTCGATTAATCTAAAACTACTTACACCCTTTTGACTTTTTCTTCAATTTCTTAAGAATTGTAAATATCCCTTCATATGGTGAATTAAGCTTCTTCTCTTCAGCTATTCAGGTAATTGCAAACTGTCATTCACTTGGTTCATTGCACTTCTTATGTTTAACGCCAACCATTGGCAAATTCAAATTGTCCTTTCGTCTTCGACTGAGAATAAGTTTTCCTTTTCACAATACAGCCACTTTAAAACTCAACACAGTGTAGACAAGTGAATGTTTTCCACTCACTTAAAACGTAAAGACGTTAGGACTGAGAGAATATGGCTAACAATGAACGAAACGACAAGTGCAAATTTTCTCAAGAAGAATCTAGTGTAGGTCAATGTTTCGTATTTGAAAAAATTTGCAAATATTTTAAAGTAAGATACATTTGTTATTGTTCAATCCAGACGGACAAAGTAAAGCTGAAAAATATATGTAGTTGAAATGTATTAATATAAAACCAGAAAAAGAATCGAAAATTGGAAACTTTAAAATTTAGTTCTGTTTAAACCTTCTACTATCGACCTCAACAACAAACAAATAAACTGGCATGCTTTAAATTTGTGATATATTGTTTATACACGCACAGAAAAAACATGTTTGGACATGGTTGCCGCATCCATTTAATGCTTATTTAGAGTATGTAATTGTCGCGAAAACCATGTATTTTGTCTTTGTACAAATAATTTTCGAGCGGAGAAAAATATATGTTGGCAATAAGCATTTAAATGGTTCTCAAATGCCGCAAACATGTTCTATTATTTAAATGATAGAATTTGAGACCATTATATGGTCAGGAAAATCATGTATCTGACCATTCAATTTTTTTACTTTTTTGCAGAGAAAAAAATATTTTTATAGTTTACGTATAGACATGTCTACAACCATTACATGGCCATAAAGACCATGTACATTGTTTTCGTGACCATTTAATTTTCTAATTTTTTTGCAGCGACAAGAATTTTATAAAAACATTGAGCAGGTACACACGATTTTCATTTTGCGCGTCAGTCGTGTGTTGATTGTTTCTTGGAATGGACGGAGAATACGGAATTATTGTGTTTTGTGTTAATTTATTTATTCAGAAATGGCACGTGGTTTTATGTGAATACCAAAAAGGAAAGTGTAATTGAAAAAAATATACCTGGTTTTTGTTCTGCATTTTGATGTATGGTATAATTTATTTTTATTTGCAGTTACATGATGTCTGCGTTTGTACATTTGATGGGCACGATGTAAATATGGAATGATTACTTATTGTTGAAATTGAACCAAACTAGAGTGTGTAAAAATATGTGAAGTTTGCTTGCACGACATTATAAATACAAATAAACAATGAATTAGATTATAAATAAATAAAAACAAATAAATAAAGTTGATTTTGTGTTTTCTTTTCTCAAGTGGCGTCCTTTTTTCGACGACGAAAAAAGTTTTTTCATAAAAATCAAAACATTTTAGGTTGTGACCATGTTCTTTTAACTAGAAGAAAAACATTTTTGACGAATAACATAACATTTTAGATCGTGACCATTGTCTTTTAATGGAAACAAAATTCTTTTTATCAATATAATAACATTTTAGATGAGGACAATTGTATTTTTCTTAGAACCATGTTCACTGAGCCAACATGGTTGCAGGTTAAAATGTTACATGGTCGCCGCAAAAATAGCTGCTATCATATTATTTTGCTCTTCGAATATGATTGTGGCAATCATGTTTCTTCTCTGCGTGTATATTAAATCAAAATTTTAATATCCAGCATTAAAATTTCAAAACAAAAGTTAACCAACCCATTACGTCCACATACAATAACAAGAAGAGCTTATTTTTTACACCATTGATTTTGGTATTGATTCCGAGCCAAAGAAGAGGATAATTGTAGTAAGGACACTTTTAAGACACAATTCTTATTTGAATATGAGTTTTGTGAACTTGATTCTAATTTATTAGCCTTTTCATATTTTTTTCTTCATGTGCTGTCACAGTCCTTTAAAAAAGTATTAATGACATCTTTCCAAATTCTGACTCCTGTTTCTGTAGAAATTATGCTAAGTTTCAAGTACAAAACGTATTTAAAATAAAGTATTGAAACATTTTGTGAACGATTTTTTGCTTTGCAGTCAAATACAAAACGTCAAAAAATTTAAACACAATTTAATTGATTTTGAAGAATTTTTCAGAATTATTAAAGCCAAGTTGAGCTTACTTCAACAAAATTTTATTTCATGTAAAGATACCCATTTTTAAGTCGAATCACCTAACTACAAGGACAAAACGATTTCGTTGAAAAGTTTATCGACAATGAAAAGAAAATTTATAATGTCTTCTATGCTAAGCAAAATTCGCATTCGTATTTTAAAGTGATGAAATCTTTGGCCTCACGACAATTTTCTTTTTTGGTGTAAAAACGTGGAAGAAGTAAGAAGTTAGATCACCTCCATTGAATTTAATAAGAGGTTTCTATGTGCCAGAAACAATATACTTTGAATGCTTCGAAAGTTATGCCGTGAAGTGAGTGATTACACGTAATTCGTAATATTAACGAAATTTGTCATTAAAATTGAGCCATCAAAACAATTCATACACAATGAATTGTTTCGTTATTTTCATAATTTTTCTATTTAATGACCAAACTCTTCATACTACTAACAAACACTTTCATAATTTTTTTCTTCTGTGTGGAAAAATTTTCGTGACAATTTCTTTTATATAAAGGTGAGTACTACACACAAAAAATTTTTTTCTGATTCAATCACCAAATTAATTGATCCAATTAATTTTTTAATTGAAATGTCTTCAATCACGAAAATGATAGTATCAATCACAGTTTTAATTGGGCATAGAAAAAATTCTTGATTAAAAAATTAATTGATTTGTTCAGCAAATTTCAATTAATTTTTTAATTGATTCAATTAAAAATTTAATTGATGTTGATTGCAAAACTCAGTTAATTTATTAATTAAAAAAGGTAACTATTTTTAATTACTTTCTGAATTGACTTAGAGTTTTTATTTGGATTAACAAATGATTGTTTGAAATACATTTTTAATTAAAAATTTAAAAAAAATCAGCACTTTTTTTTAACTGAATTAGTCTTCCGAATTTGATTAAAAAGTTAATTGTATCAATTAATTTTTTAATTAAAAATTTTAAAATTTTCAATCATTGACTTAATTAACTTAATGTTTCTACCATGATTAAAAAGTTATTTGTATCAATTAATTTATTAATAGAAAACATTTTCAACTTCAATTAACTTTTTAATTGGAAATATTTTGGTGATATTTTTTTCTGTGTATGTTCGGTTTTTTCACCAAAACAATAAATTAAAAGTGCAAAAATGTATATTAGGACGGTTACATTTTTAACAAGTGTTGTCAAATTGTGGATGGAAAAGATCCAATGAATTGGTTGGAAAACATTTAATATTTCTAATTGCTTGATTAATAATAGTAACCGTGAAAATAAGCTTGTTTTCAGCTTGAAAAGGGATCAAGCACTTACCTTAATTTCTAAAATTGTTAACATGCTCTTAACATTGTACAATCTTCTAAAATATATATAATATAATATTTCGGTCATAATTTTTATTTATTTATTGAGATATTTCTATACAACAAGGACATTGTCTCACAACAAATAAAGTACAGTTCAGTGTTGGGCGTTATTCAATAAATTTTTATTCAAATAACAAATAACAAATAATTTTTTATTCGTTATTTTTCATTTGAAATTTTTTGAAATCAAATTTCAACTGTTATCTGTTTATTTGTGTCACAAATAATTATTCGTCATTCGTTAGTTGTTATTTGTCATACAAATAATAATTTTTTTGAATCGAAAAAAAATAAATTGAATTTATTGAATTCTTCTGATAAAATAATCTTTTTTTTTGAGGAGCGATAATTGTCTTTATAACTAGGAATGCAACCGGAAGGTACAACATCCAAAAATAGTGATTCAAGTGAATCTAGTTTTTCCATTTTTGATGGAAAATTCTACAGAATTTTAGAAGACGGAGTAAAGAATATCAGTGCTGTGTGCGTGAAATGTGAGCCTGATTTTGTTAAGATAAAAGGAGAGAAAAATTCAACATCAAACTTCATATCTCACCTTAAGAGGCGACATGGTAAGGATGCGTTTGAGGAGTACCAGAGCTATAAACGCCTAAAACGTTCTCAAGCGAAGGAGGTAATGAGAAAAGTTTTTTTTTTTCACATACGTGTATTATTTGAAATTTTATTTGAAACTTTCGAATAACAAATAAAAAGATAACAAATAAATTGAAGTTATTTGTTTTCACAAATAAACGAATAAAAAAATTATTTGTTATTCCAAATAAAAACTAAATGGAATTTATTCGTTATCTTTTTATTCGTTATTTAGAATAAATTTTGCCCAATACTGGTACAGATTTGAGTTGGTAAAACAATATCTATCTTAACTAGATCCATCTAACAAAATCGCTACACTCAGCTATTTCTTTTTCACAATTTTTTATAGTATGTTACGAATTATTAAAATTACTTACAAAATTTAATTTTTAGTGGTCTTATTATAATTATTCTTTTGGTTCATTTTTCAATAAATAGTTCATGTAGTCAAGTTGTGTTTTCGAAGCATGACTTCGATTTTATAGCTCAACAATACAATATGCATAACTTCTTTCTACTATTAATTAAATTCAAATTTAATTTTTATTATACTCTGAGAAGAGAATTTACACACGTATTTTCTTTTTATTAAAAATTGTTATGATTTGAAATTAACAATTTCTAGTATAATGTTATCTTTATGGAAGCTGCTGGAAATGCACAATCATACTACACCTAAAATTCAAAAGAGTATAACTATACATTTTTACACAATGATAAATGCAATATAGTGAGTCTGTCCAAGAAATGGACAAACACAATACGGTAACAATTTGATCGAATCCATGCCGCAGCGGTAGAACATATCGCAAGAAAAGGTGCAACGTATATTCAAAAATGGGATTGAACTATAGCCATTAAAGTTCCGATGCACTACGGCTGAAATGGCGATTTTAGCGGCAAAAAGACAATTTTTCAACTTTAGATTTTTAATATTTTCTAGATGGGGTTTACTAACCAACATATTGATTTAAAAAATCGAAATAAATTGTTACTGTTGGCAACACTGTTTATGCACAAACAGTCAAAACTTTTAATGGGTGGCAATAGGAGTAAAGCAGCGCAATTTTTGTAAGACTAAAAACTGTTTTTTAGATAAATATTTTTATAAAAAAAAAACAAGTAAGGAAAGTCTAAAGTCGGGCGGGGCCGACTATATTATACCCTGCACCACTTTGTAGATCTAAATGTTCGATACCATATCACATCCGTCAAATGTGTTGGGGGCTATATATAAAGGTTTGTCCCAAATACATATATTTAAATATCACTCGATCTGGACAGAATTTAGACTTTTACAAAATCTATAGACTCCAGATTTAAGTTGGCTAATGCACTAGGGTGGAACACAATTTTAGTACAAAAAATATTGGAAACATTTAAATCTGAAGCAATTTTAAGGAAACTTCACAAAAGTTTGATTTATCGCTCGATATATATGTATTAGAAGTTTAGGAAAATTAGAGTCATTTCTACAACTTTTCGACTAAGCAGTGGCGATTTTACAAGGAAAATGTTGGTATTTTGCCCATTTTTGTCGAAATCAGAAAAACATATATATGGGAGCTATATCTAAATTTGAACCGATTTCAACCAAATTTGGCACGCATAGCTACAATGTTAATTCTACTCCCTGTGCAAAATTTCAACTAAATGGAAGCAAAAAATTAGCCTCTGTGGTCATATGAGTGTAAATTCGGCGAAAGCTATATATGGGAGTTATATATAAATCTGAACCGATTTCAACCAAATTTAGCACGCATAGCAACAATACTAATTCTACTCCCTGTGCAAAATTTCAATTAAATCGGGGTAAAAGATTGGCCACTGTGGTCATATGAGTGTAAATCGGGCGAACGATATATATGGGAGCTATATCTAAATCTGAACCGATTTCAATAAAATTTGGCACACTTGACTACACTACTTATTGTACTCCTAGTGCAAAATTGGGGTAAAACTCTGGCTTCTGGGACCGTATTAGTCCCTATCGGGTCCATATCGGGCGAAAGATATATATGGGTGCTATATTTAAATCTGAACCGATTTCAATAAAATTTATATAAAATTATAGTACTAATTGTTCTTCTTGTGCAAAATTTTAAGCAAAGTAGGGTAAAACTCTGGCTTCTGCGGTCATATAAGTCCATATCGGGCGAAATATAGATATGGGAGCTATATCTATATCTGAACAGATTTCTTCCAAAATCAATAGCATTCTATTCTGAGCCAAAACACATACTTATGCCAAATTTGAAGTCGATTGGACTAAAACTGTGACCTAGACTTTTATTGCAAAAATGTGTTCACGGACAGACGGACATGGACGACTCAGAAGCCCACCCTGAGCAATTTTTCCAAAGACACCATGTGTTTATCTCGTCTCCTTCTGGGTGTTGCAAACATACGCACTAACTTATAATACCCTGTTCTACAGTGTGGCGCAGGGTATAAAAAATATGTAAGTATGAGTTCTAATACTCAAGGAGAGTAGTTTAACTATATAAAAATAGAATTCACTAAAGTTTGTACGCCGTATTTTGATGGTTTTTTTGTGTGTACTTTTTTGTGAAATTTTGAAGAGTTTTATCGTTTTTCGTGAAGTAAAACTAAAAATGTTTTGAAGTGTCATGGAAAATTTTTACATGTGGTTGTTTTATGCCATGGCAAAACTGTCTGCATTTGACTGCTAATGAATGAATGAGAGATTGGTTTTCAGAAACACTCAGGTTTAAAATTTTTTAAATCGTTGAGTTTTTTTTGGCAAATAAGAGAAATGATTTGAATTATGTTATAGGAATTACATATTGAAGTATGACGGTTTGAGATATGAATAAGTCGTTTGCATGCGTAGACTTGGCAGCAAAAAACCTCAAAATTAAAAGAACAAGTTTTGGGTCTTCATTTCGAAAAGTCGAAATAAAATGACAGTGGAAACGGTGATGAAAACCATTTCTCGCACGAAAGAGAGAAGAGTATTATCCGGCAAGGACCTTTTAGCATCTTTTACTTGTATTAGTATTGGGTTTTAAAACATTTACAGCCAACTTTAATTGCTTTCTCCTCGGAATTTGAAAATGGTACTCAAAAGTGTCGTCGTCATTGCTAAAAATAGTGAAATATTTTTCACAAAATATGAATTGTCCTCCATGTCTGTCACAATATACAAAATATTAGTATATTTATCTCAAAGAAACAAGGTTTCAGTAGTTACTATAGATTTCCTTACGGAAGATTAATCTGAGGCCCGAAACAAGAGTTGAAAAAAAAAAGATCGAACAGGTAAGGATTCAAGAGTGCACAATATACTTCACATGTATCTCTGAGGTATGGATAGCTCTGGCTCATATATTTCTTGTTTACAAGAACCTACACATACCATAATTAAAAAAAAAAAAACAAAAAAAAACATAAATTTACTCGAAATGTCACTAAACGTTGTACAAGGCTTGGATTACAAAAAAAAAACAATTAAAAATTGCAAAAAATTGTTAAGGAGTAATCGTATGAACTTAGTTTGAACTACACACAAGCAGCAATTTTTTTTCAATTAAACACTTAATTGCATTTGGAAACGGATTCAATTAATATGTTAATTGATTCAATTAATTATTTAATCAAATCCAAATAAAAACCAATTAAAAAAATTATTGATATTTGTTACGTTTCCAATTAAAATATTAATTGATTCAATCAATTTGTTAATCAATTCGGAAATAATTTTTAATTACAAACGTGATTGAATTTTTTTCCGTTTCCAATTACACATGTGATTGATCCAATCACCTTTGTGATTGAAACTGAATAATTTTGAGCAATGGAAAGAGCGAAAAGAGAACAAGAGAATGGGTATTTATTCAACAATGTATGATGGAGAGATCAGTCTGTGGAAGTAACTCGTAACGAACGGTTGGGTTTTTGTTTTTCGCGTAAATTGAAAAACATGATTGGCGACATTCTGTCTGCTGCATACAAAATGTGTGCATAAATATTTTGAACGCAACAACAAATCATAGCAAAGGGTTGAAATAAATAAAGTGTGCAACAACAAACGGCCACGTGGTAAAGGTTTGAAAAAAATATATCAGAGAACGCATTTGAAATTACCTGTGTTTGTGTTTTGTGCTATTGTAAAAACGGAAAACAATCTACGTTTATTGAAGGTAGGAAATTGTGAAATGTGTATACCGTTTTCCATTGAAGCCTGTTTACATTAAGCGGACTAAAATAATATATTTTTTATTCATTTCTTTTAGTGACCAATTTTATTTCGTGAAATTGACCAATCAATCTCATCAACTCCATCATTTTATCAAATATATAATAATATGTTTGCAATAAAAAGCGTGTACCGTATTGGTCTTTTAAAATTATAAATTTTTTCGCTCCTAGTTTTCTTAAAATCAAGAGCGGTATGGGTTTGTTGGAAGATTCACCTTGAAGTTGCGAAGTAGCGTTGGCATTAAATTGCATTTTTGTTTTACCTGCCTTTTTCAGTTTGAACCCAAGTAGAGAGCAGTATATCTGGTATATAAACTAATGAGCTGAATTATGTAATGGTAAAAAAGTTCTTTCTTTGGATTTAAAAATATAAAAATATCCGAAAATAATAAAAATATGTATTTTCCATTTATATTTTTCCTATTTCCAGAATTTGCAAAGTATCATCAATATAATACCAAATATTACATTGCTTTCCCATTATTTTTGTCTTTGATTGGTTCAAATTTTAATAGACGATTTTAATGTGTGGAAATTCTGGAAAGGAATTGTTACTAAAATTAAATTACCGAGCTCCTTAATACACCTTTTTATGCTAAAAGACTACAACTGCAAAAGAAGATTATAAATCTGCAACCTGGAACTAAGAATTGCACTTGATATTCTATGCAGGTAATGTTTAACAAAATTAACTTTTAATTGAACAAAATTAAATTCGAATTATTCTGTTTACTTTCAGAAAAACTAATTTAGCTTACAGGCTGCTGATTTATTGGAAATCTAGGCTTATCTACATATTAGAAGGAACATGCTAACATGGTTATTATTATAAGGAAGATAATGATTTATATAATTTATTTTTTCACCCTGCACGGTACGTAGGGAGCCCGAATTGAAATATGGGGGTCGCTTATATGGGGGCTATATACAATTATGAACTTGATACGGACCAATTTTTGTGTGATTGGGGATCGATTTATCTGAGGGCTATATATAACTATAGACCGATATGGACCTAGTTAGGCATGGTTGTTAACGGCCATATACTAGCACAATGTACCAAATTTCAACTGACTCGGAGGAAATTTACTCCTCCAAGAGGCTCCAAAACCAAATCTCGGGATCGGTTTATATGGGGGCTATATATGATTATGGACTAATATGGACCACTTTTGGCATGGTTGTTAAATATCATATACTACCACCACGTAAAAAATTTCAACCAGATCGGATGAATTTTGCTTCTCCACAAGGCACCGGAGGTCAAATCTGGGGATCGGTATATATGGGGGCTATATATAATTATGGACCGATTTCGACCAATTTGTGCATGGGTGTTTGAGGCCATATATAGCATTTTAACTTTAAATGAAACCTTTTTCAAATCAAATGAAACCTTTTTCAAGTCAAGTGAAACCTTTTTCAATCCAAATGAAACCTTTTTCAAACCAAATGAAACCTTTTTCAAATCAAATGAAACTTTTTCCATTTTAAATGAAACTTTTTCCATTTCAAATGAAACTTTTTTCAAATCAAATGAATCTCTAAAACCAAAGGAATTCTTTTTAATGAATGAATTTATAATTAGCCCGCAAAAAAGCAAAAATACACTTTTTTTAAGAATTATTTCGTTGAAGAATTATGTGTTCCTTTCTTATTTGTACACTCAACTAATGCTGAAATTATTGATTATCCAAGTCTTAATTTAGGACTGCACGCCCTCTTAAATATAAGCTCGTTTTTAATTGAATATAACTATGGTAAACGTTATTCCAAAATTTATTAGGATTTTTAATTAAATTAAAGTCACTACTAATCGATGTCTAATATCCTCATGGGAAATTACATCCAATCGAAAAACCATAATGAGTTATAGTAGCTATTGTAATTTTTCATACGAAATTTAAAAAATAAAACAAATTTCTTTAAAGTCAGTTGTAAACTAAGGATTTGGTGACATTATAAGTAAAAAAAAATTTTTTTTGTGTACGGTCCAAATCGGAACTTTTTTGGAAAATTTTCATATCCCAGCAAAAAATTCGGACCACAGGGTATAATATAGTCGGGCGGGGCCGACTATATTATACCCTGCACCACTTTGTAGATCTAAATTTCCGATACCATATCACATCCGTCAAATGTGTTGGGTGCTATATATAAAGGTTTGTCCCAAATACATACATTTAAATATCACTCGATTTGGACAGAATTTGATAGACTTTTACAAAATCTATAGACTCAAAATTTAAGTTGGCTAATGCACTAGGTTGGAACACAATTTTAGTAAAAAAATATGGGAAACATTTAAATCTGAAGCAATTTTAAGGAAACTTCGCAAATGTTTATTTATGATTTATCACTCGATATATATATGTATTAAAAGTTTATGAAAATTAGAGTCATTTTTACAACTTTTCGACTAAGCAGTGGCGATTTAACAAGGAAAATGTTGGTATTTTGACCATTTTTGTCGAAATCAGAAAAACATATATATGGGAGCTATATCTAAATCTGAACCGATGTCAACCAAATTTGGCACGCATAGCTACAATGCTAATTCTACTCCCTGTGCAAAATTTCAACTAAATCGGAGTTAAAAATTGGCCTCTGTGGGCAAATGAGTGTAAATCGGGCGAAAGCTATGTATGGGAGCTATATCTAAATCTGAACCGATTTGGCTGATATTTTGCAAGTTTTTCGAGACTCATAAAATATTTGGATGTACGGAATTTGAGGAAGATCGGTTGATATACACGCCAATTATGACCAGATCGGTGAAAAATATATATGGCAGCTATATCTAAATCTGAACCGATTTTTTTCCAACATCAATAGGGATCGTCTTTGAGCCGAAACAGGACCCTATACCAAATTTTAGGACAATCGGACTAAAACTGCGAGCTGTACTTTGTACACCAAAATACACCAACAGACAGACAGACGGACATCGCTAAATCGACTCAGAATTTAATTCTAAGCCGATCCGTATACTAAAAGGTTGGTCTATGATTACTCCTTCTTGGCATTACATACAAATGCACAAACTTATTATACCCTGTACCACAGTAGTGGTGAAGGGTATAAAAACAGTAAGGACAAAAAATAATGGAAATTTCCAAAAATTATTTAACAAGTGTACTGATCCATTTCTCGGCAGACGTGGAATTTGCGATCAAATATTTGTCAGCATTATCTAAAACTCCTTTACGTAAAGATACAATTAGAAGACGTTAATATTTTTTTATGATTTTCCTTATTTGCTTTTTTATTAAATGAAATCTATAATATTGAAATATCAAAGAACATTATCATTGCGTTTTTTACTACGTTTTTTGCTAGTCTTCTTTTTTCTGTCTTAAAGTATAAATTGTTTAGCCATGTCATTTGCTTCCTTCATATACACAGTACTTATATAAATAAATAAATAAAAAAATATACACAGTACTTATACCCCAACCATCAATGGTCTATATATGAATTCGAATAAAAATCTGGATCAAAATTTCATTACAAATTCAAAAGATTCATTTGATTTCAAAAAAGTTTCATTTGAAATGTAAAAGGTTTCATTTGATTTGTAAAATGTTTCATTTAATTTGAAAAAGGTTTCATTTGATTTGAAAAAGGATTCATTTGGTTTGAAAAAGGTTTCATTTGAAATGTAAAAGGTTTCATTTGGTTTGAAAAAGGTTTCATGTGAATTGTAAAAGGTTTCATTTGAAGTGAAAATGCTATATTAACACCACGTACCAAATATCAACTGAATCATATGAATTTTGGTCTTCCAAGAGGCTCCGGAGGTCAAATCTGGCGATCGGTTTATATGGAGCTATATATAATTATGCACCGATGTGCACGAATTTTTGCATGGTCATTAGATACCATATACTAACACCATGTACCAAATTACAGCCGGATACGATGAAATTTTCTTCTCTTAGAGGCTCCGCAAGCCAAATCTGGGTATCGGTTTATATGGGGGCTATATATAATTATAGACCGATGTGGACCAATTTTTGCATGGTTGTTAGAGACCATATACTAACACCATGTACCAAATTTCAGCCGGATCGGATGAAATTTGCTTCTCTTAGAGGGTCTGCAAGCCAAATTTGGGTGTCCGTTTATATGGGGGCTATACGTAAAAGTGGACCGGTATGGCCCATTTGCAATACCATCCGACCTACATCAATAACAACTACTTGTGCCAAGTTTCAAGTCGATAGCTTGTTTCGTTCGGAAGTTAGCGTGATTTCAACAGACGGACGGACATGCTCAGATCGACTCAGAATTTCACCACGACCCAGAATATATATGGGGTCTTAGAGCAATATTTCGATGTGTTACAAACGGAATGACAAAGTTAATATACCCCCATCCTATGGTGGAGGGTATAAAAAGCTAAATACGATTTTGGGGTCGCAGTATATAAATTTTTTGATCGAAATTTATAGCCAATTTCAATTAATTATTTAATTGAATGAATCAAATAGTTGATTTTGTCGCGAAATTAATTAAAATTTTAATTTATTCAATTAAAACTGTGATTGAATTTTATTAATTTTATCAATTAAAACTGTGATTGAACTTAAATTAAGAATCAATCACGTTTTTAATTGATTCAATCACACAATTACCTGATTCCGTGACAAAAGTCAATTAAATTTTTAATTAAAACTCGTGTTGGTTTTCAATCAAAATGGGTGATTGATACTATCATTTTCGTGATTGAAGACATTTCAATTAAAACAAGTATATACGGCCGTAAGTTCGGCCAGGTCGAAGCTTATGTACCCTCCATCATGGATTGCGTAGAAACTTCTTCTAAACACTGCCATCCACAATCGAATTACTTAAGTTGCGGTAACGCTTGCCGATGGCAAGGCATCTTAAAACCTCCTAACACCATCTTCTAAATTTTATGACAAAATTTTTTATAGAAAGAAAATTTTGACAAAAATTTCTACAGAAATAAAATTTTAACAAATTTTCCATAGAAATAAACTTTTGACAAAATTTTCTATAGAAATAAAATCTTGGTAGATAAGTTTTGGCTCGAGTGGCAACCATGATTATGAACCGAATAAAATTTGAACAAAATTTTCTATAGAATTAAAATTTTGACAAAATTTTCTATAGAAATAAAATTTTGACAATGATGAAAATTTTATTATGAACCGAATAATATTTTAACAACATTTTCTCTAGAAATAAATTTTTGACAAAATTTTCTATAGAAAATTTGGTAGATTATTTTTGGCTCTAGTGGCAACCATGATTACGGACCGATATGGACCAATTTTTGTGTGATTGGACCAATTTTGGTATGTTTGTTGGCGACCATATACTAACACCACGTTCCTAATTTGAACCGGATCGGATGAATTTTGCTCCTCCAAGAGGCTCCGGAGGTCAAATCTGCAGAACGCTTTATATGGAGGCTATATATAATTATGGACCGATATGGACCAATTCTGGCACGGTTGTTAAAGATCATATACTAACACCATGTTCCAAATTACAACCGGATTGGATGAAATTTGCTTCTCTTGGAGACTTCGCAAGCCAAATCTGGGGATCGTTTTATATGGGGGCTATATATAATTATGAACCGATGTGGACCAATTTTTGCATGGTTGTTAGGGACCATATACCAATAACATGTACCAAATTTCAGGCGGATCGGATGAAATTTGCTTCTCTTTGAGGCTCCGCAATCCAAATCTGGGGATCGGTTTATATGGGCGCTTTATATAATTATGGACCGATGTGGACCAATTTTTGCATGGTTGTTAGAGACCATATACCAACACCATATACCAAATTTCAGCCGGATCGGATGAAATATGCTTCTGTTAGAGGCTCTACAAGCCAAATCTGGGGATCGGTTTATATGGGGGCTATATATAATTAAGGACCGATATGGACCAATCTTTGCATGGTTTTTAGAGACCATATACCAACATCATGTACCAAATTTCAGCCGGATCGGATGAAATTTGCTTCTCTTTTAGGCTCCGCAAGCCAAATCTGGGGATCGGTTTATATGGGGGGTATATATAATTATGGACCGATGTGGACCAATTTTTGCGTGGTTGGTAGAGACCATATACTAACAGCATGTACCAAATTTCAGCCGGATCGGATGAAATTTGCTTCTCTTAGAGCAATCGCAAGCCAAATTTAGGGGTCCGTTCATATGAGGCTATACCTAAAAGTGGACCGATATTGACCAATTTTCGCATGGTGGTTAGAGACCATATACCAACACCACGTACCAAATTTCAGCCTGATCGGATGAAATTTGCTTCTTTTAGATCAATCGCAAGCCAAATTTGGGGGTCCGTTAATATGGGGGCTATACGTAAAAGTGGACCGATATGGACCAATTTTTGCAGGGTTGTTCGAGACCATATACCAACACCATATACCAAATTTCAGCCGGATCGGATGAAATGTGCTTCTGTTAGAGGCTCTACAAGCCAAATATGAGGGTCCCTTTATATGGGGGCTATACGTAAAAGTGGACCGATATGGCCCATTTTCAATACCATCTGACCTACATCGATAGCAACTACTTGTGCCAAGTTTCAAGTCGATAGCTTGTTTCGTTCGGAAGTTAGCGTGATTTCAACAGACGGACGGACGGACGGACATGCTTAGATCGACTCAGAATTTCACCACGACCCAGAATATATATACTTTATGGGGTCTTAGAGCAATATTTCGATGTGTTACAAACGGAATGACAAAGTTAATATACCCCCATCCTATGATGGAGGGTATAAAAATGATTGAATCCGCGATTTTCGTGATTGAAATAAAAAAAAAATTTGTATGTAGAAAGTTGTTAATAAATATATAGGCTATCCTTCTTACCTTGATTGTTTGGTAAACTTTTCAATAGTTCATGAGCTATAGTAGGAAAACCGAAAAAATCGGTGCAAACTTTTCATTTTCTTGACATTTTTTGGCGTTTTGTGCATGAAGACGAAAATTTTCCGACTTAATATATTCAGCATTTTTGTTTGCCTAGTCAAGAGCTGAATGATGCAAAAACAAATAGCACAATTTTTCGAGGTATTTATAGCAATTACTGTATAGCAATTACGCATTTTTTCTAAAATCTATTTTTTATAATTACAAATCTAACCACCAAATTTTGTGTTTTTGTATTTTTTTGCCGCTAAAATGTTAGTAGCTTCGCTTACACAAATGTGCGAAAGAAGTCCAGTATTGCGGTCTTATGTCATTTTGTATATTATCTATGTTAATTACTTTTAAAATAATATTTGTGTATTCATAATTACTTTTCATTTTAAAGGAAAACAAGTAATTGAAGTCCATGATTATGATGACGAAAATATTTTTGTTTAGTTACTTAAAGTCACGGAACCCAGCAAAAACTGGGTAAGCACTAGTGACTCTTTCAGTAATATCGGTAATCAAAAAGTTACTACTTGCAATATTACCTGGGATTTTAAAATAATAACTTACCTGTGTAGGTAAAAAGTGATTCTTTCTATTAATATCGGTAATCAAAATCATATCTTGAGGTCCGGGTTTGGCTCTACAAAGGGCACCGTTAATAGTAGCGATAAGTAATGCCAAATTACATTTCAGAAAAAAATTGTCAATAAAATATACCTTTGTTTTCTAAAGTTGTATAGTACATAATTTATATTACATCATTGAATAAATCCATGTCGTGGAGCGTGGTATAGTGTATTGGATTACAAAACAACAGGGGTGAGTTCGCATTTTTCGGGTATCTTTATGGTAAAGATATTATTTTTGGAGAGCTGGTATGCTTGCGAAGAAGTACTTATTTTTCGACTGCTGGTATGCTTGCACGGAAGTACTTTATTCCAATGTCATTCCCGTGTAAAAGTATTACTACTGATATATGTACGAGGAAGTTGTTACCAATTTGACGCGGTCATACTTGTACTCATACCTGGTAATAGGAGTTTTTGCTGTGAACTTACTCTATTTTTATTTATAGTATTTTAAAACTATTCATAGCATAGATATGCGAGGAAAATGGGAAATATGATGGTAAATTTTCTTCCTCTTCACATAATCTGAGCTTTGTAACTAAATTACCATACACGTTAAGGATAAAGCGGACCCATTCCGTGTAGAATTGAATATGACTACTAAGAGAATTGTTATTATTATTGTTACCATTACCACATAGATTTGTTATCTGTTTGCCATTGAAGAATATTAGGGAAAAACTTTTTGGGTTTCTTTATTATTTGTCCGCCTTTGTTAGAGTGTCAGCCCTCGGATGTCAATTGAGAGACATCATCGAATATTGAGAATGTTTCCATTGACTGTGGGGTGTCTGTGACAATTTTACATTTCATTAAATTTTATTAAGTGCTTTCATACAACTCGAATTATCCTCAAATTGGAGGGGACGAAAGGCGTTTCGCCCAAGGGCGGATGTTGTTATGACAGCAAAGTTTTCCAAACAAGTTTTCCATTGTTGGCCGCTGTGGGAAGGCAATTGCTGCTGGTGGATTCTTTTGTATTGCCAGCATGGTTGGTACGCGCTGTTCGTTGTGTTGAGGCGTTGCTTATTATGCCAGTTTAAATGCTACGTTTTGGTTCAAGTAACGTTACTCAAACGCCTTTTGAAGGTGTTTGACATGGTGCATTTTAGCGTTAATGAAAACACTAGATTATATGTGCCTTGAGAGCGTGAGATTAGACATTATTTTAAAATATGACTGTATCGAAAATAATGGTACGAAGTCACACAATGTGCCCGTAAACAAAAACATTTCAATATATAATTAATAAAACAAATAAGAAAAGTCTATAGACGGGCGGGGTCGATTACATTATTACTCTTTATGGTCTTATGAAACTAAAATATTTTTCTATTCTAAGTCTTATTCATATATATCATAATTTGGCTGGAATTGGCTGAGAAGTAATGTTCCAAAAATTATTGGCATTAATATATACTCAGACAGTCAACCTGCAATAAAATCCTTGGACTCTGTGTTCCTTTACCCGAAAACGGCCATCGACTGCCGCAAATCTCTCAACGAGATGGTTGAGCAGTACAATATTCACCTAATATGGGTGCCTGGCCATAGGAACATAACGGGGAACTGTCAAGCAGAAGAGTTAGCAAGGCTAGGAGCTATCTTACATATTCCAGGGGAACTAGAATCTGTTGGTATGTCTCTGGTAACCTGCAAGCTCTTACTGCATGAGAAGGCCGTCATAATGGCAAATGTTCGATGGGAGAATTGCAAGGGTTGTAACGACACCAAGCAAGTATGGCCCCATTTAAACTTGAACCGCACACTAGATATGCTAGTGTTCTCAAGACGTCGGATATCACTTCTGATATCTGCTATAATGGGTCGCTGCCTGATAGGCGTATTTGCAAAAACTATTGGTGCGAAGTATAATGACTATTGTATGAGCTGTCATGATGCGGAGGAAAAGTAGTCAATTAAACACCTCTTGTGTGAGTGTCCTGCATTTTGTGTAAGGCGTAAGCAAATTTTAGGGGCATATAGCTTTAGATTACTGGCTGACCATGAAAACGTTAACTTAAGCAGTCTGTTAATGTTTTTGGAACAATCTGGTTGGTTCAACAAAAGAAAATAATATAGAAGGTTCAGTGGTTAAAACTAGAAGTGCCCATATGTAATAGGTACTTTTAGTTAAATGTGGTATCACAATGGACTGAATAGTCTAAATGAGCCTGAAACTAAATCGGGCTGTCATTTTAACCTAACCTAACTTATATCATACGTTTTCTATAATTAAGTCAGATTTATCAGTTTAAAAGAAATTTTACTAAATTTAAGCAAACCCAATTTTAGTTCGGTCTTTGTTCATTTTTATGAATGCATTGTTATCTGTGAATAAAAATATCTTGTCGAAGGCACTTTTTTGGGTATACACCGAAACATATGAAAAATAGTATTTTTCCTCTGTGCATTCGTATGCAACACACAGAAGAAGCAATGTGAGACAAAGTCGTTTAGTAACCCAATTTAGTCGATTTAGCAACGTCTATCTATTTCTCTGTCCATCTGTCAGTTCATGTATTTTTGTGCTCAACGACACAGCCCACAATTGAAGTTCGATCGCCCTAAAATTCAGAAATCGACATAACATATATTCATTACTGATCCGGTTTTTTTTGACATATTTATTAACCGATCTTCTGCAAATTCCGAACCAAAAATGTATACTCAAAAGAGAGGCCAAATTTTCCTGCTTTGCTTAAACACAGAGGGTATACTTGAGTGCACTAAATTTGGTACAATCTAGATAGTATAGGTTTATATGTATGACCCATATGGACAGACATGTTAAAAAACAAATATTATAATAATAATTAATTTGATATTTTGCTACAAGAGTAGAATTGATATTCTTGCTGAGTGTGCTATATTCGATCTCTATGAGATGATATCTAGCGTTTCCGGACAGGTTTTACAGATCATCCGTTTAGCAAATAAAGATTATTTATTAGATATTTGTGTCGTATGTTATCTTTCGATGGTGATTTCCATTTTCTTTAGATGTCAAGTATATACACGAAAAGAAAAAGAACGTGTACCGAAAACGTCCTTCCTTTGTTAGAGTTTTTGAATTGCTTCGAAAATGTTTAACTTTTATCACCAAATAAATTCGTTTACAAATTTTTTATTTTTCCAATAAAAAAATTGTTTTTGAAGCAACAACACAGTCCATTTCGTGTATATAAAGCACTGTTCTTTTCTGACTTTAAGTCTTTAATAAGACACATTTTACAGTTCATAGTAAAAAAAAATTTGTCAAAAATGCCCAGGGTGGGCTACTGAGTCGATATAGCCATGTCCGTCTGTCCGTGAACACATTTTTGTAATCAAAGTTTAGATCGCAGTTTTAGTCCAATCGACTTCAAATTTGGCACAAGTATGTGTTTTGGCTCAGAATAGAACCCTATTGATTTTGGAAGAAATCGGTTCAGATTTAGATATAGCTCCCATATATATTTTTCGCTCGATATGGACTTATATGGGCCCAGAAGCCAGAGTTTTACCTCCAATCGACTTCAAATTTGGCACAAGTATGTGTTTTGGCTCAGAATAGAACCCTATTGATTTTGGAAGAAATCGGTTCAGATTTTGATATAACTCCCATATATATTTCGCTCGATATGGACTTATATGGGCCCAGAAGCCAGAGTTTTACCTGATTTGCTTAAATTTTTGCTCAAGAAGAACAATTGGTACTATAGTAAAGTGTGCCATATTTTATTGAAATCGGTTCAGATTTAGATATAGCTCCCATATATATCTTTCGCCTGATACACTCAAAAAAAAAAGTTTACTTGGATCCAAAGATTTTGACCTTCCCTTAAGGATTTTGGTATTGATTCCGAGCCAAAGATGTGGCTTCTTTAAAATAAAGACATCTTCGACTGACCTCCCTGGTTTAAATCTATGATAAATAAAATTAGAATTAGATACAGATCTCATTCATCATTTTTATCTTCTTTTTGTGATATATTAATAAAGGTATTTATGTACAAACAAATTCCAATTTAAAATCCAAATTATGACAGGTACTTCAAAGTAAGAACCGTTTTCTTAATGTTAAAAAAACTTTAAACCAAAAATGCAAATCCTGAACATAAGTCTTAGCCTAAATTTGAAGCGATTTTATCTTAAATTTAAAAATGCAATATGTCAGTTGAGTTAAAGACGATTTCTTTAAATTATTGTAAGGAAAATTTGCCTTACTTCAAAGATCTACAACTTCAGCAGAGAGACGGGAATTTTCAAGATTTGTGTCCTAAATTTAATGAAAAAAAATTTTGAAGCAAGGGTTATAGACTTTCATTTTATTAAAATGTCATTATTTTAAAGAATTTTGTCCTTAACTTTGGGTAAATTTCGATTCCTAAAATTTAAGTTGCATAATCTTCCATATTAGGTCAATATTTTTTTCAGTGTATAGACTAATATAGTCCCAGAAGCCAGAGTTTTACTCCAATTTGGATGAAATTTTGTACTAGGAGTAAAATTAGTAGTGTACTCAAGTGCGCCTAATTTTATTGAAATCGGTTCAGATTTAGATATATCTCCCATATATATCGTTCGTCCGATTTACACTCATATGACCCCAGAGGCCAATTTTTTGCTCCGATTTGATTGAAATTTTGCACAGGGAGTAGAATTAGCATTGTAGCTATGCGTGCCAAATTTGGTTGAAATCGGTTCAGATTTAGATATAGCTCCCATATATAGCTTTCGCCCGATTTACACTCATATGACCACAGAGGCCAATTTTTAACTACGATTTAGTTTAAATTTTGCAGAGGGAGTAGAATTATCATTGTAGCTATGCGTGCCAAATTTGGTTGAAATCGGTTCAGATTTAGATATAGCTCCCATGTATAGCTTTCGCCCGATTTACACTCATATGACCACAGAGGCCAAATTTTTGCTCCGATTTAGTTGAAATTATGCACAAGGAGTAGAATTAGCATTGTAGCTATGCGTGCCAAATTTGGTTGAAATCGCTTCAGATTTAGATATAGCTCCCATATATAGCTTTCGCCCGATTTACACTCATATGACCACAGAGGCCAATTTTTTGCTCCGATTTAGTTGAAATTTTGCGCAAGGAGTAAAATTAGCATTGTAGCTATGCGTGCCAAATTTGGTTGAAATCGGTTCAGATTTAGATATAGCTCCCATATATATGTTTTTTTTATTTCGACAAAAATGGTAAAAATACCAACATTTTCCTTGTAATATCACCTCTGCTTATTCAAAAAGTTTTAAAAATTACTTTAATTTTACTGAACTTTTAATACATATATGTCGAGCGATAAATCATAAATAAACTATTG
This sequence comes from Haematobia irritans, assembly GCF_050003625.1. NCBI lineage: Eukaryota > Metazoa > Arthropoda > Insecta > Diptera > Muscidae > Haematobia > Haematobia irritans. The sequence goes on along the minus strand of NC_134397.1, from coordinate 277,382,054 downwards.
CGAAGTTTCCTTAAAATTGCTTCAGATTTAAATTTTTCCCATATTTATACCATTCACCACTACTGTGGGACAGGGTTTAATAAGTTTGTGCATTTGTATGTAACGCCAAGAAGGAAAAGTCGGAGACCCATCGTTTAGACATAATTTGCGTGTTTAGCAACCGATGTTCTTCAAATTCAGTACATCCGAATATTTTATGAGTCTCGAAAAACTTGCACAATATCAGCTAAATCGGTTCAGATTTAGATATAGCTCCCATATATATCTTTCGTCCGATTTGGGCTTATATGGCCTCAAAAGCCAAAGTTTTGCCCTGACATGCTTCAAATTTTGCACATGGAGTACGTTTAATAGTATCGGTATGTGTGCCAAATTTGGTTGAAATCGGTTCAGATTTAGATATAGCTCCCATATATATCGGCTCAGATTTAGATATAGCTGTCATATATATTTATAACCGATCTGGTCAAAAATGACGTATTTTTCAACCGATCTTCTTCCAATTTCGTATAATCGAATATTTTGTGAGTCTCGTAAATGCAAAATATCATTCACATCGGTTCAGATCCAGATATAGCTCTCATATATAGCTTTCGCCCGATTTGCACTCCTATGGCCTCAGAGGCATACCTTTTGTTCCGATTTACGTGAATTTTGCACAGGGAGTATAATTAACATTATACACGCAAAGCAAAAAACGTTTGGAAAACGTGTACCGAAAACGTTTTTCTTTTGTTAGAGTTTTTTGAATTGCTTCGAAAATTTTAAACTTTTATCACCAAAAAAATTCATTTGTTACAAAATTTTTTGAAACAACAACACAGTCCATTTCGTTTATACCAAACACTGTTCATTTCTGACTTTAGATCTTTAATAAGACACATCTTACAGTTCAAAATTTAATATACTACAATGTCATGTTGAACATGTTTTCGGAATCGTCCGAACATATCTGGAATATATGTAAAAAAAAAAACTTTGGTCGAAGCAGGGATCGAACCCACGACCCTTGACATGCAAGTCGGACGTAGCAACCACTGCTCCACGGTGCCAAACTAAATGTTTGTTTCTGTTAAATAAACTTTGTTTATTCGGTTCGTGGGCGCCGCAAGCTATACTCTATAAATATAACTTATATGGATAATTATCTATTGATGACCATAACAGGTCCATAGCTCAGTGGTTAGTGTGTTGGCTTACAAAGTCATGGTCCGCGGTAAAAACGAAAGGTAAAAAATTTAAAAACTTATAAAATCGTATAATTTTTTCTACATTGTTGGTATTACAGGAAAAGGTGTTAAGAACTAAAAAAAAACTCGTGGATGTGAGAAAGATGTGAGGGGAAATGCAATTAGCAAGAAAAAAATGTTTTTTTTTTTTGGAGTTTGTCTTTATGAAATTGTTTTTACATCCTGGCAAAGAATAAACGTTTACCACAAAAAGTATATACTTTTCTTCCAAATAAACTTCCTTACAGCGAAAGGCAAATGAGAAACGATCTTTGTTTGTCTAAAATTTCGTTTGGGAAGAAAGAATTATTTTTTTGCATGTAGTTTTGAAGGTCAGATATGAATAATTAGCATATGAACTAAATCCTTTTCTCATATATGTTTCAGACCAGCGACTATTCAATAAATTTAATCTAAATTGGTAACCCACAAAACTTATTTCTATTTTACTACACAAAAGTTTCTGCTTGTGAAACATTTTCCAAATTAAAAGAAATCTCTTACCACATATAGCCTAAAATACTAATCTCTTGAATTTGTCATTTCAATCATGTATCTTAAAATAAATATTTCACAATAATATTTGCAAAATGTATTTGAAAACTTTTACATATGGCTGAATGATATGAAACACACTTGTAAGCTCCACCGATAACATTTTATAGTTTTTCTTGGTTAAGAAACTAGGATTTTAGTTCTTAACATAAAATCCTGTGTACAAATCAAAATTTAACTTTTCCCCATACAGGGTATAGACAAGTTTTTACTCTGGACCCCTATTTAAGTTTCTTTGGTGGTTTTTCTTTCAAACATTTATTTGAAAACTTTTGGACAAGTTTTCCCACACACACACACACACGTAGATAAACATGACCGAGAACCAATGTTATTAAAATCCTTAGCCGTATCCCCATCTGCAATTGACGGTCCGTTTAGGAGATCACCCTTCATTGCTTTGATGTAAAAGAAATAAAAATAAAGCAAAGTTCCATTCAGTTAAGTAACATAAGGTTAGTGTCTATTGGCCATATGTGTCAATCGAAAGACAGCAACCATTGAGCAAAAATACAAGCAATAAGACAAGTAGACAACACCGTCAGTGTGTGTTTTGTATTAAAAACCAATAAATGACACAAAATGTCCAAACAAAGCTGTTGTTGTTGTTGTTTTTGTCCTCGGTATAAATATTTGTAATGTCCCTCCCTAATAATGTGCCATCTCAGGCAGTCAGTCAGTCAGTCAGCCATTCATTTGCTGCTCTTGCGACATTGGAATGGGAGGTTACAATGTTTTCCAACAAAAGGGATAAACGAATGAAACTCATTGAGAATTCCACAAAACACATGGACATGAGCTGTAGACCATTCATCGCATCTGATTCAGTAACAGATGCGATAACGACATTGACAACAATAGGGACGACTTTATTCAGCAGGCAAAACAAAAAACAAACTTGAAACTAAAGATTGATGATAAAATATTTAAACAAAAGCATATATGTTTGTGTGTGTGTGTGTGTATGTGTGAGTGGAGTAGGTGTAGTAGTTCATCGTAGTGGCCTTCATATGGGCTATACAAGATGTGGGGCTCTGCAAAGTTAACATTCCAACTTTAAGTCTTTTCTATTTAAGATATTCCATTTGATGAAAAAAGTATCCCCGTTTGCCATGTATGTTTCTTTATTTTTTTTCTCGAGTTTAGTTTTGAGTGCCAAAAGATACACATTTTTACATAAATCATTGGTGAACACTTTAAGTCATATCACTTGATTTCCATTTGAAAAATAGGGAGAGCTAGAGAGAAAAAAAAAAAACAACTATGGGAAAAATAAGGAAATCTACGTGTCTACTTTGTTAACCCATTGTGTGAAGATTTGTTACAAAGCCAAGATGTCCCATACAAGATAATTGTGTAGATAGACAAATAAATGAATGAGTCGACAAGGGCAACCCTCGTCAGACTCAAATGTGCAAACGCGACAATCATGTCAATTGCCTTAGAATTCTATTTAATATCGAATGAAAAAAAAAAATAGTGAACTTTAAAATTGAAGCTATTAAATAATAAAATTTGTAAATATAATAAACCTGTCATTACACAATAAAGAAATTTAAGATTTCTTAATGGTCTTCCAAAGATAAGTTTAATATTTAAATGTTGGATTCAGCAAGGCACTGTTACAAAATGTTCCGAATTGAATAGAATAACAATATTTGATAAATGTCTATAGTTTTATAAAGCTTGAAACTATTGACATTTAGTGAAAGAAAAAGATCGAATAATACACCAAAAAACAAAAAAATAATAATATTTGTTTTGCATTTCATGGATATAACGGCACTATGAAATTAGTCCTCAAAATGAAAAATGAAATAAGTTCCCATAATTGGGGACTTATTGATAATAGGTTATGAAATAAATCAACAAAATATTTTATGAAATTATACCCCAAAAAATGAAACAAACCCTAAAACACAAAATGAAATATATCCCCAATATATTTATTATTTCGTAAAACAATAATAGGAATTTTATGAATTAAATTAATATTTTTTTTTATTTCATTTTAGTTCATAATATTTTCAACTTCTAACAGAGGTAGTAGTATATTTATTTGGGTATATATTTGTATAGAATTTTCGGCTGAAATACGGCAATATGGACAATCATACATGTTCCAAACATTTATGCTATCAGCCAGGAGACTCATTTAACATTCTCTACATAATTTAAATATATGTCAGGCATAAACACATTAGGAGTCTTAGGACTACACATTCATTAACCGAGTACACGTCATTTGTCTCTTCATAATATTATTATGTATCTCCTGCATTCTCCGTTAATACGTCTGGAACCATAACAATAATATTGTATGGTGACATATTGAGGCTTTTTTGGAGCCACGAAAGCACTGCAAAAGAATCCTGCGCTTAGTCAAATTACGGCTTACAACCTGAATACCAAATATTGTCCTCATAACAGGTTGTCTGATAAGTCCCCGGTCTAACAAAGAAAAACACATTTTTTTGTCAAAATTCGTTTTTATTATTCAACATAGTTTCCTTCGAGAACGATAAAACGACTATAACGACCTTCCAATTTTTTGATACCATTTTGGTAGTACTCCTTCGGTTTTGCCTCAAAATAGGGCCCAGTTTCGGCGATCACCTCTTCATTGCAGACAAATTTTTTCTCTGCGAGTATCCTTTTGGGGTCTGAGAACAAGAAAATGTCGCTGGGGGCCAGATCTAGAGAATACGGTGGGTGGGGAAGCAATTCGAAGCCCAATTCATGAATTTTTGCCATCGTTCTCAATGACTTGTGGCACGTTGCGTTGTCTTGGTGGAACAACACTTTTTTCTTCTTCATATGGGGCCGTTTTGCCGCGATTTCGACCTTCAAACGCTCCAATAACGCCATACAATAGTCACTGTTGATGGTTTTCCCTTCTCAAGATAATCGATAAAAATTATTCCATGCGCATCCCAAAAAACAGAGGCCATTACTTTATCAGCGGACTTTTGAGTCTTTCCACGCTTCGGAGACGGTTCACCGGTCGCTGTCCACTCAGCCGACTGTCGATTGGACTCAGTAGTGTAGTGACATATCGACGGAGTGTAGTCACATATCGACGGAAAAACTCGGGTGTATTACGAGTTAACAGCTGCAAACACCTCACAGAATCATCAACACGTTGTTGTTTTCGGTCAACTGTGAGCTCGCGCGGCACCCATTTTGCACAGAGCTTCCGCATATCCAAATATTGATGAATGATATGACCAACACGTTCCTTTGATATCTTTAAAGTCTCTGCTATCTCGATCAACTTCATTTTACGGTCATTCAAAATCATTAGGAGGATTTTTTGGATGTTTTCGTCGGTAACCACCTCTTTCGGGCGTCCACTGTCCACCGTCCTCCGTGCTCATTTCACCACGCTTGAATTTTGCATACCAATCAATTATTATTGATTTCCCTGGGACAGAGTCCGAAAACTCATTATCAAGCCAAGTTTTTGCTTCCACCGTATTTTTTTCCTTCAGAAAACATTATTTTATCAAAACACGAAATTCCGTTTTTTCCATTTTTTTTTCACAATAACAAAAGTTGCCTCACAAAAGACGCTCTATTTCACAAACTAATTGACTTACAGACGTAAAATTTTGACACGAATCATTTGAAGGTTGGTACTATATAAAAATAATATGCATTTAATACTAGCGACGCCATCTATGTGTCAGACCGGGGACTTAACAGCCAACCTGTTACATTTGCTTTGGTTCATTCCCGTATATTATGTTTTGTTTTGTTGTGCTGGTCAGTGACATAATTTTATGACCAAATGTTTGATCGTCATTTGATTCCCTCTAAGTACACACAAAAAAAATTTTTTCTGATTCAATCACGAAATTAATTGATCCAATTAATTTTTTAATTGAAATGTCTTCAATCACAGAAATGATAGTATCAATTAAAAAATTAATTGACAGTCAATTAAAAAATTAATTGATCCAATTAAATATTTAATTGATACTATTAATTTGTGTGATTGATTTTTATTTCAATTAAAAAATTTGTTGAATCAATTAAATTTTTAATTGAATATATTTTAAGACTCAATTAAAATTTTAATTGGAAAAATTTTCGTGAAATTTTTTTCTGTGTAGTTCAATAAATTCGAGTTACATTGTTGCAATAGAACCATCGCAAACGTATGCTGACGAGCAAATGTAAATATAGAATTTAGATTTTTAGTGGTAAGTTATCGAGTGGACTCTAGGACCAATTCAAATAGAAGGTTAAGAAATTTTGTATAAAAACCCAAATAAAAGTATAAAAATCAATAAGTTGTAAATACAAAATCTGGGAGTTAGCTTCATTTCGCATTGGCGCTTTTGAGTGCCGCGAACTACTGAACAACTCAGCAAAAAAAGCGCCGCCAAAAAAGTAATGAAAATGTTCTTTTTGAAACCGGAAATGGTGCAAACTTGACGCAGAAGCGATGAATTTAACATGGGCTTGTCGTAGGACGGAAGTCCTCCATTTCTACAGCCGTTGCACTGAATTTACGTCACTTCTTTAGGTGTGATCCAAATTCAATGTTTTGGATGTAAATTAAAAAATTCTGTGATATTTTATCAAATAAATAATTTTTATAATTTTTTTTATAATGTTTAATGAATTTTAACGCTTGTCGGAAATGTTTGACCTGAAATGTTTTCGAAAATACACAATTTTTTCAGATTGGATTTAGCATTTCTTACTCTTTTTTCTTTCTCTTTTTTCTTATTCTTTTTTTGAATTCTTACTCTTTTTTTAATCTATTTGAAACAAAAAAAGTTAAAATTACCCATTAAAAGTACGAAAAAAACCCAGTTATAAAGAATTAAATTAAAAAAACTTACTGGGTAGTTAAAATAAAGAAAATTGGGAGTGCATCTTCTGGAAGTGCTTTTGAAGTTGTGCCTTTGGAAGAACTTCCATTTTTTTTTGCTGGGAATTGACAAGGCGCTCCTGTAGTGCCGCCAGGATTATTTGTGCCATTGGCGTTCTTAAGCCCCGGCAAGACCCCGGGCAGGTAGGCTCTCTCTTTCTGTGTTTTTTGTACATGTTGTACATGTTTTGCAATATATTTCTTATACAATACAATCCGGATTCAAAAAGAATATTTTTATTGCTTCTTTGACCACACTTTATAGATCTGGTGACGAACTATTGCTCTTCGTCACACCCGCTGAGTAATATCCACTATTTCATTCTTAATTGAAGATTTTCTGTTCGCCCTGCAGAATTTTGCGCCGTTCTTTTTTTTTGAACGGCAAACGTATTCGCAAAACTTTGGATTTGAATTGTTTTTTTTTTTGTTTTGTTTTTTTGTTTGTTTTTGGTATGCCCCAAGCAAATATGATGTATTAGAAAATATACTTAAGAGTTGATTTGTACCAATCAAACCTACATTCGAAATTAATATTTTTAAATTAGTCATTTTCAAATATTCTGTATATTAAGATTGATTCTACCCACGAAAGTAATGAAATGTTTTGCAATCCCGAAAACTACTCTGGAAAAACTCATCACCTGGTTTAGTGTTGCCATACTGTGGACATACATTTAATTTTAAATCTTGACAATGTTCGAACACACAATTCTAATATGTACGATACATCGTTTCAATTACGCGATAATATATGAAAACCAGAACAAGTCTGATTAACCATGGTTCGTTTACTAGAGACTTTGTAACAAACAATAAATAAATTTATGGAATTAAGACTTTAAATCTTATATCCAACGACGAAGAGTAATCAATTTTAATAAAATTCTGATGCCCACAGAGGACTCTTTGTGATATAAAAAAAAATATATCATTTTAAATTTGTATGTGTTTTTTTTAATATTCCTCTTCGTGGTCGATTTCCCGTACCCTATGGGTTAAAATAAAGTGCATAGTTTACTTATATAACAAAACATTCATGTGAAACCTCAAAAACTACACCGCGGGCGGCTTAGAAATATGAATACTTGAAGTTGCCACTGTGTGCAAACATTTGCGTATGTTGTTGTTGTACACACTCGTGCTCGTACTATTGCCTTGCGCGATATTTACTAATGCGAACAAATAAACAAGCCAAGCCAGAAAGTTCAATAGAGTTTCAGGTAGTTGTTGCTCGCTGTGGGCGTATGAATATGATGTGCACTCTCTCACTGCATTGCATTCACATTCGTTGGGTGTACGGACGTATGGTGTAACCCCCCACCCCCAAACAGGATACGGACCTGTTAGGGAAATTTATGGGAAAACTTTCAAGTCATAGCTAAATAAAAAGCTATTTGTATTCATAGGTAGTTTGGCCATAGTTTACACTCATGTTTCTCTTTCCATTTTTGCCCTGAGTACAGATGAAAGATTGTTTGTGTGTTGCGTGTGTGTGTGAATGTTTGTGATTGCATAAAAGTCTTCACTATTTACGCGTGTCTTTGCCAAATACTTGAACAGAATGACATGCGGAAATGTACGTGTGAGTGTTGTACTCTCCAGAAAAAACGAAAACGAAGAGAACTCATTTTTCCCTCTCGTTCTAGTTATTTTAGAATACAAGGAAATACGTATACGTTATCTTGTCCTAGGCCAACAAACACACGTACATAATTTTATTTATTTATATGAACGAATGCACACATACACACAGACGCACGAAGACGAATAATATACATTCATATTGGAATTTATTTATATTCATATGCTGTGTAATGTGTTTGAGTTGTAATATTTTGGTGTTCATTGTAGTCAGAGTTGCATTTGCATACGTTCTCTTATTCACATAAAAGCACATCCGACATTCTATAGTGCATCGAATATGCAAGTAGCAAGACTTTAATAGATTTCTCAGAATACACTGCATTACATTTGCAATGATGTACTAGTAGCAATGACATCTTCAAAATTCATGAACATTCTATTTACAGATCTTGTGCCAGTTAAGGTGTGTAAACAGTTTATGTTTGGAAGTAAAATTTTAAGCACACTATTTTTAAATGTAAGCATATAATATTCATAAACTAGCATAACATGTTTTGCGTCATGCAGTGGGGAGCAAAACCGAGTGCATGTTTTCACTTTTTGCAATATTTATTAAATATAATATACGAGGGCAGTTCGTAAACTTCTTAGCCTAGCACAAAAAGCGCGGTATAAACAGAAAAAAGTTGGAAACTGTGTTCATAACACATGTTAAATTTTGTTTCGATCTGGCAACTCCTTCATATAGAAACAGGTGTTCAAAAAAGACGCATCCGCAATTTGTTTACAATGGAAAAATTAGAAATGCGTGCTGTCATAAAATATTTACACAAAAAAGGTTTATCGGCACAAGAAATGCATAATGATATGGTGAATGTGTTAGGTGAAAGTGCTCCTTCATATGCAACAGTAAAAAATTGGGTTGCAGAATTTAAAGGTGGTCGTACAAGCATTGAAGATGAACCACGTGGTGGACGTCCAAAAACAGCAACAACAACAGAAATTGTAGCCAAAGTGCATGATATGGTATTAAATGATCGACGAATAAAAGTGCGTGAAATTGCTAATATCATGGGCATCTCAAATGATCGAGTCCATTATTTTGCATGAAGAACTACAGGTGAAAAAGCTTTCTGCAAGATGGGTGTCGATCAAAAACGCATAAAAATGAACATTTATCAAGCTTGTTTGGATTGTTTTAAGCGAAATAAAATGGATTTTAAGCGTCGTTTCATAACTGTTGATGAGACATGGATCCACCACTATACTCCAGAGACAAAAGAACAATTCAAAAAATGGACTGAAGCTGGAGGAAGTTCCCCAAAGAAGGCAAAAACAATTCAATCCGCTGGTAAGGTCACGGCAACGGTTTTTTGGGACTTCAAAGGTATTTTATTGATTGACTTTTTGCAGATAGCAAAACAATAAATTCGGAGTACTATTGCAACCTTTTGGATCAATTAAATGTACAAATTCGAGAAAAACGTCCTGGCTTACAACACAAAAAAATAATTTTTCATCAAGACAACGCACCAGCGCACAAGAGTGCGCTAAATCAACGAATTAAAGTACGAGTTGCTTGACCACCAGCCTTATTCTCTTGATTTAGCTCCCAGTGACTTTTACTTGTTCCCAAATGTAAAAAAAAATCTTGCTGGCAAGCGTTTTACCTCAAATGAAGATGCAATTTCAGTTGTAAACCACTATTTTGAAGACCTTGAGGAAAACTATTTTAATCAAGGGATAGAATTGCTAGAAAAGCGTTGGACTAAGTGTATTGAAGTTTCAGGAGAATCTATTGAAAAATAAAAATATTTTTTAAAAACTACTATTCTCTTTCATGGATAGGTTAAGAAGTTTCCGAACCGCCCTCGTATCTAGTAAGGCCCACAAAAAGTGGGTCGTTGATGACAGGGAATAAGTTAAATGATCAGATAAAACAAAACTAAACCGTTTTTAATCTGATGCATTAGAATATTACTGTAACTCCGTACATTACTGGAAATTACAAAATTTCCATAAATACCACATCACACAAACCATAAAACATAGATGGGAAGTTTCATGGTATGGGGATGGTGACACACTTGGCCGTTGGTTAGTGATAAGGAATCATGAAAAAAGGAGACTACCTTGACATTGTGCAATCAAATTTGGCTGCACTGAAAAAAATATTGTCATGAGGTCAAAGATTTCATGTCTTTAAAATACGAATGCAAATTTTGCTTAGCATAGAAGATGCATTTCTCTAATATAACGTTTTTTTCCTTGTCCAAAAGTGGATAAACTTTTCAATGAAGTCGTATTGTCCTTATAATAAAGAGATTTCACTTAAAAAAAGGTATCATAACATGAAAGAAAAAATGTTTGGGTTAAGGTCAACTTGTATTAAAGTCAAGTTCAGAAAAATTCATTAAATTTAATGAAATTGTCTTTAAATTTGTTGTCTTGACTACAAAGCAAAATATCGTTCAAATATAGGACATGTTTTTCAACTCTTTATTTTAAAGACGTTTTTTACTTGAAACATGGCATAATTTCTAGTGGAAGTCGTGTCGTAATTTGGAAAATAATGTTGTCGTTAACTCGTTTTTAAAGGACTTTGATAGTTCATATGCTATCAAAGTCCTTTAAAAACGAGTTAACGACATTATTTGAAAAAGCGAAAAATTAAAATTTTCTTCCTAGAAGTAGGGATCTATAGTAGAAACCAATAATCGATTTTTCGACTTTTCGATTATTTACTTTTAATCGAAAATCGATTTTCGATTATTTTTACCAATCAAAATTCGAATATTCGATTTTTCATAATCGAATTTCATAGAAATAATGACTATACAAAATAATCAATTTTATGAAATCTATTTGTCTTTTTTCGAGTGTTGTCAACAATAGTTGGTATGAAATGACAAAAATTAGTGTTCTGGTCAAACGTGTTAATTTTTTTAATTTGTTTATTATATTTGTAAGAGGTTCAATATAAAATTTTTAACATGTACAAATCATTTATCATTATTTCCCAAAATTATTAAGTGTCGCCCCAAATTTGTGGCCTTGTTTCATTCCTGGGGCCCTATTGCAAACGGTATACATTGAAGCAAATTGAAATCACAAAGGATTCATTTCCACCACTTTGATATTTTATTTAATCAAATCAGAATTTTTATTCTTATTGGTAATAGAATTCCTTACATCTAGGCACATTTCAATTTAATTTAAACCAATGAATAAAACATTAAAATCGATTTGTGAAAATCAAAATTACAAAAATAGTTGAAAATCTAAAATCTATATTGGATCGTCAAAATTAAAAATTAGTCGAAAATCTAAAATCGATTTTGCGATTATTTTTAGGTTGATAATCGATTTCGATTTTTTTAGATTTTCATGCCAATATTCGAATAATCGATTAATCGATTTTCGATTTATAGATCCCTACCTAGAAGCAAGTGCACAAACCCCAAACTTAAAAGATAATTGTGTCTTAAAAGTATCCTTACTTGTATTCTCCACTTCTTTGGCTCGGAAACAATACCAACATTTTTAAAGCAAAGACAAAATCTTTGGAACCGGGCATGCTTATTTTCAGTGTGGGGTTATGAAAGTTTGTGACTATCTTGAGGATTAAGTTGTTTTTATGGTCTCTGGTTAAAAGGTGCTTGATATTACACCAAAAAATAGCGATGAGATCTAGGGTCAAGTTTAGCACAATTAGTCGGATATTCCAAAAAAATAATACAAAAACTTAGTAGTAGTATGTCCAGACGATTTAAAATCATAAATAAGAATAAAGGACTACGGGCTAAATACTAAGACATTGGACTTTAATGTATTAAGCATTAAGTGCAAAACTGGATTAAGACTAACTTTTATTTTATTTTAACTAATGCATTAGTATAGATATATAATTTATCTGAATGTTTGTTCATCAGTAAATAAAGTATAAATGAAATAAATTTTGTAGCAATTGAACTCAATAGAGTGTTTTTATTAAGCAAATAAAATATACTCATAAATGGTCAACATGCACTCGGTTTTGCTCTCCACTGTATATGTTCATATGTTGGAACATATTATGTTTGGGACATAACATTTGTTAAACATAATATATCCACACATATGAGCTAATATAGCAAACGTTTCACGAAAATTGTTCACTTTTAATAGGTGTCCGGTTATCAGAGTGTCCAAGTTTGAGAGGTTTCACTGTATACTTTTCAGACACTAGTTCACAACTAGTGTATGAAGCCTTCACTTGTGAGCCCCTTCATAGTCTTCCATAAAAGCTTTTTGTGAATGTAAGTTTTTCGAATGTACTGTTTGACTTGAAAAACGTAGGTACCCTCAATGATGGATCCACATCCACTTAACATGCATAACGATATATCACGTTTGATCAATATTCCGAAACGAATTCTATTTATTAACAAATGCAGCGAATACACTGCCAAAGCGACATAGGACGAACAAAGAAATCCCATTCTTTTTTTGCTTTGCAATATAGCAAATATTTGGCAAGTGACAAATTTTATGCACAAAATATTATCACAAATATGGCAGAAAAAAAAAATAGAATTTATGTCTAACTAGAATGATGGCAATGGTGGTAATGCCCAATCCATCCTATGAAGAAGATTTATGTGCTACTCTTTAAAATCGGATATGAATTTTAAATAAACAACAATTACCTGAGATTTACATTGACATATGAGGTTCTCATATGATGGAGGGCAACAAATCTTGAAAAGTGTGTTTTTTTTTGGCACACGCATTATGACTTGTTTACATTTTCAAGAAACTTCATCATAATTTTAGGAGGTTGAATATCATTTTGTGTCCTTGATGGCATAAACTTTTTGCTTGCTAAAATGCCATGTAATTTGTGTGAAAAAGTAAAACATTTTTACTAACTGCCAACTCTGAAGTAATTCCCTATAAGAGATAAAGCTATTAATCATAAGGCTCTAGCATACCTTAAAAACGGGCCAATGGAGGAATGGTAAGTGAATATTCCTTCCTAGTTGATTGTTAGCTGCCTCCAAACCGCGCATATAAACATCTCATGTTTCTGGTAATGGATGATGTGCGTGTTAAATGCCACCCATATAATTGGTATAGTCTCACTCCTGGTATGATGAGATTATTAAGAAGGCCATTTGGCATTTAAACAGCTGGGAAAATTCTCCTGGATAATTTTCTATTCATTTTCTTCTAAAGTTTCTTAGTCAGTTTGGCAGTAGGTAGTTTGCCGGTCTAGTCACGTTTGAGTGTAGTCATCAAAGAAAAGGGTTTACAAACAAAGTTAAGTACATCATAAAAGCCTATAAAACTGTAGAACTAATTCAATGGAAGTGTATTGGTTACTCGCGTCTATATGCAGTTTTTTTATACCCTCCACCATAGGATGGAGGTATATTAACCTTGTCATTCCGTTTGTAACACATCAAAATATTGCTCTCAGACCCCATAAAGTATATATTCTGGGTTGTGGTGAAATTATGAGTCGATCTGAGCATGTCCGTCCGTCCGTCTGTTGAAATCACGCTAACTTCCGAACGAAACAAGCTATCGACTTGAAACCTGGCACAAGTAGTTGTTATTCATGTAGGTCAGATGGTATTGCGAATGGGCCACATTGGTCAACTTTTACGTATAGCCCCCATATAAACGGACCCCCAAAATTTGGCTTGCGGAGCCTCAAAGAGAAGTAAATTTCATTCGATCCGGCTGAAATTTGGTATATGGTGTTGGTATATGGTCTCCAACAACCATGCAAAAATTGGTCCACATCGGTCCATAATTAAATATAGCCCCCATATAAACCGATCCCCCGATTTGGCTTGCGAAGCCTCTAAGAGAAGCAAATTTTTCCGATCCGGCTGAAATTTGGTACATGGTGTCAGCATATGATCTCTAGTAACCATGCAAAAAGTGGTCCACATCAGTCTATAATTATATATAGCTCCATATAAACCGATCCCACGATTTGATTTGCGGAGCCTCTAAGAGAAGCAAATTTTATCCGATCCGGGTGAAATTTGGTATATGGTGTTGGTATATGGTCTCCAATAACCATGCAAAAATTGGTCCACATCGGTGCATAATTATATAGCCCCCATATAAACCGATCCCCCGATTTGGCTTGCGAAGGCTCTAAGAGAAGCAAATTTTATCCGATCGGGCTGAAATTTTATATATAGTGTAAGTATATGGTCTCCAACAACTATGCAAAAATAGCTCCCATATAAAACGATCCCCAGATTTGGCTTGCGGAGCCAAATAGAGAAGCAAATTTCATCCGATCCGGCTGAAATTTGGTACATGGCGTCAGCATATGATCTCTAATAACCATGCAAAAAGTGGTCCACATCGGTCTATAATTATATATAGCCCTCATATAAACCGATCCACCGATTTGGCTTGCGGAGCCTCTAAGAGAAGTATTTTTTTTTTATTTGGTACGTGGTGTTAACATATGACCTCAAACACCAGCGCAAAAATTGGTCGAAATAGGTCCATAATTATATATAGCCCCCATATAAACCGATCCCCTCCGGAGCCCCTTGGAAGAGCAAAATTCAACCGATTCGGTTGAAATTTGTTACGTCATGTTAGTATGTGGTATCCAACAACCATGCACGAATTGGTTCATATCAGTCCATAATTATATATAGCCTCCATATAAACCGATCCCCAGATTAGACCTCCGGTGCCTTTTTGGAGAAGCAAAATTCATCCGATCTGGTTGAAATTTGGTACGTGGTGGTAGTATATGATATTTAACAACCACGCCAAAAGTTGTCCATATCAGTCCATAATCATATATAGCGACCGATCCCGAGATTTGGATTTGGAGCCACTTGGAGGAGCAAATTTCATCCGAGTCAGTTGAAATTTGGTACATTGTGCTAGTATATGACCGTTAAAAAACATTCCTAACTAGGTCCATATCGGTCTATAGTTATATATAGCCCTCAGATAAATCGATCCCCAATCACACAAAAATTGGTCCATATCAAGTTCATAATTGTATATAGCCCCCATATAAGCGAGCCCCATATTTCCATTCTGTTCTTTTAATACAATTTTTTATAACTTGGTTTTTTCCTACTTTTAATGGGTAATTTTAACTTTTTTTGTTTCAAATAGGTTACAAAAAAAGAGTAAGAATTCATAAAACGGTACAAATCATTTAAATTTTGTCGAAAGAAATGCTAAATCCAATCTGAAACAAGTATATACAGCACTAAGTTCGGCCGGGCCGAATCTTAAATACCCACCACCATGAACCAAATATTAGGGTTTCCTTTGAA
Source organism: Haematobia irritans (assembly GCF_050003625.1). NCBI lineage: Eukaryota > Metazoa > Arthropoda > Insecta > Diptera > Muscidae > Haematobia > Haematobia irritans. Next base: position 277,366,488 of record NC_134397.1, on the reverse strand, counting down.
ATTTCAGGAGGGCTTGAGGACTTGAGGACACTTTCCGAAGATAAACTTAAAGATTTCACCTGTGAGGACTATATCAGATTCTGGATTTATAAGAACCACTTTTGTTTGAGTTTTAGAGGAATCATTAACATCTCTTGTAAGTGTGCAAGAAAATTATAAAATAACGTCTTGATTTGAAATCTTAAATCTGTAGAAGTAAAATCTGGAAATTTTACATTGAGTTTCAAGCAATTTTCATGATCAGTGCGCCTTCTACACCCTCAAGAAGTGAAGTCGGTCTATACGGAGGCATTACCAAATGGACCGATAAAAACTTAATCCGATACACGTTTTTGTGATTCTAAAATACCAGAATATTTACAATTTCAGGCAAATCAGATAAAAACTACGGTTTCTATAAACCCAAGGAGTTAAATCGGGAGATCGTTCTTATGGGGGCTATACCAAAATATGGACCGATACTCACCATTTTTGGCACACCTCTTTATGGTCAAAAATACCTCTAGATTTCAAATTTCAGGCAAATTGGATAAAAACTACGATTTTTATAAGCCCAAGACCCCAAATCGGGAGGTCGGTTTATATGGGGACTATATCAAAACCTGGACCGATATAGCCCATCTTCGAATTTGACCTGCCTGCAAACAAAAGACGAGTTTGTGCAAAATTTCAGCACGATTGCTGCATTATTGAAGACTGTAGCGTGATTACAACAGACAGACAGACGGACATCGTTATATCGTCTTAGAATTTCTCCCTGATCAAGAATATATATACTTTATATAGTCGGAAATCGATATTTCGATGTGTTACAAACGGAATGACAAACTTATTATACTCCCGTCACCATTCTATGGTGGTGGGTATAAAAATTTGAATATATGAATACAAACAAGTATATACGGCCGCAAGTTCGGCCAGGCCGAATCTTATGTACCCACCACCATGGATTGCGTAGAAACTTCTACGAAAGACTGTCATCCACAATCGAATTACTTGGGTTGTGGTATCTTAAAACTTCTTATTCCTGCATGGTTGTTGGATACCATATACTAACATCACGTACCAAATTTCAACCGAATGGGAAGAATTTTGCTCTTCCAAGGGGCTCTGGAGGTCAAATCTGGGGATCGGTTTATATGGGGCATATATATAATTATGGACCGATATCGACCAATTTTTGCATGGGAGTTTGAGGCCATATATTAACACCACGTACCAAATTTCAACTGAATCAGATGAATTTTGGTCTTCCAAGAGGTTCCGGAGGTCAAATCTGGTGATCAGTTTATATGGGGGCTATATATAATTATGAACCGATGTGGACCAATTTTTGCATGGTTGTTAGAGACCATATACTAACATCACGTACCAAATTTCAGCCGGATCGGATGAAATTTGCTTCTCTTAGAGGCCTCGCAAGCCAAATCGGGGGATCGGTTTATATGGGGGCTATATATAATTATGGACCGATGTGGACCAATTTTTGCATGGTTGTTCGAGACCATATACTAACACCATGTACCAAATTTCAGCCGGATCGGATGAAATTTGCTTCTCTTAGAGGCCTCGCAAGCCAAATCGGGGGATATGTTTATATGGGGGCTATATATAATTATGGACCGATGTGGACCAATTTTTGCATGGTTGTTAGAGACCACATACTGACATCATGTACCAAATTTCCGCCGGATCGGATGAAATTTGCTTCTCTTAGGGGCCTCGCAAGCCAAATCGGGGGATCGGTTTATATGGGGGCTATATATAATTATGGACCGATGTGGACCAATTTTTGCATGGTTGTTAGAGACCATATACTAACACCATATACCAAATTTCAGCCGGATCGGATGAAATTTGCTTCTCTTAGAGGCCTCGCAAGCCAAATTTTGGGGTCCGTTTATATGGGGGCTATACGTAAAAGTGGACCGATATGGCCCATTTGCAATACCATCCGACCTACATCAATAACAACTACTTGTGCCAAGTTTCAAGTCGATAGCTTGTTTCGTTCGGAAGTTAGCGTGATTTCAACAGACGGACGGACGGACATGCTCAGATCGACTCAGAATTTCACCACGACCCAGAATATATATACTTTATGGGGTCTTAGAGCAATATTTCGATGTGTTACAAACGGAATGACAAGGTTAATATACCCCCCATCCTATGGTGGTGGGTATAAAAATTGTGAATTTTTGAAAATATTTAAGGTAAACGTTTCAGACAAGCATTTGAATCTATTAAAAATTATAAAAAAATTATAAAAATTATTTATTTGATAAAATATCACAGAATTTTTTAACTTACATCCAAAACATTGAATTCAGATCACACCTAAAGAAGTGATGCAAATTCAGTGCAACGGCTGTTGAAATGGAGGACTTCCGTCCTATGACAAGCCCATGTTAAACTCATCGCTTCTGCGTCAATTTAGCACCACTTCCGGATCCAAAAAGAACATTTTCATTACATTTTTGGCGACGCTTTTTTTGCTGGTTTAGTACACGGTGTCATCGCCGGATTTCGACAAATGGGGTCACATGACACTTTTTTTTCTAAATTTATCAATTTGCCGTGCAAAATTTCATCGAAATCTGTTCAGATTTAGATTCAGCTCCCATATATAATTTGGTAATAGACCACTTATTTATTAACCGACCTTAGTCTAATCTTTTATAGTAACAACTATATGTCCAAAAATCATCGATCAAACAGCAAAAAAAAAAAAATGAAGTACTTGTAAAGGCACAACTTTAAAAGCACTTCCAAAAATGTCCTCCCAAAGATGTTCCTTATTTGAACTGCATAAGAAGCTTTTTTTTTAATTCAATTTTGTATAACCCGCTTTTCTCATATTTTTAATGCGTAATTGTAATTTTTTGTTTGTTTCAAATAGGGTAAAATCAGAGTAAGAATTTACAAATTGGTACAAACATCAAACGATTCAGACAAGCGTTAGTTAATCATTCATAATAATAATGAAAACTAATAAATTATAAAATTATAAAAACTAATTTTAAAAGTTTACAAAAGTTAAATTAATTTTTCCAAAAAAAAAAAAAAAAAAAAAAAAACTGTGAAATCGGTAGACCAGCGTATATAGGGGCCACATCACAGATATAAACCCTTTTTAAAAAATCTCTTTATGGACTTAAAATATCTCAAGATTTAAGGCAAATCGATAAATAACAAGGAAAACATCCATTTTATTTTTAGTCACGCTAATTAACGTCTGAACCATATATACAACTATTCTTCTTCCGAACTTTAATTGCACTTTATATGGAAAGTATTATAGCAATAATTACTCAGCGCAGTCGTGTGGATATTGGCAATGGTGGTATATGTGATGTGCTTTAATACAAGCAAACGTTTCATAATAATATGATGACTTTCAAGTATGTTTAACAATATTACCAAAGGCATTGAAGTTTTATTCGAATAACTTTCCACATGCCCCAAGATTTTTGGGTGGCTGGGTTATTTCGCTATTTCTAACAACCAGAGTTTCCCTTTGAAATTCGGATGATTTTAGTCGAAGGTGAATCAAGGGTTGTACACTGACAAATTCTTGGAGTGCAAACAATTTGAAATGTATATGGAACGATTGACATTTCTTTTGGAAGATTAAAAAAATATAAAGAAACTAACTCTTGACGAGAACTGTGCAGATAAATGGAAATGGAATATCATCGTTGAAATTCATATGGAGATGTGTTTAGTGGTGAATACGAAGGTGGGATAAAGTAGAAGAGGTTAAATAAAATCGCATTTAAAAAATAAGATTTAATCACCTTGAAAATCAAATGTAAATGACGGCCCAGACTAACGGTCGAACCCCCAAAGTTTTGAAATTTTTAAAAAGCACCCGCAAATCGACGAGAAAATGGGAACCACTTCCGGATCAAAATCTGTGGATATAAATCATTGTTTTGAAAACTCTTTGTTAAATGGATTCATGACCTTTAGTTGCACATTTTTGATACAATATGCTTGTAATGGGTTTAGAATTTATTTTTTATTTAGATTATAAAAGGTTTTCTTTAGGGAAGCTGCATAAAGGAAGGTATGAGAGCTTGAGCCTGGTCTAACAAAGGCATTTTTCCTTAAGTTTCCTTCTTCCTAAATTTATGCTCGTATAGCATTCAACTTCTGATATTTGAATGGGTCCATGTTGACTCGTCCCTCGGCTTTACTCAGCGAGCAAACACGCTTTGATTTATAACCAGACACGCGTTGTCATCCTCAACATGGTGATGATGGTTGGGTTTGTTTTCGTTGCTTGTGATGTTCATGCGGTTCGATGATGACTCTGGTTGTGACAGTGTGATTTTCTTTTTGTGATTTTTTCCCATAACAAATCAAATATGGCCTCACTCGATTCATATTAAAATTTCTAACATCAAACATGAGTGGAATTCACATTTTTCCTATTTCACTTGAAGTTGTTTTTGCTTGGCAACGAACCTCAATTGAATTATTAATGTGAATAGGATTGCCAAAAAATAATCGCCAAAAATTGTACATAGAAAAATCCCATAACGCAAATTCAAACAAAAAGAAAAAAATATATTAAAAACAATATACATAATCAAATAGTTTTCTCTAATACAAGAGTAATAAATATTGACAATTTGAAAATAACATTTCTTGTATAAAAATCCGGATTTTTAAATATCTGATAGGATTTATTTTAAAACAATCCGACTATTTTATACCCTACACTTCAAGCATTTGTTGAAATCGGGCGATACATACACAGTCTCACATAAGTTTACATACCCTTGAGGTTTTTACCTTATAACTAAACATGTTTCTTGTTGTTGTTTATAATCCAGACTAAAAACATCTTCTTGAAAATGGACAAATACTTTGTTTTTTCAAATTAATTTACAAAATCTAAAGCATATATATGCATATTTTATTATATTTTAATAATTAAAGAAAATACAATTTCTTAAACCGTATGTAAACTTGTGTAAGACTGTGTATATGGGGACCATATATAAATTTGGTCAATTTTTTTTTTCTCTGCCCAGGAATTTGTTGTTCGCAGGATTCCACCAAATTTGATGAAATTTGGTTCAGTGCGATATTTTGGTACAAGTACGAACGCTTTTAAAGTGTGCCAAATTTCATCGAAATGGATTAAATTTGGATATAGATCTCATATATGTATGTATCGCCGGATTTTCCCAAATTTGGTCAAAATATCGATCTTCTTCATGATTGCAACTATGGCATTTTCTATAGTATAAACTAAGCCTTCCAAAAATAATAGAAATGGGTTCAGGTATAGTCATTGATCTCATATATGTTATATATCGCCCAATTTTCCAAAAAATGGTCATAATACTCTTATTTTTTAACCACTGTTACTCAACTTTCAAATTTAGATGTATTAGCCAATCTTATTTAGACTTCGATATAGCTCTTAACATACATAAATATATTGCCCGATTTAAACAAATTTTGCTACATTACCCACACAAATTTTATTTTAATAATGGGCCCAATATTCGTGGCCTACAAACTCTGTACGTGTAAACTCAAGTATAGATAAAGCTCCCATAAATATTAAGGGTCAATGTTCTTAAATATTGAAATGCGGTCTATTTTACAAAACTCTATGAATGATACCTAACAAATGCTTACCACGACAAATATAAAAACATCAAAATAAGCTTTAATATTTTGCAAATGAAATCTCTAATTATGAAGTAGTCAACGCTATATAGACATAATCTCAGTCACAATACCAACAACTGCATACTGCTACTCGAATCATAAAAATAAATAGAGTTCCATCATAACTGTGCGTCCTGAGGATCCATCATTTTCCACTGTAAGCATTTGGGGAATATTGGCAAAGTTACAGTACTGTTGTTGCCGTTTCTCTCTTTGCTTGGTTTCCGTTATGCTTTCCTACTTTGCATTTTGGCCACAATTCAAATAATGATTGGTATGTTGTTGATGTTATCAGAAATTATTTGGGTAAATTTTCAAAAAAAAAAAAAAAACAATTCGTTGCTTTTCACCCACTTTTAGAAAAACAGCAGGAGGCCAAAACTAATATTTGTTGAAGCTGCTTTGCATTTGAATCTAAGAAATACAAATATTTTCAATGAATTATAAGCCACTTTAAAGCAGACGTACCAAACACTCAACGGTTAAAGTGTTTACTGTGGTTTTCTGGGTATTGACTTTTAATTTTACATAAATGATAGAAATGAAATGTTTTAAATCTTTGCATTTCTGACATCAATTGAAATTTTAATGTGCATTAGAGCTTTCATGACCCCTCAGCAGATGGAATATATAGACTTCTTGATTTTTTGAGATGTCGTTTATGTAGTCAAATTCATTTAGCGAATTTACAAAAAAAGTAAATAAATAAAATTATGATAACAAATATTTTCTTAATTAATAAAAAAATAAAAAAATCACTAATAAAAGGGACATTAAAATCACTTGATTTTACTTCATGGGAATGATTATGTTTCGGCTAAAATTTACCTAATATGAGAAATTTTCCTTCACTTCAATAACTTTTTATTTACTTTAGTTAAAAGTATTAAATATTACTTAAGTTAGGTTTCTCACAAAATATCTTCAACACGTACACGCAAAAAAATAATTCTTTCCTCCCAAACGAAATTTTAGACAAACAAAGTTCGTTTCTCATTTGCTTTTCGCTGTAAGGAAGTGTATTTGGAAGAAAAGTATATACTTTTTGTGATAAACGTTTATTCTTTTCCAGGATGTAAAAACAATTTCATAAAGACTAGCTCGAAAAAAAGCATTATTTTCTTGCTAATTGCATTGTCCCTCACATCTTTCTCACATCCACGAGGATTTTTAGTTCTTAACACCTTTTCCTGTAATACCAACAATGTAGAAGAAATTATACGATTTTATAAATTTTTAAAATTTTTTTTACCTTTCGCCTGGATGGAGAATCGAACCGCGGACCATGGACTTTGTAAGCTAACACACTAACCACTGAGCTATGTACCTGTTATGGTCATCAATAGATAATTATCCATATAAGTTATATTTATATAGCATATCTTGCGGCGCCCACAAACCGAATAAACAAAGTTTATTTAACAGAAACAAATTTAGTTTGGCACCGTGGAGCAGTGGTAGCTACGTCCGACTCTCATGCCAAGGGTCGTGGGTTCGATCCCTGCTTCGACCAAAGTTTTTTTTTTGCTTTTGTTTTTTTTTTTACATATATTCCAGATATATTCGGAAGATTCCGAAAAAAATGTTCAACATTACATTGTACTATATTAAATTTTGAACTGTAAAATGTGTCTTATTAAAGACCTAAAGTCAGAAAAGAACAGTGTTTGATATAAACGAAATGGACTGTGTTGTTGTTTCAAAAATAATTTTTTTTTGTTGAAAAAATAAAAATTTTGTAACAAACGAATTTTTTTGGTGATAAAAGTTTAAAATTTTCGAAGCAATTCAAAAAAACTCTAACAAAAGAAAAACGTTTTCGGTACACGTTTTCCAAACGTTTTTTTTCTTTGCGTGTAACAAAAAATAATAATATCCACAGAAGAGAACAAGTAAGTAAAGTCGAAAGTCACGCGTGGTCGACTATATTATACCCTTCACCACTATGTACACCAAAGTTTGTGTTACCATCTCCTATTTGTTGGATATTATTATGAATTCGCATATGCAAATATTAAAATCTTAACCGATTTGGAGACAATTTTTTGATACTTCTACCTAATCTCTAGAATTAAAATTTAAATCGGCTTTCGCCCTGGGATGAAATGCAATGTTTGTAAAAAAATATGGGAAATATCTTAATGCAATTGTACAAAAGAGCATTTATGATTTATCGGGCGATACATATATATTCGAGATATAGGACAATTTAAGTAATTTTTGCAATTTTTGTTACTTAGCAGTGGCGATTTTACAAGGATATTGGGTAGATCTCGCCAAGTTATGTGAGTTGTGATATATAATTTGTCCAAGTCGGGCGAGGATATGACTACACATATGACTACCATATTGGGAAGATATAATATGTAAGATATGGGTATTTTGACCATATTTGCATTAACCGGAAGAACAAATATATTGAGGCTTTATCTATATATGAACCAAATTAAATAAAACTAGACAAACTTAAATAGCATATTAACTATCGAGTCAATTGGAGGAAACTACCGAGTCAATTGGAGGAAAACACCATTCAAAATGGTTCTAAAATATGAAATATTTTACCCTACTTCCCCAACTCTGGCGAACAGATATATATGGGAGCTATATCTAAATCTGAACCGATATTGACAAAATTGTACATGCATAGTTAGAATAATAATTCTGCTATCTCTGCGAAATTTCAGGGAGCTACCGTGTATACACAAGGTCGAGAGTTCGATTCTTGCTTCGACCGAACACCAAAGAGTTTTTCAGCGGAGGTTTATCCCACCTCATTTCTGACATTTCTGATTGTTTCAAAGGTTTTCTAAGTGGTTTCACTGCAATGTGGAACGCCGTTCGGACTCGGCTATAAAAAAGAAGGTCCTTTGTCATTGAGCTTAACATGGTATCGGGCAGCACTCATTAATAATAGTCTAAGTGAGCCTGATTCATCGGGCTGCTACCTAACCTACACTGAAAAAAATATTGTCGTGAGGTCAAAGATTTCATGTCTTTAAAATACGAATACAAATTTTGCTTAGCATAGAAGACGCATTTCTCTAAAATAAAGTTATTTTCCTTGTCCAAAAGTCGATAAACTTTTCAATGAAGTCGTATTGTCCTTATAATTAAGTGATTTGACTTAAAAATGGGTATCTTAACATGAAAGAAAAAATTTATAGGCTAAGGTCAACTTGACTTTAATAATTCAGAAAAATTCTTTAAATTTAATGAAATTGTCTTTAAATTTGTTGTCTTTTTGCATCTTGACTACAAAGCAAAAAATCGTTCAAATATAGGACATGTTTTTCAAAACATTATTTTAAAGAAGTTTTTTACTTCAAACATAGCATAATTTCTACTGGAAGTCGAGTCCTAATTTAGAAAATAAAGTTGCCGTTAACTCGTCTTTAAAGGACTTTGATAGCATATGAAGAAAAAAAGCTGAGAAATCGAAAAATTAAAATTTGCTTCCTAGAAGCAAGTACAAAAAACCTAAATTTAAAAGAGAATTGTGTCTTGAAAGTATCCTTACTTGTATTCTCCGCTTCTTTGGCTCGGAATCAATACCAAATTTTTTAAAGTAAAGACAAAATCTTTGGAACCGAGTATGCTTTTTTTTTCAGTGTAGCATTGAAAGTATTTTTACGGTTATTGACATAAATATCCACGTTTAGATCAAAAACTTTTTGAGAAATATTTGGAATAAAGAAAATTTTGTTGGGTTAGGAAAAATTTCTCATAAAGTTTAAAAAGAAAATATAACAAAGTAATTTATTTGCAAAAACCGTATGTTAATTTTAGCGTCACATGGACGAAAATGACTGTTTTTCATATGTTTGGAAATCTAATTTTGTAACACAATATTTTTAAAAGCAAGGATATAATGTTTATAAACTAGCATAAAAGGTTTGGGACATATATATCGTATATGTTAGAATATATTATGTTTAGCACATACAATTTTTGTAAATATAATATGTTTGGATACAAATATATACTAATTTAGAAATAGCCTATAACCATATATGTGTTTAAAAGAAGAGACCTAGAGAGTATTGGCGTCTTAAATATATACACAAAGAAAAGTTCCTAAATTTTTTTTCTACCAGTGTATGTCTAAGGTGGAACATAATATGTTTGAACAATCCTGAAAATATATATAATTCAAGCAGAATGTGTTCGGAGTATAATTTACGGAAGCGATTTTTTGAGGGTGCCATTTCACAAAAATATATAAATATTTTTCCGTAAATTCAAGAAAATTTATTAGACATAATTATTGTTTGTTTGAAGTTGAAGTTGGGGTTTGAGTACTTTTAGTCAAGATACAAGGTTAAGATTAGGTTTGGTTAGGTGGCAGCCCGATGTATCAGGCTCACTTAGACTATTCAGTCCATTGTGATACCACATTGGTGAACTTCTCTCTTATCACTGAGTGCTGCCCGATTCTATGTTAAGCTCAATGAGAAGGGACGTCCTTCTTATAGCCGAACAGCCTTCCATATTGCAGTAAAACCACTTAGAGAAGCTTTGAAACCCTCAGAAATGTCACCAGCATTACTGAGGTAGGATAATCCACCGCTGGAAAACTTGTTGGTGTTCGGTCGAAGCAGGAATCGAACCCACGACCTTGTGTATGCAAGGCGGGCATACTAACCATTGCACCACGGTGGATCCCAAATACAAAAACCGTCGAATTTAAAGACGTTTTTATTTCGGAATTTCTAAAGCCATATCCAAGGAAGTTTTTACTTTCAATTTAGTACAAAATGAATTTGATGAATACTTTATAAGTTTTGGTCAAATACAAAATTTTCAGGGATTCGCATATTACGAACTACGCCATCTGTTTTCAATCCCGCATTGGTAATTTTCGAACGGAATAACATCTTGCAACATAGAATGTTGCACTGAAAAAAATATTGTCGTGAGATCAAAGATTTCATGTCTTCAAAATACGAATGTAAATTTTGCTTAGCATAGAAGACGCATTTCTCTAATATAAAGTTTTTTTTTTCTTGTCCAAAAGTCGATAAACTTTTCAGTGGAGTCGTATTGTACTTATAATTAAGTGATTTCACTTAAAAATGGGTATCGTAACATGAAAGAAAAAATGTTTGGTCTAAGGTCAACTTGACTTTAATAAATCAGAAAAATTCTTTTAAATTAATTAAATTGCCTTTAAATTTGTTTGCATAATTTCTACTGGAAATCGAGTCTTAACATGAAAAATAAAGTTGTCGTTAACTCGTTTTTAAAGGACTTTGATAGCATATAAAGAAAAAAAAAAATCTGAAAAAGCGAAAAAATTAAAGTTGCTTCCTAGAAGCAAGTACACAAATACCAAAATTTTTAAAGTAAAGACAAAATCTTTGGAACCGGGCATGTTTTGTTTTTAATGTGAATGGTATAAAGCAACGCCATAGAAAATCCGATTATTCACAGATTTTGTTTTCAAACTATTTTTTAATAGTTCGCTTGGCAAAATAATTATTAAAATAAAAATGGATCAACTTAAACTATTTACTGTTAAGTTAATTTTCATATATTTACCACAAGCAATACCAGAATAAAGCTGAAATAAAGCAAAACAAAAAAAAGATCTTAATCCCATTTACAAGGATCGCAGTATGAAGAGGAGGATAAACGATAACAAAAACAGAGACCGTTATTAAAAATGTAAAACAACTATAAAATGCAAACAAAAAATTTAAAACACATACACGTGCACACACACACACTGTATACCCTTGACCAGAATTTCCATTCCATATTCAAAAGAATGCCTCCTACTGTACTGGCGGGGGTGAAACATCACAACAAACGGCTAAAATATGAAAACAAGTCCTTATGGTTCGTTATGATGTTATGGCTGGAATGGAATTTCAAGTAGATTTCCCTCCGCACGCATACAATCAAAGTCCTATGCATACACAGAAATACACACGCATTCACATTCACTCATGCATAGAAAGATATGACAGAAGTCCTAGCAGGATTCAACCCGTTTTATTTTATTTTAGTTTTTTTTTTTCAACGCTACTCTCGCTGATGGTAAACTTGTGATGTCTGTGATTGTGATAACAAAAAAAAAAAAAAAAAAAACAAAACAAAAACAACAACAACAACAAAAACAAAAACAAAAACAGTAGTAATAACAGGAGCATCAAAATCATAGGAGCCGCCAACAAGCACTTTATGGAATAGGTGGGGGAAAAATAGCTGACACAACAACAAATTGGCGAAATGAAATTGAATAAAGAAAAGCGAATAGGGTTAGGACTTGTGAACGAAAAATACCACTCCGATTCCTGATCATGATAAAGATGGCAATGGAAATGACATCAAAAACAGTGTTTCGGGTTCTCGATAATGCTATGAGGTCAGGGTATGATACAAAACGAAATAAGGAGGACTTCAAGTCGGACGAAGTCGATGTGTGCGGGCAACTGAATAAATTGGAATTTCTTCGTTTAAGACAGCTAACGAAACGTGGGTTCACTTCTATACACCGGAGATCAAGGAGGACTTGAATCAGTTGACTACATTTGGCTAAGACTATTTCACAGGCTCAAAAATTGCCGATTTATCAGTTTCATAAATAATTGTACTACCTGTCAATGGAAATATCCTAAAACATTATATCGATTACATCTTTAAACGATACCCACTGCGAATTTTTGGGTAAAAAATCTTCACATGTCTCTATGCAACCATTAAACTAAAAGAACAGTAAAGTGTGAAGAAAAACATTTGAGTTGCAAATTGCGCTCATTTGTTGTAAAATGTACTTTGTCAAAACATAATAATTCAATGACTCAAAAAAAAAAAAAAATCAATTTACCATATAGGGTTCACTTTTTTTTTAGGTGTATAAAATAGAGAATTCAATTTAGTAGTATTGGAAAATACTTCATCGTAATCGTGACTCTATTTATATAATTCGACGTAATGTTTTACATTTGTGGAAGATTATTTTATATTGAAGGTGACACTGTGCTTCGGCATCAAATCGTATTGAAAGTGACACTGTGTTTCACTAAGTGAGCACGAATCAAATCGGACTGTCACTTTAACCCTCCCTATCAAAAAAAAGACCCATTTGTATCTTGGGGCTGGTTCCCCGAAGTCAAATAGTCATACAACATCCAAAAATTTAGTTTTAGAATTTAGTCGTAGTGCGCTTTTGAATTTTTATACCCTCCACCATAGGATGGGGGGTATATTAACTTTGTCATTCCGTTTGTAACACATCGAAATATTGCTCTAAGATCCCATAAAGTATATATATTCTGGGTCGTGGTGAAATTCTGAGTCGATCTGAGCATGTCCGTCCGTCCGTCTGTTGAAATCACGCTAACTTCTGAACGATAAGAGCTATCGACTTGAAACTTGGCACAAGTAGTTGATACTGATGATGATTTGGCTTGCAGACCCTCTCAGAGAAGCAAATTTCATCCGATCCGGCTGAAATTTGGTACATGGTGTAATATATGGTATCTGACAACTATGCCAAAATTGGTCTACATCGGTCAATAATTATATATAGCCCCCATATAAACCGATCCCCCGATTTGGCTTGTGGAACCTCTAAGAGAAGCAAATTTCATCCGATCCGCCTGAAATTTGGTACATGGTGTTATTATTTGGTCTCTAACAACCATGCAAAAAATGGTCCACATCGGTCCATAATTATATATAGCCCCCATATAAACCGATCCCCCGATTTGGCTTTCGGAGCCTCTAAGAGAAGCAAAATTCCTTCGGTCCGGCTGAAATTTGGTACATTGTGTTAGTATATGGTCTCTAATGACCATTCAAAAATTGGTCCACATCCGTGCATAATTATATATAGCTCCATATGAACCGAACGCCAGATTTGACCTCCGGAGCCTCTTGGAAGATAAAAATTCATCTGATTCAGTTGAAATTTGGTACGTGGTGTTAATATATGGCCTCAAACACCTATGCAAAAATTGGTCGAAATCGGTCCATAATTATGTGTAGCCCCCATATAAACCGATCCCTAGATTTGACCTCCGGTGCCTTGTGGAGAAGCAAAATTCATCCGATCTGATTGAAATTTGGTACGTGGTGGTAGTATATGACATTTAACAACCATGCCAAAAGTGATCCATATCAGTCCATAATCATATATAGCCCCCATATAAACCGATCCCGAGATTTGGTTTTGGAGCCTCTTGGAGGAGTAAATTTCCTCCGAGTCAGTTGAAATTTGGTACATTGTGCTAGTATATGGCCGTTAACAACCATGCCTAACTAGGTCCATATCGGTCTATAGTTATATATAACCCTCAGTTAAATCGATCCCCAATCACACAAAAATTGGTCCATATCAAGTTCATAATTGTATATAGCCCCCATATAACCGACCGTGCACTGAGTGCTGCCCGATTCCATGTTTAGCTCAATGAAAGGGACCTCCTTTTTATAGCCGAGTCCGAACGGCGTTCCACATTGCAGTGAAACCACTTAGAGAAGAAGAAATGTCACCAGCATTTTTGAGGTGGGTTAATCCACCGCTGAAAAACTTTTTGGTGTCCGGTCGAAGCAGGAATCGAACCCACGACCTTGTGTATGCAAGGCGGGCATGCTAACCATTGAACTACGGTGGCTCCCATAAACCCAAGGAAAAAAAATATACTCAAATGAAGCATAAAGATTAACTAAATTTGTGTCTTCCACAAAATTTCTTTAAATTTGTAAATTTTACAAAAAATGCGTCCATCATGAACTTCGTATGTCACTACAGACATTCTTGCAATTTTGAACTCCAATTTTCAAACTAAAAAATTTTCTTTAACAATTGAAAAAATGTGGTTATAAATGTTCTTAAATTATAAATGTTCTTAAATTGGTCGAAAAATATTTACTTATTTTTATGACATCGGCGTGATGCCAATGTTTGTAATACTGTTTAGTTAAAATTTTCTACAAATATTCAAAATTTTCTAAAATTAACCGAAAGTTTTCTTCCTGGTGGGTTCACTGTTTTTTCAGTGTATGGTTATATGCTTCTTTAGCGACATACAAAGTTCATTATTAATACTGGTTACTTAAAACTAACTCGCTAATGGGTTCACTGTTCTCTGCACCCTCAAAAAAAATCGCTTCTTTAACATATGTTCCAAACATATTTTGCAGGAAGCACATATATTATTGCATACTGCCGAAACATTAATATGTTTGTTTTATGTGAACATATTATATGTTTGGAAGCATTTTGAGCTAAAAATATTATATGCTTGGAAGAATTTTTCCCAAACACGATTGTGCTCATTCCCTAACATACTCGTAATTTTCACTTCCACGAAATTTTTTAGTTATTGGCACCTTTTTCTGTAATACAAATAATGTTGAAGAGATTATTCACTTTTATAAATTTTTTAAATTTTACCTTTCGCCTGCACGGAGAATCGAACCGAGGACCATACAGTTTGTAAGCCAACACACTATCCACTGGGCTACGTAGCTGTTATAGTCACCAGTAGATAATTATCGTTTTAAGTTACATTTATATAGCATAGTTTGCAGCGCCCACGAGCCCATGCAAACATAACATTATTTAACAGAAACATACATTTGTTTGCCACGTGGAGCAGTGGTTAGCATGTCTGCCTTGCATACAAAGGGTCGTGGGTTCAATCCCTGCTCCGACCGAACATTTTTTTTTTTTTTTTTTTAATTAAAACATTTATATTTATACTATATTAAATTTTTTTAAATGAAACTTCGAAATGTGTGTTTTTAAAGATTTATAGTCAGTAACAGTGCTTGATATAAACGAAATTGACTGATTTTTGGATAAAATATTATTTTTTATTGCAAAAATAACAACTTAAAAAAAAAAAAAAACTGTTTTTGTACAAAACTTTAAAATTTGGAAGGAAATCAAAAACTAACAAAAGAAGAACGTGGGGTCGAGTATAAACATACATACATAATTTTATAATATAAACATAAATTTATTTAGGAGTGAACATTTTTTTACTAGCATTTAACACCATCGCTCTAAAATTCCTTTTATTTTTCTTTAATAATTCATTTTAAAGAAAATAAACTTTTTAAATTGTTTTAGCTGTAAAACTCGAACTTAATGCCCGCTTTTATATTTGATGGTGTCCGTCAACTCCTCGTGGACTACTTTTTAATAAAGAGGAACTAAAGTTTGTTTTTTACATTTTACTGAGTAATTTTTCACTATTTCCTCCTTATTTCATTTTACTGTCCCAACTCTAAAAAGAGTATAGTGCCTTTTCGTTATTTTTATGAAGACCCCTGATTTCTTTTAACGAACCAAGAAAAAAATTGTGCCCATAATGCCAAAATGATAAACAAAACACATGTTCACACATGCATAAAATGCTGCTCTCAAGGCGAAAACATATGCAGTTTGTTTTTCAAATGTCTATTCTCTTGGTTCCGAATGTCTATTCTCTTTATTCAAATTAAATAATATTTAGACTTAAGCATATCAAATTTTTAGCCTTATCATAAAACAGTTTTCCGAAACAACATACAAGCGGTTTCACAGAAATTGTTCTTTTTTCATTCTCTCGCTTTGTTGTGTTGATATCTTTCGTCAACCCTCCCGGTTTCCATCTCTATTTCTTTCTCTATACTCTCTTTTTGTCGCTCTCTGAATAAAATATCACAGCATATATATGTTTACTCGAAATTTGTTAATTTATATATGTTTACATTCACACATATTATTTTTATGAAACATTCATGCCCCAAACATAATATATTCTAACATATTAACATAGATGTCCCAAACATTTAGTGTTAGTTTAGGAACATTACATGTTCGCACTTAAATATATTGTGGTTTAAAATCGTGCCCGAAACACATTTTGTTTATATCGGAACATATGAAAAACATATTTTTCTAACAGTGTGAGTGTAAGGTGCTGAACTAGGCCTCTTTCTTCTTCACGGCTATGATGTCCACGACCCAGCTAAAATTTTTGTAAATTAATTTTAAATTACATTTATTCACAACTAAATTGATTTCACCCAAAAATACTTGCTTTTTTATAAACATCACAAACATTTGAGATAGATTTTAAACATGGCCTTTTTCTGCGATCATGTACAAACATTCTTAGAATATGAGTCTATAAAATAATTTACGTTTCACAATATTTACTCACAGAAAAGTTTGAAAGTCTATTTTTCCAATTTTTGAAAAAAAAATTGTAATAAAGAAAAATTCAAAATGTAGACTAAATTTTCACAAAATCAATAATACGACTTTTCGAAATTTTAAAAAAGTCAAAAGTATACATTTTGATTCTGACTAAATCCTTAATATCGACTAGTCGAACTATTGTGTTAGAAAAAACCGATTATTCGACTTTTAAAGGAAAAATGTTCGAAAATTCCAACTTCAATTAAAACTTTTTATGCTCATGACTTGTAAATATAGGAGAATATCACGACGTTAAAAGCCGGATTTTGATTTTTATACCCTGCGCCAGACTGTGGAACAGGGTATTATAAGTTAGTCCATATATTATATGTTAGTGCAGGAGACGAGATAGACATATGGTGTCTTTGGCAAAAATGCTCAGAGTGGGCTCCTGAGTCGATATATTCATGTCCGTCTGCCCGTGTGACTGTGAACACATTTTTGTAATCAAAGTATAGGTCGCAGTTTTAGTCTAATCGACTTCAAATTTCGCTCAAGTATGTGTTTGGCCTCAGAATAGAACCCTATTGATTTTGGAAGAACTCGGTTCAGATTTAGATATAGCTCCCATATATATCTTTCGCCCGATATGGACTTATATGGCCCCAGAAGCCAGAGTTTTATCCTGATTTGCTAAAATTTTGTTCAAGAAGAACAAATGGTACTATGGTCAAGTGTGCCAAATTTTATTGAAATCGGGTCAGAATTAGATATATCTCCTATATATAGCTTTCGCCCGATTTACACTCATATGAGCACAGAGGCCAATTTTTAACTCCGATTTAGTTGAAATTTTGCACAGGGAGTAGAATTAGCATTGTAGGTATGCGTGCCAAATTTGGTTGAAATCAGTTCAGATTTAGATATAGCTCCCATCAAGGCCGTAGCCAGGATTTTAATTCGGGGGGGTTCAACTTAAAAAAAAAATATTTATATAATCTCATGTGTAGAAAATTTTATTTATGCATAGGTATGCATACAATATTTTTATACCCACCACCATAGAATGGTGACGGGGGTATAATAAGTTTGTCATGTGTTACAAACACATCGAAATATCGATTTCCGACTATATATAGTATATATATTATTGATCAGGGAGAAATTCTAAGACGATATAACGATGTCCGTCTGTCTGTTGTAATCACGCTACAGTATTCACTAATGAAGCAATCGTGCTGAAATTTAGCACAAACTCGTCTTTTGTCTGCAGGCAGGTCAAGTTCGAAGATGGGCTATATCGGTCCAGGTTTTGATATAGTCCCCATATAAACCGACCTCCCGATTTGGGGTCTTGGGCTTATAGAAATCGTAGTTTTTATCCAATTTGCTTGAAATTTGAAATCTAGAGGTATTTTATGACCATAAAGAGGTGTGCCAAAAATGGTGAGTATAGGTCCATGTTTTGGTATAGCCCCCATTGGTTGAAACTCAATGCAAAATTTCCAGATTTTACTTCTACAGATTTAAGATTTCAAATCAAGACGTTATTTTATAATTTTCTTGCACACTTACAAGAGATGTTAATGATTCCTCTAAAACTCAAACAAAAATGGTTCTTATAAATCCAGAATCTGATATAGTCCTCATAGGTGAAATCTTTAAATT
This sequence comes from Haematobia irritans, assembly GCF_050003625.1. Classification (NCBI taxonomy): domain Eukaryota; kingdom Metazoa; phylum Arthropoda; class Insecta; order Diptera; family Muscidae; genus Haematobia; species Haematobia irritans. The sequence continues at coordinate 277,347,986 of NC_134397.1, read as the reverse complement.
TATCTTCGGGAAGTGTCCTCAAGTCCTCAAGCCCTCCTGAAATTTCAAAGGAAACTCTAATATTTGGTTCATGGTGGTGGGTATTTAAGATTCGGCCCGGCCGAACTTACTGCTGTATATACTTGTTATAATATTAAATTGAGCCGACGGGCTTTTTGGGCAGCAAATAAATGAATGACTTCTTCAGTCGGCACATTTATTCGGCGATGAACCGACATTAATGCCAATCCTTTGAGTCTACTCTCGCTAGTCGAATTTCTAAGATACGTCTTTAATCTCTTCATTGTTGAAAATGAACGTTCGGATGAGCACGTAGTAACTGCAGGGATGGAAAATGCAGTTCTATAGTACTTTTTTCAAACCTTTTTCACCCCGGTCAGTACCATAGTACCCCCGCGAATGATTTAGTACCTTTTGTGTAGACATTTTTGAGTCGATATCAGATTTATGGTACAATAGCTTTGACAAAATATTTTAATATTTTGAGAAATTACAAATATGGCAAAACAGACCATGTGGGAAAAAAATCTATTTCGTAAAAGACATAGCCAAAAACAGGATTTTATTGAACTTCAAAAATGTTTTAGTCGAAAAACGAATGCGATTCTACATTATCGATTTTTTATTTCGGTAGAAAATGTTGTCAAAATTTTATTTCTATATAGAATTTTTGCAAAATTTTATTTTTGAAATAAAAATTTTGTCAAATTTTTATTTCAATTGAAAATTTTGTAAAAGATTTATTTCTATAGGAAATTTTTGCAAAATGTTATTTCTATAGAAAAAATTTTGCAAAATTTTATTTCTTCAGAAAATTTTTGCAAAATTTTATTTATATAAAAAATTTTGTCAAAATTTTATTTATATAAAAAATTTTGTCAAAATTTTATTTATATAAAAAATTTTGTAAAAATTTTATTTTCTTTAAAATTCAGTCTCTTGAAAATAATATTCCAGTGAAATTTTTGTTGAAAAACTACCTTTTTTGTACTTTCCTAAAAATTGTATTTTCCATCCCTGAGTAACTGGCAAAGTGACCAAAATTTTTAAAAGAATATGCACGTTTGGAAATATCTCTTTATTGCTTCCATCGCTAAATTAGGCAGGTTCTTTTCGCAGGTTTTGCGCCATTTCATTTACACATGTGTATTTGGCTGTTTCGTTGTTGTTCTATGGCCAAACAAAGCGAGTCATGTTCACAAAAAGAACAACAAACACACATAAAAAGCAGATATACATTTTCCAAAAATGAAATTTGTGGTGCGAAAACAAAAACAATTTGTTATTTTCGACCGTCGTTTGACGGACTTTTCAACTAGTATTCTATGATTTGTGCAAGTTTTATAGGTAAGCGTTTTTTCAAAATAAAACCTGCAGCTTTTCTTCAACATCTTCGAAAAGATTTTTCTATGCAGCTAAAAATATATATTTATTTATATAAAAATATTCATTCATTTCGGGGGGGGTTTGATCCCCCTCATCCCCCCCCCCCTGAATACGGCCTTGGCTCCCATATATATGTTTTTCTAATTTCGAAAAAAATGGTCAAAATACCAACATTTTCCTTGTAAAATCGCCTCTGCTTAGTCGAAAACTTTTACAACTTACCCTAATTTTCCTAAACTTCTAATATATATTATCGAGCGACAAATCATACATAAACTTTTGCGAAGTTTCCTTAAAATTGCTTCAGATTTAAATGTTTCCCATTGTGTTCCACCCCAGTGCATTAGCCGACTTAAATTTTGAGTCTATAGATTTTGTGGAAGTCTATCAAATTCTGTGCAGACCGAGTGATATTTAAATGTATGTATTTGGGACAAACCTTTATATATAGCACCCAACACATTTGACGGATGTGATATGGTATCGAAAATTTAGATCTACAAGGTGGTGCGGGGTATAATATAGTCGGCCCCGACCGATTTTAGACTTTCCTTACTTGTTTCATAATGAAAATGGAATTGACACCAAATTTGTTTTATATTCTTTGTTATTTTGGTAACCAACTAAATATTTCAAAATATGGCAATTGGCGTATAGTCGGGCTGAAAGAATAATTCATCAACCCAGTGAAAGAGATACAGTAATGTCCTTACGAAGTCCCTTTTGTTATTAGGTACAGAATTAATACACGAGTACTCCAATTTCAAAATTATAAAGACGAAATAAAGAACATCGCTCGTTTATTAATCACTCAAAATATAATGCTTATGCGAAACCCACGAGTTCGCAGCACTGTGCAAAGCGATAGGTGGAACTGACACCGCTAAAAGATTTCACTGAAAGTGGAAATCAGAGACTAGTGAATGACACAATGGATGAGTGGATGACATAGCGTGGATGTTTTTGATGTGTTTATAATTGCATTTTTACAAGTACTTCATTCACTATTGTACAAATAATGGCACAAAAATATGTTACATATTTAAGCAATGACTTCGATGCCATTGTCACCACCAAACCCCTTACGCAGTTAACCCTGAATATGGGTTTATTTGTGGGGCGAGCAAGGAACTTCTTCAAATGTGCCTGTCTATCGAATGTTAAGAAAGCGTCTACGGTGATGATTATGTTGATGATGACAACAACAATGACATCATTATTTTCACTATCCATATTTACCACCGACAATGCCAAGTAACAAGAATAGCAACAACAACAAAGGCAGTGACATAAGACAAAGACATTTCTAAAATAGAGATAGTCAGCCACTTCTTGTCATGGATTTCTGTTGTCAATTTTCTTTGAAAGGATTTTAGCATAGGCATTATGATTAAGAGAATTCGAAAGGAGCAACATTTCAAAGAAGAAAGCATGATTTGGATTTAAATATGCGGCATTTGAGGTAATGATTTCGACCGACATACATAGATGTAAGTATGAAGAACATACATATAAGATGGATGTATTCCATCCTATGAAGTTTTCACAAATTTATGGACTTACGTCAAGCTTTAGATTATTATAAAATATAAGAATATGGCTTGGATTGACCCAATTTAGGGGCGAGTTAAATTTTCAATTTATTTGAAAGATTTTTGAAAAGAGTACGAATTATGTGTTTGTGTCAATAAGAAAAGAACAAGGTAAGTTAGAATTTCAAAACCAACAAAAATCTTAAATATTTCCTAAAGGAAATTTCTAGAACAATTCATATTATAAAGTACCCCGACATATAAAATAGATTTGATTATTTGTGTGACGAAAGTGGTTTAACTTTATATATTTCGTACTTATTTATTAATTTTGCAAATGAAGCCCAAAATATGACCAATAATGGCTGCGTTTAATATTCCGAGTAGGAAAATTTTCATAATATTATTGCTATGTAAGTTTAGGTTAAAGAAGACAGTTAGTCTTTATGTAACCTTCACTATTCGACTTTTTGGCAAATTCACTCTAATAGACTTTTGATGTCGAATGTTTTTGTAATCAAAATTAACTAGCCGAAATTTAACTAATAGTTTGAATTGGAGTGGATGTAGAATGTTATGTATTCACGACGAAAATTCACCAAAAAGTCGAATATACCAACGTAAAAAATTAGAGTCTTTAATAACAGTAATAGTAAAAAATCAGTTTTCCAAATTTGTAAATAGCCGGAAAGTCCAAAAATCGACTTTCATAAAACTTGAATAGTCGAAATTCAATGTTTTCCATTTTTGAAGATGTTGCAATAAATCGTGAGATAAATTTTTCAATTCTCCTCGAATCGACAGACAGAAATATGGAAAGTATTTCTCTGGTTCCTCTCATATGCTACTCAGCAGTTGTTTATCTCCTCTCAGTACTGCTGGTAACATTTAACATAATCCTTACTAAATACCTGAATTCGGATCACACCGTAAGAAGTGATGCAAATTTATTGCAACGGCTGTTGAAACGGTGGACATTCGTTCTATGACGAGTTCCTATTACATTCATCGCTTCTCCGCCAATTTTGCACCACTTCCGGACCCAAAAAGAACATTTTCACTTCTTTTTTTGGCGACGCTTTTTTGCAGCATTATTAAGATATTAATTTATGAAAGAATAGTTTTAATACCAATTACTATTTTTTTAATTAAGATGACTAAACCAGACTAAACAATATAATAAAGGAGCTTTACAGCCTGTTTCTGTATGTCGAATGAGCTCTATGGATCGACTAAAATGGAAACAAACAGCTGAATTTATAACCAAAAAAACAGCTGTTTCTATGCATTTCAGTCGAGCGATTGAATTCGTTCGACATACAGAAACAGGCTGTTAGTTATTCAACTAAACCATAAGTTCAATCACAGCTCTATTTCATAAATATCAGACTTCAAACATTGCCATCGGCAACTGCTACCACAACCCAACTAATTCGATTGTGCATGAAAGTCTTTAGCGGAACTTTGTGCGGTTGTATATACTTGTTTAATTTTTATAAAAATGTAAAATCGTAAATAGGTTTTCAAATTCTGGGGGGGGGGGCTAAATTTTTTCACTCGATCTGGACAGAATTCGTCGGCTAAAGCACTAGGGTGGAACACAATGTTAGTAAAAAACAAGTAAGGAAAGTCTAAAGTCGGGCGGCGCCGACTATATTATACCCTGCACCACTTTGTAGATCTAAATTTTCGATACCATATCACATCCGTCAAATGTGTTGGGTGCTATATATAAAGCTTTGTCCAAAATATATACATTTAAATATAACTCGATCTGGACAGAATTTGATAGACTTCCACAACATCTATAGACTCAAAATTTAAGTCGGCTAATGCACTAGGGTGGAACACAATGTTAGTAAAAAAATATGGGTAACATTTAAATTTGAAGCAATTTTAAGGAAACTTCGCACAAGTTTATTTATGATTTATCGCTCGATATTTATGTATTAAATGTTTAGGAAATTAGAGTAATTTTTACAACTTTTCGACTAAGCAGTGGCGATTTTACAAGGAAAATGTTGGTATTTTGACCATTTTTGTCGAAATCGGAAAAACATATATATATGGGAGCTATATCTAAATATGAACCGATTTCAACCAAATTTGGCACGCATAGCTACAATGCTAATTTTACTCCCTGTGCAAAATTTCAACTAAATCGGAGTTAAAAATTGGCCTCTGTGCTCATATGAGTGTAAATCGGGCGAAAGCTATATATAGGAGCTATATCTAAATCTGAACCGATTTCCATAAAATTTGGCACACTTGACTATAGTACTAATTGTTCTTCTTGTGCAAAATTTTAAGCAAATTGGGGTAAAACTCTGGCTTCTGGAACCGTATTAGTCCATATCGGACGAAAGATATATATGGGAGTTATATCTAAATCTGAACCGATTTCAATAAAATTTGGAACACTTGACTATAGTACTAATTGTTCTTCTTGTGCAAAATTTTAAGCAAATTGGGGTAAAACTCTGGCTTCTGGAGCCATATAAGTCCATATCGGGCGAAATATATATATTGGAGCTATATCTAAATCTGAACCGATTTCTTCCAAAATCAATAGGGTTCTATTCTGAGCCAAAACATATAATTGTGCCAAATTTGTAGTCGATTGGACTAAAACTGCGACCTAGACTTTGATTACAAAAATGTGTTCACAGTCACACGGGCAGACGGACATGGCTATATCGACTCAGGAGCCCACCCTGAGCATTTTTGCCAAAGAGACCATATCTATGTCTATCTCGCACAGTGGGCGCTGGTGCGATATTTTCTAAAATTTCGCAAATTAATTTTACTTTTGCTTAAAAAAATGTGTTCACAGTCACACGGGCAGACGGACATGGCTATATCGACTCAGGAGCCCACCCTGAGCATTTTTGCCAAAGAGACCATATCTATGTCTATCTCGCACAGTGGGCGCTGGTGCGATATTTTCTAAAATTTCGCAAATTAATTTTACTTTTGCTTAAAACAATTTTTTTTGGGAAACTTTCGAAAATAAAAACCACTTGCATTTATAGAACTCATCAAGAGTTTTCATTTGATACCAAACACTGTAGAGCAGGTGTTGCACAGTGGGCCAATGTGCACTTTTTTTGAAATTCTAAAAAAGTAATTTTCTTTGTGATAAAAATCGATATTTTTATGATGCTTTCGAATATAACAACCACTTGGATTTATAGTACTCATCAAGAGCTTTCATTTTATAGCAAAAAATCTAGAGCAGGTATTGCACAGTGGGCGTAGTTTAACTTTATTTCAAGTTGGACAAACTGACTTTTAAAATATAGCTGCAAAACTACCATTTATGGGACGCTTTCGAACATGACAACCACTTGCATTTATAGTACTTGTCAAGATCTTCGTTTAATACCAAAATATTTTGCGCAAATATGTTGGAAAGTGCTGAATTTCATTAAATATTTTATCTCCCCAAATTGTAATTAACCCATTAGGTGCGCAGGCAAAAACTACCTGGTTTGTGTCTCGACTAGTTAAATTTACAATTTATCTTCACGCACATACTAACTGAATATGACACTTGCTTATCATATGGGACCAAGTGTCTTTGTTTATAGATCAGATGCAGTACACCGAAAAAAGTGAACTGTTTTATAGGAAGGATGAACTACCTCGCACGAAAATTTAACTAAATTTTACTCCACATTTTGAGATTTCCACAAAGCTTTGTTGAAACCAGGAAATTTTAATGCCCTGTTGTACTTTTTCACTGCAGTTCACGAAATTACATCATCTCATAGAAGAAAAAAATAACTAAAAGTAAAGAAGAAAATCATTGGCACCAAAGCATGACCATTTTAATCATACAGTAGTTCATTCTTACTATTTTTGGGAATCGTACGAAAATCTTCTTTTGGTTTAGTTCATATTGAACTTATGTGTACGGTAATTGCACTTTCTACTCACGTTTAGTTCATAAAATTTTTGAGACATACTTAAAAAAAGTAAGATTTCATTAATCTGTGGAAAATTTCGATAAAAATAATAAAATTCAACTACAATTTTTTTTTTTTTCAATAAAAATAAGTTAAATTTAGCGTTAGTTTAACTACGGAAATTTTTTTCTGTGTATAAAGCTGTTATATGTGTATTTAAAATTACAAAACAAACGGGTAGCTTCTAGTTGTTTGACTTTAAATAGGTGTCCTCATATCGGGACATAGGACGGTAATGGGTTATTAATCTTTTAAACTACAATTTATGAAATTACACCTTCTTATTGAAGAAAAAATTAGCCAAGAGTAATGAAAAAAAATCATTGGTGCCAAGTCATGACCATTTTAACCATAGAATCGTGCGAAAGTTTGGTTATGCCTTTGTTCACATTGAACTTAAATGTAGGGTCACTGAACTTTACACTCACGTTTTGTCCTCAACATTTTGAGACGTACTTGACATAGAATTTATTAAATGGACTTTCCACTTCCATAATTGATATAACAATATCGATTCTGATACTTATTATAAGATATATATCTTTTTGTATTAGGAAATCAAACAAATTTCATTTGGCTCTGAAAAATTTTGGAAAAAAGTAAAATTAAGTTCAAGCAAATATTTTTTTGCAATAAAAATAAGTTAAATGTAACCCAATTGTATAGCAATTGTACAATTTGGATGAAGTATTTTGGTTATTCTCTAATAAAAAGAAAAACTCAAAAACTGTAACACTAAATTTACAAAGTTGAAACCTCAAAATTATTTAAAAAAAAACCAAAATTATTTACTGTAAATTTCGTTGTTGTTATTGAAATATCTAAAGTTATTCAATGTTATCCATACAGCGCAATTTATATTTCGTCATAACCCTAGTATTTTTCCACGAAATACCGTACTTATATATTTATTCGCGAAATATGCAATTATAATATTTCTAGGTAATTGAGGTATTTGTGTACTCGTAAAGTGTTGAAAATCACCTCCTCCACCACCTCAACATTTGGCAACTGACAACTTACTCCCAAACGCTAATTTGAAATGCTGTTGTTTGCATTGACAAGAGCCATTTTCACCATCAATCTCTCTCAGTTTTATTTATTTGAAATTAACACCTAAAGTGTGTCCGTTTTTCGAGTATCGTCCATTTGATTGTAAATACACAGAACATTTTATATGGAAATTTTCATGGAGTTTTTCTGTTTTCTGTTTTGTCTACCATACAAAATTGGTTCTCGCAATTCAATAGTGATGTAGTTGTTGGTGCGTTCTGATTTTTGTTTATTTTAGATATTTTTTGTACGTGAAAATGACAATACTAGGGTGGGTTAGATATTTGGATATACTCATATATATGAAACAAATATTTACATAACCTTTATTTAGGTCAATTACAATGACAGATTTCATTAACCCTTTCGACCCCGAATTTTTATAGGTATCGCTAATTTTTTTTTTACTTTTAATCATGTTGAAGGCATTTAAGAAGCGTCTAGCCAAAATTTCGGGTCGCCCCGCACATTCGTTTAGGCGGTAGAGAATGTTGCCTATGTGCAAACTTTGGGCAATTGTGAATACAAAATAGTTTGTGTTGTAATGATAGACGTATTTCGTTTTATTCGATTTTTTTAAATTTTTTTTTTTGTTATTTTACAGTAAATACATACTTAGGTGCGCGTGTGAGTGGAATTTCACTCACGATCAAACACATTCACGAAGAAATATTTCATTTCATTTATTAAACATCTATACAAAGGAAGCCACTAAAGGCCTATTATACATGTATTTGTACACACACACGCCATGAGGGAAATGAAAAGTCATACTCACGCACGCTCACACATAAACAACGTTTATGCCTCACGCTTTCGCACGATTCACGACAATTTTCATACCTCACTACAAATCTCGTGATTCACGAATATTTTCGGAACACGACAATTTTTGTGGCTCAATAAAATACTCGTAATTCACGAAATTTCTCGTGACTCACCCTATTGAAATCTTAAGCGTCATTAAATAAGTAATTGTGTTTAAAATCGGTGAGCTTGAATTTAATCGTGAACGTGAATTTGTTGGTGATTGTAACTTTTTGTGTGTTTGTTTTACCGTGAGTGTGAATTTTATCGTGAACATGAATTTTATCGTGAACGTGAATTTTATCTTGAGCGTGAGTTGGATCGTGAAAGTGAATTTTTATTGGGAGCGTGATTTCGGAGAAATTTTAGTCACTCACAAACACGAACACAATTTGATTTTTACTCATGCTCACGCGCCACACATTTTTCTTTAGTCTCGTTCAAGCACATTCACGAGATTTCGTTTGAATTTTTTTCGCGGTTTTGCGTGAATCACGCGTTTTTTTGTTTTGAACCCATGTCAATTTAACTGGCGGTGTAAAAAAACCAAAGTATTATAAAGAGCCAATATTCGTGCAAATCCACTAGTAAATATGTTGCCAAGAAGGTCGATATCTATGGCTTCCTCCCTTTTTACGATTCCTTCCCTGCACTGCAGATATGTTTTCCATCCCAATCGAAGTTCCAAATTTGTTCAAAATCATTGTTTTTCAAACCTTTTTTTGGTCTTATGTTCAAAAATATGTTTTTTACCAATACAATTGCCCAAAGTTGCCCACAGACAACTTTTCAATTTTATAAATTTCTCATCTGTTGTGTTTTTGCAATTCTAAGATTAGACTTCCAGAAATATTTTATTCGGCATGTACTACAACAGATTTAATAAAAACTTTCAACGTTTTAGTTGAACTTGTATAAAAACCTCTTTTTAAATTCGCAAATATTTTTTTCTTGAGGCACATGCGTATTAATGAAAAAATGTTTGTTAATTGATAACCAAATTAGCACTTGTAGCTTTCGATACCGTTACAGTTTTATGGACAAAAACAACGCTGACACAAGTCTCAAAACACAAAAAGTTGCCCACAGGCAACTTTAGGGTCGAAAGGGTTAATGTAATAAAACGAGTTTTTTCTACTAATGCACTTAGCATTTGTTGTGGCCCAAAATCGACTAATCTTCGTCGGAGAAACTCTTTCCCCTTTCGTCAGCGAAGTATAATCATCGCCGGACAAACTCCCCTAGTTTACTTGGATCCAAAGATTTTGACCTTCCTTAAGGACTTTGGTATTGATTCCGAGCCAAAGATGCGGGTCCTTTAAAATAAGGAATTTTTTTTGCGATCTATCTGGTTTTAAATCTAGAATCTATAAAATTAAAATTAGGATACAGATCTCATTTATTGAATTTTCATTATATTTTTCCGGTATATTAATAAAGCTATTCACGTACAAACAAATGCCAGCTCAAAAATCCAAATTATGACGGATATTTCGAAGTAAAAGAATATTTTCTTAATTCCAAAATAACTTTAAACCAAAGATGCTAAATCCTCAAAATAAATCTTATCGTTTTTATCTTAAATCTAAAGATTCAATATTTCAGTTAATTTAAGGACGATTTCTTTAAACCAAAAATGTGTTTCTTTACTTTAACGAAATTTTGCCTTAGTTTAAAGCCATGCAACTTTAACGAAGGGACGCAAATTTTCAAAATGTGTGTCCTAAATTTAATGAAAAAAATTTAAAACAAAGATTATAAACTTTCTTTTAATTAAAATTTCATTATTTTAAAGAAATTTGTCCTTAATAGTGTGTAAATTACACATCCTAAAATTGAGGTTGCGTAATCTTTAATTTTGCCTGTGAAAGTCATCTTCGCGCACAAACTTCTTCCGTCACCTGCGAACTTTGTTCTTCATCAATCGTCATATGTGCTAACTCCAACCTCAGCACTGTAGAGAGGGTTTTTATCCGTGGAGAAAGCTGAATAGTAAATTGCAATTGCCGTTAACTGTGTAACTATTATGTGTTAATAAATAATGCTATTACAGAAAAAAAGAGTTACTGGAGTTTCTCTCGCTCTCTGGAGGTCTAAGAAAAAATAAATAGTTTCTCAGCAAACAAAGCATCGCCAAAAATAATTGAAAATGTTCTTTTTGAATCCGGAAGTGGTGCAAAATTACCGCAGAAGCTATGAATTTAACATAGGCTTATCATAGGACGGATGTTCATCATTGCCGCAGCCGTTGCACTGAATTTCCATCCCTTCTTAACCCTTTAATGACGAAGAATTAACTGCTCGATAAAAGTAAGTTTTTCTTGCGAATTCATATTCAAAATACAAAATGTTAAAAAAGTTTTCCTTCTACGAGAAATTTCATGGGTCATTCGTTAGAATATTTTTTTTTTAATATTTTACATAATTCGCTACAAAATACATCATGAGCTTTGTTAGCATTTGTAAGATACAACCTGCAAAAAAAAATATGCGACTTAGCAAGTATTCATGACTATGCGAATTTATTGTTAAAAACTTTTTATTTTTCCTATAAGCCAAGAAGAGTTTAAGTTTTTTTTGGGTAATAATAGTAATCAGTATCCATACATTCCCCGTATTGTATTGGTTGATCTTACCCTAGACGATGAATGGGACAAATATATCTCATTAGAGTCGGTACCTTTTTCAGAAAAACTATGTAGCCGAATTAGTCCATTTAAACCGATATCGACAGAGGATGAGTTGATACACATTATACCAAAAATACAGCCACCTCAGACAACCTATAAATACAGCCACCTCAGACAACCTAAAAAAAAAAAAATATTTAGTGAAAAAAAATCCAGATTTTTCATGTTTATAACTTTTCCACACACAAAGTACGCACAAATACTCCAATTTAAATTTACAACGTCATACCTACATGTTTTCTGCGTCGATAGCATATTGAAAATTGGTTCATAAATGTAAATTTTGCAACGGAAATACGAAATGGGACATACATGTCCCATTCGTCGTTAAGGTGTGATCAGACAAGCGTTTGACATCAAATATTTTAAAAATATTTTTCTAGAATGGATTTATCAGCTTTTTGGACAAAAAGCGAAAAAAAAATTGTTTTTACAACCAATTTCACTTTTTTTCAACCATATGTTTTATTACACTATTATTTTCCTATTATCTAATTTTTACAATTTGAAAAACTTTTTCGCCCCGACCAGGGGTTGAACCTGGGTTTGCTGGCACCATAACAGAACGCCTTAGCACGCTCAGCCACAAACGCCATTGAATATAAAGCGTCGAAAGGTCAATTCAAATGTGTGTGATATGTTCGTAATACGACACCAATGAATAACATTCTAATTGCTTCTCGAGAAGTTCTTTATTAGTATGAACGAAAAAACAAGAAACGCAGGTTCAAATCTCACCAGCGGCAATTTTTTTTATCAAATATTTTTCAAAAAAATTATTTTTTTATGGTATGCATCCTTTTTATTTTTTATTTTCGGCATATATTTTCGTATAAATATATTTTTTTCATTACAAATCAACAAAAAAATTAAAAATTCTCGTAATTTGCAAAATCTTCTCAAAAGAACTTCCATGTAAGCAAAAAAGTCAAACGGCACAGGTTCAAATCCCAGCGGGGATGAAATTTATTTATTATTATTATTATTTTTTACCCTTTTATTAATTTTCTATTTCTATTTTTTTATTAGTTTTCTATTTTTTTTAAATTTAATTGTCCAAAATTTGCACTTAAAATACCCCGATTGCGTTCTTTCTAATACTTGTGCAAAAGGACTGCATCGGAAGTAGAAACAAATCATTGGGGGATCCCAAGATGCGCTTTAGAAGAAATGTTTGTGCACTTGTCCAAAAGGACTGCATCGGAGGTGGAAAAAAATCATTGGGGGATCCCACGATGCTCTTTAGAAGAATTGTTTGTGGGCTTGTCCAAAAGGACTGCATCGGAAGTTGAAGAAACTCGACGGGGGATCCTGGGATGGGCTTTAAAAGAAATGTTTGTGGAACAAATTCCATTTTTTTTTTGCTGGGAATTTATAACATTTTATTAATTATACCCTAAACCACATAGTGGTCAGGGTATACTAAGTTTGATCGGCCAAAAAATGTGCCTACCAGAAATATTGATTTTAGACCCCATAAAATATATACCGATCGACTCAGAATCACCTCCTGAGTCGATCTAGCGCTTGGTGTACGTCTGTCCATGTATTTGTTGTTCACAGGATTCCGGTCGCAATTATTAACCGATTTGGATGAAATTTGGTACAGGGTGTTAATCAAATTAAGATATAGCTCCCATATATATGTATCGCCCGATTTCGACCAACGGAGTCACGTTGCGCTTTTTTACACACCGATCGTCATCAAATTTTGCACATAGTAAACTTTTTCGTCACCCTTTAAGTCTGCAAAATTTCATCGAAATCGGTTCAGATTTAGATATAGTTCCCATATATATGTATCGCCCGATTTTGCCAAATTTGGCCGTAAATCCCTTACTTATCAACCGATAGTAACCAAGGTTGGCTAAATGTAATCTTCTATAGCTCTAACTGTATGTGCAACATTTCATCGAAATCGGTTAAAATTTAGATATAGCTCCCATATTATGTATCGCCCGATTTTAAAAAATTTGCCCCTAATAACCTTATTTTTGACCATAGGGGCCTCATTTACTAACTGATCGTACTCAAATTTTACACAAAGTGACCTTTTTGGTATCAATCATACCTGCAAAATATTATACAAATTGGTTCAGATTTAGATATAAAGGGTGGTTAAATTGTAAGGGCCGATGTTGAATGTGAACCGCACCTAAACGCCAAGTTTTTTTCCGAATTTTATTTGACATTTAAATGGTTCGAAAAATGGCAACAGTGGATGATCAATTTTCGAAGAAAATCATCTTCAGTGATTAGGCACATTTTCACCTCAGTGGATTCATCAATAAACAGAATTGCCGCATTTGGGCGAATGAGAATACAAGAATGATTGTCGAAAAACCAATGCACCCACAAAGAGTGACTGTTTGGTGCGGTTTATGGGCTGGCGGAATCATTGGGCCGTATTTTTTCCAAAATGAGGGCGGCCAGGCAGTTACTGTGAATGGTGTTCGCTATCGTGAGATGATAATGAACTTTTTATGGCCCGAATTGGAAGATATGGATGTGGACGATATGTGGTTTCAGCAGGACGGTGCCACTTGCCACACAGCTAACGAAACAATGGCTCTTTTGCGCAACAAATTCAATGGCCGTGTTATATCACGTAATGGCGATGTCAATTGGCCGCCAAGATCATGTGATTTGACACCGTTGGACTTTTTTCTTTGGGGTTATTTGAAAGAAAAGGTGTACGTCGATAAGCCAGCAACAATTCAAGAGCTATAGGATGAGATAATTCGGCAAATTAACGGCCTAGAACCTCCATTATGCCTCAGCGTCATCGAAAATTTGGACCATCGAATGAAGGTGTGCCACCGAGGTCGCGGCGCCCATTTGGCCGATATTTTGTTCCATACATAATTGAGTAATACCAATATATGATAATAAAATAAAATTACAATAATTTCCTAAATATATTGTGTTTTATTCAAAATCAACATCGGCCCTTGAAATTTTATAATAATACTCTTATTTATTAACCTATGTTATTCAAATTTCAAATTTTGATGTACTAGCTGATCGTATTTAGACTTACTTACATGTAGCTCTTACATAAATCTATTGCCCTATTTGCAGAAATTTGGGTTTATTACCCACAACTAATTGACCGATTTCCTCTTTTTTAATAATGAACTCAATATTAGTGGCATACTAACTTTTTTGATGCAATATCAACTATAGCTCCTAATATTAGACATTTCTGCTCAGATTGTGACAAGACACCCATAAACATGCACCCCCCTTTATGTTCACCAAAACCTATTCCAATGATACCCCACAAATGCTTATGTTTACTAATTCAGTAGGGGTAGTTTAGGGTATGATATAGTCGGCCCCGCCCGACTTTCTACTTTACTCAATTGTTTTTACACTGTTTTTAACCTATTTGAAACAAAAAAGATAAAATTACCCATTAAAAATATTTAAAAAAAAAAGCGAAAATAAAGAGTATCTTTGGGAGGATAGTTTTGGAAGTGCTTTTAGAGTTAAACCTTTAGAAGAACTTCCAACGACCTGGTACGTGCTGAGTCTATCCTAGCTTATAGTGTAGGAACCATATCGTTACCAGATTCTTAATCACGGTTGGCGTTCTGATAATCCAGAATTGGACCCACTCTTTTGTTTGCTGATGTGTTTATTTACATTTCACCGGATATTGCAATGGAATGCACATTTTTTGGTTGAAATTAATGAATTCGGTTTTTTTTTCAGATTTTTTCAGTTATCCATATTTATCTCTCATTTCGGTGAAACCGAGAAAAGTTCATTTGGTTTACAGATTTCCAGTCAATAGCCCATTTTTTTTCTTTTATTCTTCGCACCCATCAATATTTACATAACGATAAATTTAAATTTAACCAATATCACAACCTCAATAGTTTAATGTTTGTTCTTAAAGAAGATGGTAAGGCATTTTTTACTTTTTGTTTTTAAAATTTTGTTTAATTTACAAAATTCTGTAAATAACTAAGAACAAATTGTCCTAATGTAATGAAAAATATCTTTATTCACATGCATATATTTATTGGGATTATGTAAGATTTAAGTTATTCAGGAACTATGACATAGAACTTTATTAAATTTCCAAATAAACCAAATGTAAATATGAATGACAAACATTTAACATATTCAAATTTTTTTGTCATAGTGCATAGATATTTACATTTCTGTAATTAAACTACAAATTATTGTTGGCAAACAAAAAAAAAACTCTTAAAACCTTATACCAGAACTCAATAATTTTGATAGTAGAGATTTTCTTTCATAAATTAGTAATTTACAAACAATATCCTGTAAATTGTTTGCTGCAAATTCCAAAAAAAAAAAAAAATAAATAAAATAAAATAACGACTATTCATGCTGACATTATTAACCAATGCTCAATGGATTCTTCGAAAAGATCCCCAAATGAAATAATTATGAGTGGCAATAATTTCTTGAGGTGGAAATAAAATTATTTGTAAAGACACTAGTCCTTTTACGGTTGTAGTTATTATAAATTCTTATCTCAATGTATATCTATACTTTTACATGAAGGAGTAGGCTACAAAAACTTTATAAGGAATTTTGTTATCATATATGTATAATAGAGTGGCTTGCATTGAAAATCATATGAGCTATTTCAAGAAGAAACAAACAAAAGGATGTAAAACAAGTATATACGGTCGAAAGTTACACCAGGCCGTAACTTTCACTGAAAAAAAGCATGTCCGGTTCCAAGGATTTTGTCTTTACTTTAACAATTTTGGTATTGATTCCGAGCCAAAGAAGCGGAGAATACAAGTAAGGATATTTTTAAGATACAGTTTTCTTTCAAATTTGGGTTTGGCGTACTTGCTTCTAGGAAGTAAATTTTAATTTTTCACTTTTTCAGCTATTTTTCTTCATATGCCATCAAAGTCCTTTAAAAACGAGTTAACGACAACTTTATTTTCAAAATTAAGGCTCGACTTTCAGTAGAATTTATGCCATGTTTCAAGTAAAAAACGTCTTTAAAATAAAGTGTTGAAAAACCTGTCCTATATTTGAAAAAATTTTTGCTCTGTGGTCAAAATGTAAAAAGACAAAAAATTTAAAGACAATTTCATTAATTTTAAAGAATTTTTCTGAATTATTAAAGTCAAGTTGACCTTAGCCCAAACATGTTTTCTTTCATGTTATGATACCCATTTTAAAGTGAAATCATTTAATTGTATGGAAAATACGACTTCATTGAAAAGTTTATCGGCTATTGGACAAGGAAAAAAAACTTTATATTAAAGAAATCCGCAAAATTTGCATTCGTATTTTGAAGACATGAAATCTTTGATCTCACGACAATATTTCTTTCAGTGTAGAAACTGTTTCCTAGTATACAAATACTTGTGTTGCGTAAAAGTTACCGATGGAAAGGTATCTTAAACCTTCTTAATATTGGAGTCAATATTAGACCATTGCTTCATAAATGCATATTAAATACCCAGCAAACAAATTTGGACGTTCTTCCAAAGGCACAACTTTAAAAGCACTTCCAAAAGATGCACTCCCAAAGATGTTCTTCATTTCAACTACACAGGAAGTTCTTTTAATTCAATTATTAATAACTCCTTTTTTTTCTTATTTTGAATTTATTTTTTTTTTGTTTGTTTCAAAAAGGTTAAAAACAGAGTAAGCTTTAATAAAATGGTAAAAAATTATTGAAATTTTGTCGAAAAAAAATTTAATTCCGTACAAGAAATATTGCGAATTTTTCAAAATATTTTAATTCAAACGTTT
The DNA here is from genome assembly GCF_050003625.1 of Haematobia irritans. Taxonomy (NCBI): domain Eukaryota; kingdom Metazoa; phylum Arthropoda; class Insecta; order Diptera; family Muscidae; genus Haematobia; species Haematobia irritans. Next base: position 277,330,790 of record NC_134397.1, on the reverse strand, counting down.
CGGACAAGCGTTAGAATTCATTAGAATCATAAAAAATTATAAAAATTATTTATTTGTCAAAATATGACAATATTTTTTAATTCACATCTAAAAAACACTGAATTTGAATCACAGAGTAAGAAGTGATGCAAATTCAATGCAACGGCTGTTGAAATGGTGGACATCCGTTCTATGACAAACCCGTGTTAAATTCATCGCTTCTGCGCCAATTTTGCGCTACTTCCGGATCCAATAAGAACATTTTCACTACTTTTTTGGTGACGCTTTTTTTACTGGGTACCTATGTAAGCCTTCTTAGTTCTTGACGTTTATATAGAGAAGTCTATAATAATTACGAAACGATATAAACCAATTTTTAGAGTGCCAGATTTCAACCGAATCGGTTTCTATGGGGGCTATATATAGTAATTATGGACCAATATGGACCAATTTTTGCATAGATGTTAGAGGGCATGTACTAGGACTACTTACCGAATTTCAACCGGATCGGTTTCATAGGAAGTTAGTGTGATTTCAACACACGGGCGGACGGCCATCGATAGCTCGACTAAGAAATTCACTACCACCCAGAATATTACAAACAGAATGAAACAGTTAGTGTACCTATTCACCTATTATTTATCCCTAAATGACAACGATCAGCGAAAATCGAAAAGTATTACGAAAGAAACGGCGATCATTTACTTGGAAGTGCTTCATGCGCGAGCAATTTTGTTGGATTTGGCTCATCTTGAAACGCCCATACAATCGATTGCTGTTTACTCCATGCTCTCACGTGTAAATCCACGTTGTCATCAACGTGTTTCGAAGCATCGCGACCGTATTTTTGGAGCATTTCTTTCGACCAATCGAACCGAGCATTTTTTGAGAGATTGAAAAACTGTGTGATATTCAATGCGACACTTTGAATTCCACTAATGCCTAAGGTTGTCTAAATCTCACGATAAGTTACTTGATGATCTTCCTATATCAGTTGCCGCACAGCATCCATAGTTTCTGGAACAAAAACTTCTTTTGGACGACCTTGACGATATTCGTTATGAGTGACCACAATTGAATTCACCACACCATCGATAAAAAATTATCGTGGACAGAGTTTCAACACCAAAAACTGAATCAAGTTCATCCATGCACCATTTTTGAATTCATGCACGTCGAAAGTTGCAAAAGTAATTTCGCGAAAAGGTTCTCAATTAAATTCAATTTTTTTTGGACGAGATGCATCTTGTAAGATGCTGTAAAAACACAAAAAGCGGTCGTATGTCAAAACGTTCTGTGTACGTAAAAGTCGAAAAATGTCAAGCTTTACGATATATATGTCAGCTGGCAGATTACAATAAAAGGCGATGAAAAAAAAACCAAAATGTTATCTTTCCAAAGCTAACTATCTAAAATCGAGGCGATGAAAAAAAAAACCAAAATGTTATCTTTCTAAAGCTAACTATCTAAAATCGATCGGACATATACAACGCGAGATACAGATAAATAACGCCATCTATTGGAACAAATAAGGTTTTGCCTTTTACCACACCAATCTGGTACACAGTGTATTAAATAAAGTAATAGCCCATTCCAATTAGGATCAAAATCTACTAAAAGTAGATTTGAAATCTCATTTTTTCAAAAGATAAAGTTGACAGCTGAAATCTAGTTACAGTGGATTTTGGAAGTGTAATGTTAATGAGGTACAAGTGAGCCTGAAAACACAAGCTACCACTATAGCTAACTTAAACTATTATATATAATATAGTAATTAGTTATAAAATCGCCTTTCTGTGGGGTAACGATAAAATATTTTTCCCATTAGAAATTCATGAGATAAAAAAAATTGTTCGCAAAATATTACAACTAAAAAACAGTTGTGGAATGCTTCCAAAATTCCGGTATTTGGCAATGATAGTGTGAAACTGCCAATGAATAAAAACGTCAATTGGAATTAAATAATGTCTTATAAAACTGGATTTTATTTTTAAGAAAAACTACTTGTCATGATATTTGTCACTATTGATTTCAATGAATGTTGAACACACATATCAATCGATGGGTTTATACGAGTATGTTTGTGTGAGCTTTTGTATGTTTTCGGAAATCTCTTTTTAGTTGCATTAGATGTTGATGAAGTCACATACATACATGTATTCCGAATATGTGTAGTGGCATATCCTTGTGTCCTTTTTTGTTTGTTGATGCCTGATAATTATTTTGCTGACAATGTGATTTTTGTCACTTCGTTTCGTCGAAGAGCTTAGTCTGATGTGCCATTGATTTCTCATCCGATATCAGGGAAGACAAACACTTGAAATGCATGACATTGCCAATTGAAATCCCCTTTTGATTATGTTGAGCGTTTGGTGTGTTTGCCCAAAATTGATTATCATCGATGTTCGCCAAAGGCTATCGATACGAAATAATCTATGAAACACTTTTTGCTTACAGGCTATCTAATGTGTCTTTGATATAAATCTAATATTCATATCAAAATAGTCCAATAATCACATTTTAAGAATGCCATGAAATGCCAATTAAATTTTTGACACTGGATATAGAGAAGCGAGGGTATAATTTATTACATTAAATTCAAGTAATATGTCTTTAAAGTAGGGAACAATTTTCTTAAAGTAAATATAAAGTTTTATGATTTAAGAGATATTATTTAAATTAACTAGAATATTGAATCCTGGGGTCAACGATTACAAAGCGTCAAATATAAGATTCAGGATTTTCCATGTTTGTATAAACGCTTTTTACCGACTTTGTATCCATATCGATTGTAACTTGAATTTGTAACTTCTTCAATTATTTGAATAACTAATATATCCCAAAACAAGTAAGGAAAGTCTAAAGTCGGGCGGGGCCGACTATTTTATACCCTTCACCACTTTGTAAGTCCACATTTTCGATACCATATCAAATCCGTCCAATGTGTTGGATGCTATATGAATCCATACACATATATTCTGTATATCTGAGCAGATCTGTACAGAGTTCTGCAATACTTATAGATTTTACATTTAAGTCGGCTAAAGCGCTGAGGTGGAGCACAATGTTAGTAAAAAATATAGGAAACATTTAAATATGAACCAATTTTGAGGCAACTTCGCAAAAGTGTATTTATGATTTATCGGTCGATAGATGTGTAATAGAGTAGTAGGAAAATTTGAGTCATTTTGATTAGTTTTCGACTTAGCAGTGGCGATTTGATAAGGAAAATGTAGGTATTTCGGCCAGTTTTGCCTAAATAGGAAAAACATATATATGGAATCTATATCGAAATCTGAACCGATTGCAATCAAATTTCAGATGCATAGTTACTATGTTGAATCTACTCCCTGTGGAAAATTTCATGTAAATCGGATAACAACTTTGACCTCTGTGGTCATATGACGGAAAATCGGGCGAAAGATATATATGGGAGCTATATCAAAATCTGAACCGATTTCAACCAAAATAAACACGCATATGCAGAACCTTAATTCTACTGCCTGTGCAAAGTTTCAAGTTCAATTCTACTTCCTCTGCAAAATTTCACGTAAATCAGAGTAGCACTTTTGCCTCTGTGGGCATATTAGTCCAAATCGGGCGAATGATATATATGGGAGCTATATCTAAATCTGAACCGACTTCAACTAAATTTTGCACAATTAACGATACTATAAAACGTACTCCTTGTGCAAAATTTCAAGCAACTCAGAGCAAAACTCTGGGTTTTGAGGCCATATAAATCCAAATCGGACGAAAGATATATATGGGAGCTATATCTAAATCGGAACCGATTTTAACCAAATTAAGCACACTTAAAGATACTATTAAACGTACTTGTTGTGCAAAATTTTAAGAAAATCAGGGCAAAACTCTGGCTTTTGGGGCCATATAAGTCCAAATCGGACGAAAGATATATATGGAGCTATATATAAATCTGAACCGATTTAGCTGATATTTGGCAGTTTTGACGGGACTGACAAAACATTCAGATGTACAAAATTTGAAGAACGTCGGTTCATAAATACGTGAATTATGATCAAATCGGTGATAACTATATATGGCAGCTATATCTAAATCTGAACCGATTTTTCCCAAAATCAATAGCGATTGTCTTCTACCCGAAGAAGGACGTTATGTCAAATTTGAGGACGATCGGACTTAAACTGTGACCTGTACTTTGTGCACAAAATTACATATACAGACAGACGGACAGACAGACAGACAGACAGACGGACATCGCTAAATCGACTCATAATTTTATTCTAAGCCGATCGGTATACTAAAAGATGGGCCTTGGTGTTACATACAAATGCACAAACTTATTATACCATGTACCACAGTAGTGGTGAAGGGTATAATAAGTGATCAGGGTTTAGCCTTTATAAAAAAATATGAATCACTTGCTGATTAAAATGAAAACTTTAGATTTTTTTCCTGGATAGAAAAACTTTCGGTGTGATCTGTTTGTCGTTTCACAGAAGAAGGAAGCTCACGTTTTTACCCGAATCGATGAAAGAAAGGAGTTTTGATTTTGTCTATGATGCCTAAAGAATAATGTCAAAACTGCACGAATAGTGGTGTTGCCATTTCCGAGCCGATCGGTATACTAAAAGATGGGTCTATGACAATTATTTCTTGGAGTTACATACAAATGCACAAACTTATTATACCCTGTACCACAGTAGTGGTGAAGGGTATACAGAGAATGAAATTTCGTTGGGATCTGTATCTTAATTTTATAGAGCCTAGTTTTAAAGCTGAATGGCTTCCTATAAATGTTTTTATTTTAAAAAAGCCACATCTGTGACTCAGAAACAATACCATAATCTTAAGTGGAGGCCTACATATTTGAATTCAAATAAACGTTTTTTGAGTGTAGGATTGATATGGAAATTGGGTCTGATTTCTCCTAAGTAGAGTTTTCCTTAAAAAATTTCATGAAGATTATTTATTATTGAAAGTTTCTAATGTTATTGTTTTTATTTTTTCTAAACTTATTTACACTAACTAAATCAATAAAAAATATTTATTGCACACTATGGAGTATAATTCATTTATGCTAATTTCAAATTCAGAAATACTGACACCGCAAGCCAAAACTTATGATGCACATGGAATGTTTGCAAAAAAAAAAAACAAGTAAGGAAAGTCTAAAGTCGGGCGGGCCGACTATATTATACCCTGCACCACTTTTAGATCTAAATTTTCGATACCATATCACATCCGTCAAATGTCTTGGGTGCTATATATAAAGGTTTGTCCCAAATACATACATTTAAATATCACTAGATTTGGACAGAATTTGATAGAATTTTACAAAATCTACAGACTCAAAATTTAAGATGGCTAATGCACTAGGGTGGAACACAATATTAGTAAAAAAAATATGTGAAACATTTAAATCTGAAGCAATTTTAAGGAAACTTCTCAAAAGTTTATTTATGATTTATCGCTCGATATATATTTATTAGAAGTTTAGGGAAATAAGAGTCATTTTTACAACTTTTGGACTAAGCAGTGGCGATTTTACAAGGAAAATGTTGGTATATGGGAGCTATATCTAAATCTGAACCGATTTCAACCAAACCACGCATCGCAACAATGCTAATTCTACTCTCTGTGCAAAATTTCAACTAAATCGGAGTTAAAAATTGGCCTCTGAGTGTAAATCGGGCGAAAGCTATATATGGGAGCTATATCTAAATCTGAACCGTTTTCAACCAAATTTGGCACGCATAGCTACAATGCTAATTCTACTCCCTGTGCAAAATTTCAACTAAATCGGAGCAAAAAATTGGCCTCTGTGGTCATATGAGTGTAAATCGGGCGAAAGCTATATATGGGAGATATATCTAAATCTGAACCGATTTCAACCAAATTTGGCACGCATAGCTACAATGCTAATTCTACTCCCTGTGCAAAATTGCAACTAAATCGGAGTTAAAAATTGGCCTCTGTGGTCATATGAGTGTAAATCGGACGAAAGCTATATATGGGAGATATATCCAAATCTGAACCGATTTCAACCAAATTTGGCACGCATAGCTACAATGCTAATTCTACTCCCTGTGCAAAATTTCAACTAAATCGGAGCAACGAATTGGCCTCTGTGGTCATATGAGTCTAAATCGGACGAAAGATATATGCTATATATATTGGAGCTATATCTAAATCTGAACCGATTTGGCTGATATTTTGCAAGATTTTCGAGATTCATAAAATATTTGGATGTACGGTATTTCAAGAAAATCGGTTGATAAACACGCTAAGTATGACCAAATCGGGGATAAATATATATGGCAGCTATATCTAAATCTGAACCGATTTTTTCCAAAACCAATAGCGATTGTCTCTGTCCCAAGAAACGGCCCTGTGCCAAAATTGAGGACAATCGGACTTACATTGCGAGCTGTACTTTGTGCACAAAATTACATATACAGACAGACGGACGGACAGACAGACGGACATCGCTAAATCGACTCAGAATTTAATTCTAAGCCGATCGGTATACTAAAAGATGGGTCTATGACCACTATTTCTTGGCGTTACATACAAATGCACAAACTTATTATACCCTGTACCACAGTAGTGGTGAAGGGTATAAAAATACAAACATTATGGATTCCAATACTTGAAAAAATATACATTAAAAGTCAATTTAATGTTATTTTACTCAGATTATTATAGGCTATCCACACAGCAGGATGAGACGATGTCAACTGCAGTTAAAATATGAAAATATCCTATTCTTCGTTTTATTAGTTGCGCTTTTTTTCTATATGAGGTTGTCGTTGTTGTCACTGAAATTGTTAATTGAATGCCATGCTAAAATGGTATTAAGTGCCCTTTGCCTGTCATCTTAAAATGACTAAAGGACACAAAGGCATATCGTACTAATGGATTTTTCTTGAAAACACTATAGAACATCCTAAGCTTTGTATAAGTTCCCAAACATAGTCTAATATAGAGGTGTGCACGTGAGTAATAGTTTACTCACGCTCACGCACACTCACGACTGAATCATACTCACGCACACTCACGACTGAATCATACTCACGCACGATATTTTTTGGTAGGACTCACGCACACACACGAAAATTTTATGAGTAATTTACCTTACCGAAGTGTCTGAAAACATGAGCATTATTAAAATCGATAGTGTTATTAAACTCTTAACATCCCAGGTGTCACTAAAATTGTAATTGAATTTAACTCTTAAGCGTTTTATATTGGTGAGCAGGAATATTTTCGTGAGTGTAATTCGTTACTCACGAACACTCACGAAGATATTATTTTCATGACTCACGCTCACGCACGACATTTTGGTTTGTTAATCACGCTCACGCACACTCACTCTGTTGCCATGAGCGTGACTCACGCACGAATCACGAAAATTTTCGTGAATCACGACAATTTCGTGTCACGTGCACACCTCTAGTCTAATATTCGAGATGTACTATAGATTAATGTCCAATGACGACATACTTCTAATTTAGTTATTAAGAATAAGAGATTTACTGTATTGGAGTGGATTTCCCTGAATAGAAACGGCTAAAGGCGCAATCTTTCAAATGAAGCACGTCAATGCATTTTCCGTCATAAAACTGAGAAGAACCTTTTTTTTTTATTGGTGCCAAATTGGAACAAACTCGCAAAGCAACTTCAAGACTTAGACAACAAAGTTGTTCTTTGAGTGAAATCCCGACAAGTTTGAAAAGATGTCCCTTTTTCCCGCAAATGGGAAATATTAAGAAAAAAATCTCTGCATCTTGCATACACGATTCAATTTTTCAATTTAACTAATTTCGGTACATCCCTAACTATGGTTAGACTTCTGTTATCATCCTGATAATATAAACGATTAATATCTCCACAGCTATTTTGCATTTGTTTCCCCCCTACCAAAGTCAATTCACAAATGCACAATTTGAAAAGTAATTTAAAATAATTTGTTATAATTTGCAAAGAATATAGTTTTCTAACAAATTAATTCTAATTTAAAATTTGTCATTTTTGTCATGCCATGTGGGAGGAATTGGAACATGTCAAGTGTGGTGTTAGTTTGAAATGCTTTTCATAGCTTTCTTAGGGCAAATTTACTTCCACATTTGAACGCATTCACACCCACACACACACACGCACCCATATACAAATGACACAGTTTTCCAGCTAGGTAAAGATCTTCTTGTGTTCACTAACATCCCATAGCCCATGTATTTTTACGCATCTATGGGTTTTGGGTAGTCGCGAGAGAGGTGTTACTTGTATGTATGCAAGTGCCAGTAAATTCCAACATGAACCTACATTTCTTATAAGAGGATATATGTACATATGTATGTGTGTGCGTATGTCATTGTGAATCTCTGGAGTGCAGTCACTCAGTCACTGGCGGATTTTTTCTTCTTTTATACAAAAGTTTACTGCTCAAGTGTTTATGTAAATACATACACTAGTAGATATGAGTGAGTATGTATACGTGCGTGTGTGTGTGTGAGTGAGTATATGTTTATATCCTCCTCAACATACTCAAGACGTACTTGTATTGTGCCGGATGTAAAGTTTATTTAATGTAATGTGACAAGTGTTTTTACTTCTTGGTCTTCGTTTTACATTCCACCAACTATTGTGGTACTACACATATCTCACTGCAATGAGTGGTACTTCAAGTGTTGGCTTGTGAGACAACACCACAAGGTGTAGTATAAAAACTCTGGCAAGATCTACAGTGAAATTCATATATAAATCATCATTTACATTAGTAAGGGAAAATGTTTTTTATTTAAAAAAGTCTTATTTCGTTGCATTTCAAACCCAGATATCATCGATATCAGATAATAATCAGTTGTAGTACTTTTTACAAATTCTAAATTTTTACAATTTTGTAATTAAGCTTGATGAATTAAGATTAGAATAAAAGGCCGATTACAAAGCAAACAACAACTGAGTTTTTTGTAATAGCTGTGAAGTGGAATGTAAAAGTTTTACAAAAATTTATCTTTTTCAGCCTGCAGATTTTAACAATCAATATTTTTTTTTTTATTGGAACTAAAGTTTTCCCCAGACTTTTCCATTCCCGGGAAAGCGGGATTTATTTACAGTTCCCTGGGATTCCGCTTAGACATTGTAACAAATAAGAAATACCATATAGGTCTAAGGACCTATATGGAAATCTAACAATGTATTTTATTTTAACTCCTAACAAATTTTAACACCTTAACAAATTTTGGGAGAATCTTTTCTGATATACACCCTCACACATTTTGCTTCAAACATATATATTTTGAGGATTGGCCCAACCAAAATATTATTTGTATTGTTCAAACATATAATGTTTCACCTTAGGGCATTCACTGGTAGTAAAAAATTTTAATGGAATTTTCTTTGTGTGGATATATTTCTAAGGCGCCAATTGGTTACTTCCATTATTTTACTTGCAGCATACTTTCTAGGACTCTCTTTCTAAACACATATATTTTATTTTTATAAGCTGTTTCCAAATAAATATATGTTTGCATCTAAGCATATTATATTTACAAACATTTTATGTTCCAAAAATAATATGTTCTAACATATTAACATATATGTCCCAAATATGTTATGCTAGTTTATTAACATTATATGCTTGCACTTAAAAATATTGTCCCAAACATATAATTTTTACACCCAAACATATGAAAACAGTCTTTTTCGTTCGTGTAGTTTTTAAAACTACAGTGTTAACATGGGATTTTTTGTACCATTAAAAATTAAACAAGTATATACGCGTGAGTCGTGAGTCACGCTCATGGCAACGGCGTGAGTGGTCGTGAGCGTGATTAATAAACCAAAATTTCGTGCGTGAGCGTGAGTCACGAAAATAATATCTTCGCGAAAATAATCCTGCTCACCAGCATAAAACGCTTAATAGTTAAACTCATTTACAATTTTAGTGATACCTGGGATGTTAAGAGTGTAATAACGCTCTCGATTTGAGTAATGCTCATGATTTTAGACACGTCGCTAAGAAAATTACTCATAAAACCATTCGTGAGTCACGGAATTTTTCGTGAGTCACGATATTTTTCGTGAGTCACCGTATTTTTCGTGAGTCACGACATTTTCATGCGTGAGTGTGCGTGACTACAAAACTTCTTTTCGTGAGTGTGCGTGAGTCCTACCAAACAATATCGTGCGTGAGTAAGATTTTTCCGTAGTGAGTGTGCGTCAGCGTGAGTAAACTATTACTCACGTGCACATCTCTACCCTCAACCATGGATTGCGTAGAAACTTCTACGAAAGACTGTAATCCACAATCGAATTACTTGGGTTGTGGTATCTTAAATCATTTTCTAAATTGTGAGTTAGTCCATACGTGGTATATATTAGACAAAAAAGGTATGTGCAGGTAAGTCTACAAATAATTACGAATCGAATTCTGGCGTCCTACGGTACGTAGGGAGCCAGAATTGAAATATGGAAATATGAAATATTTTTGTGTGACTGGGTATCGATTTATCTGAGGGCTATATATAACTATAGACCGATATGAACCTAGTTAGGCATGGTTGATAACGGCCATATACTAGCACAATGTACCAAATTTCAACTGACTCGGATGAATTTTGCTCCTCCAAGAGGCTCCAAAACCAAATCTCGGAATCAGTTTATATGGGGACAATATATGATTATGGACTGATATGGACCACTTTTGGCATGGTTGTTACATATCCACCACGTACTACCACCACGTACCAAATTTCAACCAGATCGGATGAATTTTGCTTATCCAAAAGGAAACGGAGATCAAATCTGGGGATCGGTTTATATAAGGGCTATATATAATTATGGACTGATATGAATCAATTCATGCATGGTTGTTGGATACCATATACTAACATCACGTACCAAATTTCAACCGAATCGGATGAATTTTGCTCATCCAAGGGGCTCCGGAGGTCAAATCTGGGGATCGGTTTATATCGGGGCTATAGATAATTATGGACCGATTTCGACCAATTTTTGCATGAGTGTTTGAGGCCATATATTAATATTAACAACATATAACCGAATCAGATGAATTTTGGTCGTCCAAGAAGCTCCGGAGGTCTAATCTGGTGATCGGTTTATATGGGGCTATATATAATTATGCACCGATGTGGACCAATTTTCGCATGGTCATTAGAGACCATATACTAACACCATGTACCAAATTTCAGCCGAATCGGATGAAATTTGCTTCTCTTTGAGGCTCCGCAAGCCAAATCGGGGGATCGGTTTATATGGGGGTTATATATAATTGTTGACCGATGTGGACCAATTTTTGAATAGTTGTTAGAGACCATATACTAACACCATGTACCAAATTTCAGCCGGAGCGGATGCAATTTTCTTCTCTTAGAGGCTCCGCAAGCCAAATCTGGGGATCGGTTTATATGGGGGCTATATATAATTATGAACCGATGTGGACCAATTTTTGCATGGCTGTTAAAGACCATATACTAACACCATGTACCAAATTTCAGCCGGATCGGATGAAATTTGCTTCTCTTAGAGGCTCCGAAAGCCAAATCGGGGGCTATGGGGGCTATATATAATTATGAACCGATGTGGACCAATTTTTGCATGGTTGTTAGAGACGGACGGACGGACATGCTAAAATCGACTCAGAATTTCGCCACGACCCAGAATATATATGGGGTTTTAGAGCAGTAATTCGATGTGTTACAAACGGAATGACAAAGTTAATATACCCCCATCCTATGGTGGAGGGTATAAAAAAATAGACGTCATATGTATGATCTATATTTAAAATTAAATTAAATATTAGCTGACATCATAAAAGATGACATTTTTATAGTTCACAAAAAAATTTCTTGCAGTAATAGCCCTTGTTTATAAAGGCTTACTTTGTCTTCTAATCCATTGATATTCCAGTTCGTAGAATTATCGCGATCATGATTTAGGAATATAAACCATCCTTTAAACAGAAGAAAATTTCAAACCTATTGGAACATTCTTGTGTAACTCTACAGTTTCTTTTATCCCAACCAATATATTAAGAGCAATTAAAATATTTGCTATATATTCAACCGTGCCACGGGAGCCACCGTGGTGCAATGGTCGTGGTTTCGATTCCTGCTTCGACCGAACACCAACAGCTATGTATTATTCCACATCATTAATGCTGGGGACATTTCTGAGGGTTTCAAAGCTTCAAAGCTTTCTGGGTGGTTTCAGTGCAATTTAGTTTAACATTTTATATAAAATATTGTAAATTAAAAAATATTGTACAATTTCTGCCTGAATTTTAATATCTTGTTTACCTTTGAGATATTTTAACGACAATGCCGACAATTAATGCCAATACTGAAAAAGAGCCATACGTTGGAGGCCAAAGTTATGCCTCAGTAGACAAATTTTGCTATCTGAGAATCATAGTGGACCCAGATGGTGGTACAGAATTAGACGTTTAAGCTAAAATTAATAAAGCAAAGGCAGCATTTGGAATACTTGAGCCAACAATAACTTAAGTCTTCGAACAAAGCTCAGATTATTCCAGTCCAATGTGAAGTCTGTTATGCTGTTGGGGTGTGCGACGTGAAAAGTTACTAACGGCTTCACAAAACGATTGCAAGTATTCATAAATCATTGCCTCTGTCGACTTATACGAACATTTTGACCACGCCTAATAATAAACGCTCCTACTCCAAGTAAATCAGGTGGTAAAGTAAATCCGGAAGCGTTAATGACAGTAGTACATGTTCTTTGCCGTGATGTTAGTAATATAGCAAAAGAAGCGCTGCATTAGAATCCGTTCAGTTAAAAAGGAAGAAGAGTTAGAAGAACTAGAAATTTTGGAGACGCTCAAACGAAGCCAGTCGATCCAATTAACCAGGGATCAACTTAGATACATAGCCCTAAACTTAGGAAACCTGAGGTAGAAAACGGCTATTGTTAGTGCCCTTTGCTTGAATGGGAGTTAAAGGAATGGAATAATCACAATAATATTTGTTTAAATTGCATATTCCCTGCCAAACTTAACGAATATTATTCTATTTCCTTTTTTGTGCCTTAAATATCTAACTCTATAAAGAAGCTTTCTTTAAGCCGAAAATAAGAATAACATTTTATAACTTAAGGATCTTCTCACTTTTATTATTTGACATATATACAATCTGGGCTCATATGTTGTTTTACCTAATTTATAATCGTCCACCGCTATCCTGCTTGTCTTTCTTATTCTCTTTGTGTATATTATGATGCATTTGTGATATGTCATTCTCTTGATTTCTTGGGTTTTTTCTTGATGTTCTTGCGTGCCGCATAAATGTGTTGTATGTCTTTAGAAGCACACATTTTGATGTTCTCTGTCAGAGATTCCTAGGACTTTCCAACATCCACATTCATATGAAATCCCATTCAAGCTCTTTGGTTTGATGTGGAGCATTTAGTAACTGTGTTATTTCTGTGGCACTTGCAGAACATAATTTAATTCAATTTCTGGGTTTCTACAAATATTTTTGACTTGCTTTTCCTCACTAAACTGCATCTTGAGTTGTTAGACCTACTCGATGAAAATTATAGTTTTTTTTTTTCGTGTATATAACGTTGGTCTTTAGAATAAGGGATGAATACTTCGTGCCATATTTATAATGTTTAAATCCTGCTCACATATTAGAGTAAATTATGTGGTTAGCAACTATTTAAAGGAATTAGTGTTCTATAAAAATCAATGATATAATTAGCGTTATTGGATCGTTTTTACGCAAATCATTAAAATATTTTGTTGAAAAATTAAAGTCCTTTTTCTCAAAATCCTGTTGACTGCATATCTTCATGTCGATGTTTTTGTTCTTTTATGCATAATAAACAACGTTAACACTGGGCTCGAAATGTCATGTTTCGTCATTTGATATCTCGCTTTTGTACGGAAAGGCGATTTCCAAATCTTGAAAATTCGAGATTTCGAGCTTTTGTGGACGATTGTAATAACTATTGTAATGTACCAGACCATCGGAATTGGGACGTAAGTTTTGTAAAGAATATCATAACATCTTAGAATTGTGAAAGACTTAGGACTGCGGGAGCCTTCTTTCGCTAGCACAATCGGGTGGGGGTTCGTGTCCTTTCCTCTCACAACCACTTTCCCATCACAGCATTATTTTATTACAGACTCCCTATTTATTTGAGTAATTAATGAAATCTTACATGGGCCGAAATGACTAGAGAAAACTAAAAAAAAAAATAAAGATTTTCCCCACTCTAGTCACAAATGAAAGGTAAATAGAAACAGGAGTATTTTCTAAAAATTGCCAACGTTAAATGGATCCCAGATGCAATTGGGATAAATTGCCTCAAAACCCTCGCCATACCAATGTTCTGTTGGCATACATTTTAGCAGAACCCCTAAAAAATATTATTTTCTTTTATGGCCTCATTCCTTGAAAACACATAAGAAGAACAATTTACCGAGCCATGATTTTTATATCATTAGCTTCAAATATTTATTAATCGAATATATGTATATGATTCTAACATATTTTAGTTAAATTTTAAATTATATCAATTCAAAATTATTCAATATATATTATAATAGGAAATTTTACTCATTAATATTAAAAAGAGGAAACAAAATTTAAGTCCCTAATAGAGTTAAGAATCAAAATATCTAACTTTCACTCATAAAGAAATTATGCCATGGAATCAAAACAAAACAAATAAAACCTGCCCTTTTGCTATGAGCACAATAAAAGAGAGATCATAAGAGAGGCTTAGTGTATGGTAAACCAGTTATTTGGAGATTAAATAGTCTTTACTAAAATAGAGAGAATAATAAAAAAAGACAATAATATCTCACCATACTCTTTTGTGCACTCCCAATTATCGATATGTATGTGCATAGATAATTGTATTAAAGGGTAAAAATTAAAATATCTCAACACCGAAAAAATGGAGGAAATAATAAAGAGTAAAAACTTACCAACAACTCGATCATGATGAAGGCCTCCATGTGGTCGATGATGCTGTTGTGATGTAAATGTTAATTATGTTAAAGGGTGTTGATTACGCCGTGATAATATTTTTGAATGCACATTCGCAAAATTATTTTTTTTGTAACTCATGGCAACATCTCAATATAAAATTGTATGCACTTAAACTATCTAAACAAATGTTTCAAATTAAATTCCAATTGAAATTTCAGAATTTATAGCTACGAATTATACGAATTATAGCCGATGAAATGAATGAAGATATGTTTAATTTTGTTTTGACGACCGTATCAAGTTACATTGGGGTAAAACCGGTTGAAGTGTTCAGAAGTGATAATTTTACAATTCCGGAAATTATCATCGTGAAACTACAGTAGATGTCGCAATGGCCTGGGCATCATAGAAAGGCATCAAACTCAAGTTGGCATCAAACTCAAGTTGGCATCGAGATTTTATCGAGACAGGGTAAAAAATGCGGCGATGAGATTGAAAAATCCAAGCATTTATAATAGCTTTTGTTTCGACAATTTTAATAAGGCGGCATTTTTATTGGCTTCCGGGTTGATGAAAATGTTCTAAGCCATTATATCATTGGAGCACATGTGCCGATATTTACATCAAATTTTGGTATCAAGAATTCGTGCAGGAAAAACGGAATTTTGGGATTGTCCTTTATTCAAAAATGAGGAAGCTACTACCCTGTGTGTAGCAGCAATCCTTTGACAGAAAAAAATGTATTCTCACTCCGAAATTTTTCAGGAGCATAGAAACTTTTTGTCACGTTTTCCAATTTTGTGGTGCAGATATATCGAATGAAATGTATTTTATATATCAAAGTTTAATCAAATGTTAAATTCTGGCAAAGAAAGCAAATAATCCACAAAACTATTTACCTTTGAAAAAAATACTGTGTCAGATTTAAAGTAAATAATATGAATCACTTGCTGATTAAAATGAAAACTTTAGATTTTTTTCCTGGATAGAAAAACTTTAGGTGTGATCTGTTTGTCGTTTCACAGAAGAAGGAAGCTCACGTTTTTACCCGAATCGATGAAAGAAAGGAGTTTTGATTTTGTCTATGATGCCTAAAGAATAATGTCAAAACTGCGCGAATAGTGGTGTTGCCATTTCCCCGATAGATCACAAAATATCCAAATTTCACTAATGAACACAGGAAAACATAAAATAAATTTGGGTATTCGCACTTACGAAATTTTTCCTGGTCATTTAAATTTCGATTTTATAGGATTTAAATAAAAATCCGATTTTTAAAATTTTCATGAATATTGACAACATTTTCTTATGGTATTTATTTAATAAATATAGTTAATTTATGGAATTCACTGAATAAATATGTTATTATGTACAGAGGGATTCGCGTATAGACTTCTTTAATATAGTCCAATTACAAACTGCATAATAAAAAAAATGAATCATCATGTGTAAGCTGATGTAGAAGTTCAGACAAAATTCGCCACTAAGCAAAAGAAACGCATAAGAAAAAAATTACCATTGAAACATTTTTGGTTTTACGTAGTAATCAAGCAAAGATCAGAAGAATGCAGGTGTTCAATTTATTTGGGCGTATTTATAACAAAGAGCAATGAGTAAATACACATAGAGCAAAAAATCATATTTTGTTTGTTCATACAGCTGAATGCAGCTTACACTCATCGACAAAAGTGTGTCGCACAACGAAATTAATTTGAAAAATCTATTTTGTCTTATAGTTGATTTTACTTTCCGTATCAAAACCGCCACTACACTATTGACGATTTTGTTCGAATTTATGGTAATTTAATTATACATAATTCCGAATTCATATGAAAGGCCAATAACATTCTATATGTGTCCACTGTGAGTTTTTATATTGACTTTTCAAGTCGTTGCGGAAATTAAAGATAGAACAGGGTATAATATAATTTCGTGTAATGGCATACCCCTCTGTCCATTTGTAAATGTAAACAAGTCCAGTCCAGCGTTGCCAGAAAGGTTACACTAAACTTCGCTAGAATTCCACAAAACAAAAAAAAAACACGTACACACAACGCCAGAAAAATTGATTTTTGAAATGCGTGGAAAACCTTATTCTGGCGGAAAGTGTTAGGGCATTTTTGTCCATATTTCAAATATGTCCTAATTAATTTTTTTCCGCTAAAAAGATTTAAAAAACAAATATAGCGTGGAAAAAGGCCAAATTTTATTTCCAGATTAATACACTAAATTTCAATAAGATAACAGTTTTACAAATCGCATGAAACATTTTTATGGGAGCTATATCTATCTTTGATTAGATTTTGATTTGATTTTGCATTGCTATTTGAAACCAAATATACCCTCGAGCGTATACTTCATGCGTTGTCATATAAGGTTATAACACGTATACGACACACCGTACAATATTTTATCAAATAAGGTAATGTTTTCAACTGGAGGTGTGAGGTGTGAGAGAAATTTTACTCACACTCACGCACATTCACGAAGCAAAATTTTTATTCACGCACGATACATATGGTAGCCACTCACACTCACGCACATTCACGAAATGAAAACCAGTACTCACGCACGAACTACTTTTAAAGACTCACGCACGACAATTCAAAGCTAACAAAATTCGTGAATATAATATAGTTCGACAGCTAAATTAATTTCAGTCAACATACGAGTAAGAATTAAATATTGATTTTTTCGTGAACGTGATTTTGCAGAAATTTTATTCACGTACATTCACGAACCGATTTTCTTTCTCACGCACGCTCACGCACGACATATTTCTTTTCAGTCCCATTCACGCACATTCACGAGAGTTGCTTCAGATTTTGTTCACGACTCACGTGTTTCACGCGTGTCACGACAATTTCAATTTTGAGATTTGAAATCAATTTTTCCATATAAACTAAGATATTACGATGAGAATCATTTTGATATTATTATTTTAATTTCAGCTGAAACCCATTTGTAGACTTAAAGCCAAGAGTAGAGTAGTAAAAATTAGTAAGACCTTTTTTTCAACTTTCACGTGAAAACTATTTAACGTACTCATTTATAATTTGTTATGACTTTTAATATTATCGATGCTAAATCTGGCATTCATAAAACGAGGCTAACAATATTGGCCAACAAATACGTGGTTTTACACCACAATGATACACAGTCGAATACTGCATTGATTCTTCGTTTTTCACCAAAAATTCAATCAATATCGTTTCACGACCACAACTTCTGGCAGTTCAGCAAATCCGAGCGACCGCTTCCGGGAAACGGTTTTGAGTTAATTGAAGCTATTAAACGCATTTTGAAGAATATTAACCATAAAAACTGTTCTAGATTTGGGAAGGTACTATGGTAAGGTATTGCTTTGAGTTTGAACATAATAGATTTCCTAGAATTAGTAAAGAATTAAAAAAATATATATTACTTTTTCGGACAAAAATACATTTATAACGCAAACCAAATACACCAAACGGCTCAGTTCGTTGGCTGGTGTATAAATACTGGGGTCTGATAAAAAACAGTAAAGTTATCCAAAGGCATGGCGATAGAAGCCTTAATGGAATCCCGGAAAAACTTAATACGAATATGCTCACTAAAAGCAAGCATGCCCTGTTCCATAGATTTTGCCATTACACTAATGATTTTTATACCCTCCCCATAAAGTATATATAAGACCCCATAAAGTATATATATTCTGGGTCGTGGTGAAATTCTAAGTCGATCTGAGCATGTCCGTCCGTCTGTTGAAATCAAGCTAACTTCCGAACGAAACAAGCTATCGACTTGAAACTTTGCACAAGTATTTGTTATTTATGTAGGTCGGATGGTATTGCAAATGGGCCATATCGGTCTACTTTTACGTATAGCCCCCATATAAACCGACCCCCAAATTTGGCTTGCGAATCCTCTAAGAAAAGGAAATTTCATCCGATCTGGCTGAAATTTGGTACGTGGTGTTAGTGTATGGTATCTAATAACCATGCAGAAATTGGTCTACATCGGTCCATAATTATATATAGCCCCCATATAAACCGATCACCAGATTTGACCTCCGGAACCTCTTGGAAGACCAAAATTCATCTGATTCAGTTGAAATTTGGTACGTGGTGTTAGTATATGGTATCCAACAATCATGCAGGAATTGGCTCATATCAGTCCATAATTATATATAGCCCCCATATAAACCGATCCCCAGATTTTACCGATCTGGTTGAAATTTGGTACGTGGTGGTAGTATATGATATTTAACAACCATGCCAAAAGTGGTCCATATCAGTCCATAATCATATATAGCCCCCATATAAACCAATCCTGAGATTTGGTTTGGAGACTCTTGGAGGAGCAAATTTCATCCGAGTCAGTTGAAATTTGGTACATTGTGCTAGTATATGGCGGTTAACAACCATGCCTAACTAGGTCTATATCGGTCTATAGTTATATATAGCCCTCAAATAAATCGATACCCAATCACACAAAAATTGGTCCATATCAAGTTCAAAATTGTATATAGCCCCCATATAAGCGACCCCCATATTTCAATTCTGGCTCTCTACGTGCCGTGCAAGAGTCCATATCGACACGTAATTATTTGTAGACTTACCTATACATCCCTTTTTTGTCTAATATGTGATATACCACGTATGGACTAACTCACAATTTAGAAAACGAAATTTTAAGAAATTTTAAGATACCACAACCCAAGTAATTCGATTGTGGATGACAGTCTTTCGTAGAAGTTTCTACGCAATCCATGGTGGAGGTCACATAAGATTCGGCCTGGCCGAACTTACGGCCGTATATACTTGTTTTTTATTGATACCAAGCCAAAGAAGCGGAGAATTCAAGTGAGGATACATTTAAGACACAATTCTATTTTAAATGTGAGTTTTACAAAAAGTGAACAAATTTAAAAACAATTTAATTAATTTTCAAGAATTTTTCAAAATTATATACTATAGGCAAACCATTTTTTTTTTTCATGTAAAGATAATCATTTTTAAGTTGAGTCACTTAATTTTAAAGACAAATTGACTTCATTGAAAAATTTATCGGAAGACGCGGAATAAAATTAATATTAGAGAAATGCGTGTTATATGCTTAACAAAATTTGCATTCATATTTTAAGTACCTGAAATCTTTGGTTTCACGACAATATTTTGCCTGACTATGACTTTACTTGGAAACTTCAAGTGGAATTTGATAACTGCAACCTTGAATTTGATGAAAAATTGAAAACATTAAAAAAATAAATTATATCTAATGACTGAATATTAGAAGGATGCTACTTTAAACTAATATATCCATTTATGAGCTCGGCCTTGAAGAGAAATTCAATTTCCAATTGTTTTCTAGCTTCTAATTTTTAATAGCCCGTAGAAAATTTTGTAGCTTTTATTTTTATTTTATCAACACATTTCTTACTATGCTTACTATGCGCAAGAAAAATTGAGATTTTTTGACACAAAATATTTCTTAGTTACCTTATTGTTCGTAGACAATGGTATACATGTGGAACATTTGTAATTACCATAACAAATGTATTCCAGAAAAGAGAAAGAATTGTGTGCGGTCCCATAATCACAACCCATATTGACTTAAAAAGTCAACAGAGCTATAAACCTGGGAATGTCTTTAGCAAATATGGGGTGGAATTGGACAATGTTACCACAGGAGGCAGTTGTATTTACCGATGCACATTAAAGTACCATTGATTGCATTTGACGGTAATTGTTGCTAAAAATAGAAAGAAAATTTGCTGAACACAAAGATAAATGAGGAGTGCGCTGGTATGTTTGGAGCATATGTGAATTCACATTCGTACACACTCGAACACATATATTATTCATGAGGCTATAAAATTGCTCAATTTTCAGACCATTAAGAAAATTTACGCCTTTTCGCCCCTAAACTGTATGAGAAAAATAAGAGAAAAACGATTCAAGTGAAGAAAATACCAAAAGACACTCATCCTTAGTGCAAAGCCATAGACTTAAATGGAGAGGACCTTTTGTAAGGAACCTCAAGCAGGAATACAAGGACTTTCTTATGTATGGCATATGGTTAAAAATGTACGAGTGCAGGCAACAGACGGCGTATGCGAATGCCACAAGAACCATTACACGATTCTATTTTCGCAAAAGGATACCATTTTACCATTGCTTCACTGCTGCACTAGACAACCATTTAAAGAATACAGTGGTTTTGTGTCTTAGTGCGACAAACTTGATAATTTCGCGATTTGTCAAAATTACAATTAGTTTCCTTCGTGATAAAATTTAAAGAACTTAAAAAATATAATCGAATATTATGTAAAATGTTCACCAGTCATGTATATTAATTTTGACATATCGATGTCTACATTCCAAAGTACGCTAAGTCTAAAAATTGATTTTTACAGGAAACAAGTTCAAAGTTTTATTTTTTTTTTTTGAAATTTCTCAAAACCCGTATAAGATAGAAATTCCTTTATTTTCGGTTTTAAGTTCATACTTTTTTATAATTTTTTTTAGTATGTACGAACTCAAAATAGTGATAACAGAATATGGCTAAAATGACTTAGACTACTTTAGACCGAACAAAGAAGAGAAGAGAAACAGGATGCAATTCACACCAATTCGAATAAAAACCAGCGAACTACATCAAAACATGCTAAGTTCACTTAGCGTACTCTGGAATGAGGGCACCGATATATGGGGTATTCATTAAATATGTACAAAAAAAAACAATTTTTTCAAATTGAAAATATTATTTAATGACAGAAAGAAAATATTTATCTAACAAAAATTAAGAGGTCGAAATATCATACAATTCGTTTGGTCAAATATTTCTTGTCTTGAAAAAAAAAAAAACGAGCTTAGCATAGAAAAAGTACTTCTCTGATATAAAGTATTTTTTTTTTTTTTTTTTGTCAATCATTCAATCATCATATCATAATATGAAATTTGTTCAGTGACAAAAATGATAGTATCAATACAGAATTAATAAGACATATAAAATAACTAGAAATAAAATATGAGAACGAGTTTTTAAAAAAATTCCACTGGTCAAAACAAGGAACTCTGCAGAAACAGTTTTGTTTTCCAATTACACCGATCCGTCGAAAATTAATTGGGAAGGTTAGGTTAGGTTAGGTGGCAGCCCGATGTATCAGGCTCACTTAGACTATTCAGTCCATTGTGATACGACATTGGTGAACTTCTGTCTTAACACTGAGTGCTGCCCGATTCCATGTTAAGCTCAATGACAAGGGACCTCCTTCTTATAGCCGAGTCCGAACGGCGTTCCACATTGCAGTGAAACCACTTAGAGAAGCTTTAAAACCCTCAGAAATGTCATGATCTATTTCATTATTCTATATTTATTTATAATTATTTTTCCTTTATATAAAATATTTTTCTGGTAATTTTACAACAGTTTATATTTATTAATATTACGTTTAAATTTACAAATGAAAAATCCTAATTCTTAAAATTTGAGTTAAAATTTAATTTCATTAACTTTAAATTATGTTTTTAATTGAAAATATTTTATTTGTTGTTTTGATCTCAGCTTAAAACCACTGCGTTGACTAAACTACAAGAATAGCTTAACCAACTGAACTCAAATCGATGATTTGACTTTGGCAAAGGAAAAGTGAATATATGTACAAAATTTATTTTAGGCAAAGTCGACTATCGAAAACCTTTTTTCGGGAGGTGAGATCAAAACAACAAATATGATTGCAGAACAAGTATATACGGCCGTAAGTTCGGCCAGGCCGAATCTTATGTACCCTCCACCATGGATTGCGTAGAAACTTCTAAGAAAGACTGTCATCCACAATCGATTTATCTGAGGGATATATATAACTATAGACCGATATGGACCTAGTTAGGCATAGTTGTTAACGACCATATACTAGGACAATGTACCAAATTTCAACTCACTCGGATGAAATTTGCTCCTCCAAGAGGCTCCAAAACCAAATCTCGGGGTCGGTTTATATGGGGCTATATATGATTATGGACTGATATGGACCACTTTTGGCATGGTTGTTACATATCATATACGATCACCACGTACCAAATTTCAAGCAGATCGGATGAATTTTGCTTCTCCAAAAGGCACCGGAGGTCAAATCTGGGGATCGGTTTATATGGGAGCTATATATAATTATGGGCTGATAAGAACCAAATCCTGCATGGTTGTTGGATACCATATACTATCATCACGTACCAAATTTCAACCGAATGGAAAGAATTTTGCTCTTCCAAGGGGCTCTGGAGGTCAAATCTGGGGATCGGTTTATATGGCGCCTATATATAATTATGGACCGATTTCGACCAATTTTTGTATGGGAGTTTGAGGCCATATATTAACACAACGTACCAAATTTCAACTGAATCAGATGAATTTTGGTCTTCCAAGAGGCTCCGGAGGTCAAATCTGGTGATCGGTTTATATGGGGGCTATATATAATTATGCACCGATGTGGACCTATTTTCGCATGGTTGGTAGAGACCATATACTAACACCATGTACCAAATTTCAGCCGGATCGGACGAAATTTGCTTCTCTTAGAGGCCTCGCAAGCCAAATCGGGGGATCGGTTTATATGGGGGCTATATATAATTATGGACCGATGTGGACCAATTTCTGTATGGTTGTTAGAGACCATATACTAACACCATGTACAAAATTTCAGCCGGATCGGATGAAAATTGCTTCTCTTAGAGGCCTCGCAAGACAAATTTGGGGGTCCGTTTATATGGGGGCTATACGTAAAAGTGGACCGATATGGCCCATTTGCAATACCATCCGACCTACATCAATAACAACTACTTGTGCCAAGTTTCAAGTCGATAGCTTGTTTCGTTCGGAAGTTAGCGTGATTTCAACAGACGGACGGACGGACATGCTCAGATCGACTCAGAATTTCACCACGACCCAGAATATATATACTTTATGGGGTCTGAGAGCAATATTTCGATGTGTTACAAACGGAATGACAAAGTTAATATACCCCCATCCTATGGTGGAGGGTATAAAAACCAACAATAATAAAAAAAACAAAACAAATTGAAAATATTTTTTATTTAATTGAAATATTAATTTAAATAATTAATATTTTAATAAAAAACTTAAAAATTGTCAATCCTTTTGTTAACTGATTTTTTCTTTAAATGTGATTAAAAATTAATTGTAACAGTTAATTTTTTAATTGAATATGTTTTAAATTTCAATCGACTTTTCAATTAGAAATATTTTGGTGATATGTTTTCTGTGTGTAATAATGTGATTCGACTGGAAAATGGTTATCTTTACATGAAAGAAAAAAAATGTTGGATCAACTTGGCCTTAATTATGCAGACCTAGGTGTTAGTATTTATGGTATACTTGGAAATTTGACAACTTTATTCACATAAATGGCTAATAAATGGCTGATATTGCAATAAATTAAAAAAAATTATTGTTCTCTTTTGGTCATTAAAACAAGAAAACGAAAAAAACCACAGTACATCTTAGGGATTTATTTAGTGACTTCTTACTCTCGAAAAGAACTGGTTGAATTGCATATGGAGGATATATCTGTTTGCGCTTAACAAGTACCATTACGAAAGGGAAAAATGAAATTATTTCAAATGTTTAACGATTTTTTTCGGTTGCCTTGGGGTAGAAAAGCAAATAAAAAGTCGACAACAGCTACTATTTCTAGATGGGAATAGTCTCAGTCTACGAGGTAGCCGTGCTCTGCCACTAACACAAGAAAGAGTTTGCAATAAAACAGACTTTTCGGCTTTCCTACAGATTTTGTTTCTCCCAATGAGTTGGCATTACATCGGGCACAGGTAGTCCTGAAATGGCATCTGAGTATTTGACTTGTGGCACTTGGTTTAAATGTAGTCCAAGGTTCATTTTTGTTAACTGTATCCATGTGAGAAACACGTACATATGTATATGGTATAAGGATTTAAGGTTTAAAATCATACTAATACTATTGTAATGATATCAGAGATGGAGTTGTTAATTGCAAGATTTCATGAAATTAAAAAGGACTGAGTAGTTTTTTTACATTTATCTCTAATTGCCAGGATATCATAAAAGTAGGAGGAAATATATAGAATGTAAAATAAATGGCCTTTGATGCTTCTTTCGCTTTACTGTATTATTACATTTACTGTATTATTAAAATAAACTATAAATAAAAAATCGGTTAATATTTGATTTGAAGTAAATTGGGAATACTTAGAGACTTTGTTGTGGACATTTAAATAAACACCAATATTAACGATATTTCGGGTCAGTCAGTTGAAAATTTGATGTTACACTGAAAAAAATATTGTCTTGAGGTCAAAGAATTTATTACCTTAAAATACAAACGCAAATTTTGCTTAGCATAGAAGACGCATTTCTCTAATATAAAGATTTTTTCCTTGTCCAAAAGTCGATAAACTTTTCAATGAAATCGTATTTTCCTTATAATATATAATGTTATGATACCCTTTTTGACTTAAAAATGGGTATCCTAACATGAAAGAAAAAATTTTTCGACTAAGGTCAATAATAATAATTCAGAAAAATTCTTTAAAATTAATGAATTTGTCTTTAAATTTATTGTCTTTTTGCATCTTGAATACAAAGCAAAAAATCGTTCACAAATAGGACGTGTTTTTCAATACTTTATTTTAAAAACGTTTTTTTACTTGAAACATATCATAATTTCTACTGGAAGTCGAGTCTTAATTTGGGAAATAAAGTTGTCGTTAACTCGTTTTTAAATTACTTTTATAACATATGAAGAAAAAAAATCTGAAAAAACGAAAAACTAAAATTTGGTTCCTAGAAGCAAGTACACAAAACCCAAATTTAAAAGAGAATTGTGTCTTAAAAGTATCCTCACTTCTTTCTCCGCTTCTTTGGCTCGGAATCAATACCAAAATTGTTAAAGTAAAGACAAAATCTTTGGAACCGGGCATTCTTTTTTTTCAGTGTAAATCTGGCTAAAATGAGAGTTATATAGAAACATTATAAATTTTATTTAGCATAGTTCTTTATGATTCTAAAATAATTGAAGCGATTTGAGTTTAATCTGATTTACTTACAAGGCAATCAACTCTATTTGAGGATTGTAGAGCAGACAGATTAATATGGACACATGCACTAAAGAACATATCGTATTTTCATAAGACAGCTCTTTTAGTATAAAACTAACGATACAAGGATGTCACTGTATGAATAAGAAGGAAGTAATCAAGCACCTCAAAATTTTGTCATATTCACCATTTTATCACACAAATTTATCTTTTATGCTTAAAAAATTTAAGCCAATTTTTTTACAATGAAACACATAAAGATCAATATCTTCTTCTCAATCCAGCTCTGCCAATTCATCGGAAAAAGAATTAAATAGAAACCAGGCACAATCGCATTTGTCTGTACGTAGAGATAAAGCTTTTCCGGTTTCAAATATATATTTTTTTTTTTTATATTCAGCTCGATATTGCAGTCTGAAATGAAAAGGAGGTATAAGTCACTTTTCTTTTATTTCTTTGTCTGCGGTTGGCATTGAGAATGTGTTTTATATCTCGAATAATTCAATGTGAAAAGGATAATGATATGCATGTGTGAAAATAGAATAATTCTTCCGTTCAGTCGGATGATTTGTCTTTCTTAACATTTTCCGCTCGGTAGTGTATTCGTCTTTTCTTATACTTCATCACCATCGCATTAGACTTCATCAGCTACAACGCGAGTAGATATACGAATTTATCCTTAATATTTTAAAATGCATATGCATGTATTTCTTGGCTGAAGTAAAGTATTTCTTATTTCATTTTCTTTCTTTGATGCTGTCTATATGAGTCGCAATGCTACTTATTGCCATTTACAGTTAATAATGTGAAAGATTATTTAGAAAAGTTTTTACTTAACTTACGTCTCCATAATATCTTTATTTTATGCAATTGGAAAATAAAGTAGAATTGTTTTCTGTTTAAAATTATGCAGTTAAAGCTTCATTGGTTTCATGAGTCCTTATTACAAATAAGCCAAGCGCCAGGGACTTGAAGATCATACATATATCAAACCAAATTCATGAATTTTTGCCATCGTTCTTAATGACTTGTGGCACGGTGCGTTCTCTTGGTAAAACAAAACTTTTTTCTTCTTCATATGGGGCCGTTTTGCCGCGATTTCGACCTTCAAACGGTCCAATAACGCCATATCTCGATCAATTTCATTTTACAGTCATTCAAAATCATTTTGTGAATTTTTTTGATGTTTTCGTCGGTAACCAGCTCTTTCGGGCTTCCACTGCGTTCACCGTCCTCCGTGCTCATTTCACCACCCTTGAATTTTGCATACCAATCAATTATTGTTGATTTCCCTGGGGCAGAGTCCGGAAATTCATTATCAAGCCAGGTTTTTGCTTCCACCGTATTTTTTCCCATCAGAAAACAGTATTTTATCAAAACACAAAATTCCTTTTTTTTCCATTTTTTTCACAATAACAAAAGTTGCTTCACAAAAGACGCTGTATCTCATAAACTAATTGACTTACAGACGTCAAGTTTTGACACGAATCATTTGAAGGTTGGTACTAAGAAAAGTTTTTACTTAACTTACGTCTCCATTATATCTGCAATTGGAAAATAAAATAAAATAGAATTGTTTTATGTTTAAAATTTTATGCAGTTTAAGCTTAATTGGGTTTGGTTTTCCATGAACCCCTATTACAAATAAGCCAAGCGCCACTGTAATTCTATATAAATCTGAAAGTAAATATTTTCACAAAAAAGGCTTTCACAAAAAGCACCATCTAACATGTGTTGTTTATTTATTATTATAATGTTTTTGTTTTAATATTTATTTATGCATCAACAACTATTTCTTCGCCTTCAGACATAATGCACTTATGTCATGGGTTTTTCCTGTTCTTGAGTAGCTTCTTTTATTTCCTCAATCGTAATATGGATCGTTTTTTATGATCCTCCTGAGGGATGCCTATGCCACATTGGTTTTGCTCAACATTTGGCAATTGTGGAAAAATTCATACCTGAAACATGAATAAAATTTCTGACAAAGTCAAAATCTTTTTCTTCTCTGCTACAATGTTTTAATCGGCGGGCTCGGGTAACCAGGACGTGCTATGAGCACTATTGCATTTGTGGTGTTCTCATAGAAGACTCGCCAAATGCCACAGTAGACATTTCATTCATTTCAGAAATTTTACTATTGAATTATATCTAAGTAATTGGAAAAATATCATCGGAAATACTGCACTCAAAAAAGGTGTGCATTTTCTATTTCACTAAAGCCAATTTAACTTTATTTTAGTTCATGGAATTATTATATATAGAATTATTATATATAATTTTATTATATATAATTTTTTGCGTACGTTAGTTAAATGAACTAAGAAACGGGAAAAACTTTTACACAAATGTAGTAAAGAATTTTACTAAATTCAAAATAGTTCATTATTTCTTTAAGTTTGTAAATTTTATTACAAATGTGCCCATCATGAACTTCGTATGTCACTAAAGACATTCTTTCCATTTTTAACTCCAATTTTTTTCTTTCAAACTACAAAATTTTCTTTAATAAGTGAAAAAAAAAATTAATTATGTCTAATAAAAGTTCTTGAATTTGTCGAAAAATATTTACTTATTTTTGTGATATCGGCGCGATGTTTGTAGTACTGTTTAGTTAAATTTTTCTAAAAAAATAAAAATTTTCTAAAATTAACTAAATTCACATTCTATATTTGTTCTGGCAAATCAATTTATTCGTTCCAAAAATTCCGGTCTCTATTTACAAATGGCTTAGCGCAAGCGATGAACCGTTTGAAACGAATTTAACACGATATTCGCCGACTGTGTTTTCGGGTTGTATGTGTCGATTTAAGGCTCATCACCAGTTATAAAACGTTATATGGCATCCTGGTAATCGAAAAGCATTGTATGAGAGACAACAACAGGTCTCTGTTTTGCTACAAAAATTAGTGAATTTAGAATCAGTAGTGATTTCAATTTAATTAGGCTCAAATTAAAAAAAATATATACACGCAGAGAAGAAATATGATCACCTCAAACATGTTTCAAGAGCAAAATGTTATTTTTGTATGGTGACCATGTAACATGTTTGTCATTAAAATGTTATTTTCTCGTCAAATATAACCTGCTTGCCGAAATCAGATACATGATTTCCGAGAAAATGACATGGTTGCGAAAACCATGTTACATGGTCATCACCCAAAAATAACATTTTGCTCTTAAAACATGTTTGAGGTGATCATATTCCTTCTCTGGGTGTATATACGAGTATATCGTTTGGAAAATAAGGGTCGCAAAATAGATTTCTAGATCGTATGGAAGGTTCAAAATCATATCACCAAAAAAATGTTGCTTGTTATAACTTTTTTTATTTTTGTCGGAAGCCAAAACCTTTTTTTCGAAAATCGCAGCCGCTATTATTTTCTAAAGTGCGAATAACTTTACGCCGCAACTAGGACATATTTTTCAACAGCAAAATTTTATTTTTAGATGTTGAGTATGGAACATGTTTGTTGCAACAATGATATTTTGTGTTATCTGATTTCGGCAGAGAAAACAAAATTTTTGCGACAAAAATATTCCATGTTCGCCGTCCCAAAATAACGTTTTGAATTTGATAAATGTTTGGGGTGATCATATTCCTTTCTGCGTTAGAGTGTATTATGCAATACACACATCCTATATTGATCCTTTCGAAATTGTACGACAAATTTTGGATATATCCAATTAAATCATAAAACCTTCTAAAGGTGGACTTAGTTTTCATTTCAAAAGAAGTACTTTTAATAAATTTAAAATTTCTGAATTTTACCGAGTATAAAATAAAGACATGTCAAATAATTCAAATTTCCAACAATTATTTTAAAAGTGTATTCTTGGCAGGCGTTGAACTTTCAATAAAATATATGCAAGTATTTTTCAAAACGTATTACCTAGAGGTATAAATCGAAAAATTTATGAAAAATTTTGTTTTTTGTAAGTTTTCTTAATTTTTCTAATTAAATCAAAAATACTGAAAAAGCATCACATCTGAAGAACTAATCCGAAATCAATTTAGTGGCTGCTTAAGGAATTGACTCCCGTCATGTAAAATTCACAGCTTCTGAGCCAATTTTGCTTCGAATGCAATACAAACATTTTCAATATTTGCTTGCGTTTTTTTGCTGGACAGCGGGGAAAATTGAAAAATATTGGAGTAAGATTAAATTAAATTGTTTTTCGATCCTTTAAAAGATGTCATCTGTTATTACAAAAATAATGCATTTTTTACTTTTTACCACGAAAAGAAAATTCCAAACTATGTTCGTTGGTTTAGAATTTCGTTTAGTAGAAAAGAATTATTTATTTTTTACGTGTAGGTATGGCAAATATTACCTATTCGAAACCAAATGCCAGTAATTAGTAAGTATTTTATATAGACTTCAACTATTGTTAAGTGTATATTTATAAAGTACACGCAGAGTAGAAACATAATAGTCACAATCATATTCGAAGAGCAAAATTATACGATAGGAGCTATTTTTGCGGCGATCATGTAACATTTTCACTTGCAACCATGTTGGCTCAGTGAACATGGTTCTAAGAGAAATAAAATTGTCCTCATCTAAAATGTTATTATATTGATAAAAAGAATCTTGTTTGAATCGAAAGACAATGGTCACGGTCTAAACTGTTATGGTATTCGTCAAAAATGATTTTCTTCCAGTTAAAATGACATGGTCTCAACTTAAATAGTTTTGATCTTTATGAAAAAACTTTTTTCGTCGTCGAAAAAAAGACGCCACTTGAGAATAGAAAACACAACATTAACTGCATTTATTTATTTATAAACAAATTCATTGTTTATATGTATTTATAATGTCATGCAAGAGTAACCTATAAAAATACTTCTTTCCCTGCAAAAAGTAAAAAAAAAAAATTGAATGGTCAGGTGCATGACCATGTAATGGTTTCAAATTCTATCATTTAAATAATAGAACTTGTTTGCGGCATTTGAGAAAATTTTAAATGTTTATTGCCAGCATACATTTTTCTCTGCTCGAAAATTATTTTTACAAAGACAAAATACATGGCTTTCGCAACATTTACATGCTCTAGATAATCATTAAATGGGTGCGGCAACCATGTCCAAACATATTTTTTCTGCGCGTGTAGAAATCAAATTTTATGATTGTTTTTTCTTTTTTTTTCATTTTGCAAATTGCTAATGATCCAAAAGCGAGGTTAAAAGTATGCTACTAAACCAAAGTATTCTCATCAAATTATCAATGAGAAAAAGTTCAGTTTATTCAACTGCAGTTTATTTGATATGGTGGTTAAGGAGTAGCTGCTGTGTGTGTGTATGTGTGGTCATCGACTAGATACCCATCCTGCTGATTGGTAAATGGTTGCTCTGCATCCATTTCATTTATTGTTATTATTTATTTGATGTTGCTTTTACTGGTCCACGACGCTCGGCGCTTGATAATTTATCGCTGACCATTAATTTGCCTTACCTGTTCGAGATGCCTTTGATGAGTCGAGGTAATTATGTGCTTTTTAATCATGATAAATTCATGTGGAACGTGCAGAGCATTACTCTCCTTGGACTAGAACTGTTTAACTAAACGTTCCACATACAATTAATCACCGGACCATTTAAAAGTTTCCTTCACTCGACCGTTCTCATTTTTCACAAAAAAAAACTATTCGACAGTAAAAGAGTTCGATGTGCATTGACCAGAGAGGAGGATAGCTGGATCGATTTATGTTTGTTTTCCGCCAACTAAATACATAAATACGAATGAATGATAAAAGTTTCCATTGCATGGAAACCGTCTGATTCTGGTATGCTGTTGCCGCTGCATTCGATTCCAATTTGTTATTTGGATAAATTATGGCGAGAGAAATGCTATTATCGAACAACCAGAAAAAAATACATATTTCAGTTTCTGGAAAATACTTCATATAGCTGCTGTTTTTTTTTTTTTTCTTGTTTAGTATACAACGAAGATGAGATATTTCCAAGTGGAATGAGCAATGAGTTCCGGATTTTATTGCTTCCTGAAATGTATAATAAAGTGTGGTATTTGTGGATTTTTCAAGTTAAAGTTTTCGTTTTGGTATATTAATCATAACTGGGATCAACTAAGCTAGCAAAAATAAAATTATTGATTAAGAATTTTATAGGTAACTAAATGAGCAGGAAATATATGAGGCAGAGAAACTTGAATATCGTACAAATACAAAATCGAATATAGGAATAATAATAGTAGGTAATTTAATTATGTTTTTGCAGCAATAACTGATTTAATTCCAATTCTTTTTTGTCTGTATTGTCTACACAGTTTTTTTTTCTGCTTCAATCACGAAAGTGATAGTATCGATCATAGAATTAATTAAATAAAAATGTATTTGATTACAAATTTTTAATAGAGACATTCAATTATTTTTTCAATTATTATTTATTTATTTTGCCTTTGTATAAGATAACATATATAGTGAAAAAAGTATTCATTGACTGATTATTGGCGATTATCAATAACCCTGTACATTAAACTCTTTTGCTTAATTAATTTTTGCCTTTTCTCATTTCATTTTTTTTTTTGTTTTCATAAGTTAAAGGTCCATTGTGATATGTCAATAGAATTTAGTAAGAAGAACATCAGGAAACCTGATTAAAGCTCTTACGGGTTGAAGGTGAAACTTTTATTTAAGTGCATACATGAATGTCAGTGTATGTGTGATGTGTACTTTTGTTTCCGTTGCTTCATCATAAACTACCATCGTCTATAAGGATTCGTTGTAGATGTCCCGTATATTCATATTCCTACCTACCTCGTCATGTGAATTGTTGTCTCATATGGTGAACTTTATTTGGATGTCTCCATTATTCAGTTGCCATATTTATGCATCATCGTTGTGAGTGGGGAAGACTTCAATGTATGAATATAACGTTAAGAGAAAAGCAATAGAACTTAACAAAAAAAATTAAGTAAAATTTAGGGAAAAACTATATTTTAAATCAAACCTATTCTACAGTCATTGGAGATTTTGATTAATTCAATTCATCTAATTATACAATTATTTTTCGAGTTTTATGGACAGACATAGATTAAGGAACATGGTTAATAGAGCCATTGAAAAGAAAACGCCAGATACAAATCCTTACACGCCTGGACTGTACATGTTTCGGTTCGGGCGAATGAACCTTTCCACAGCCTTTAGTATAGATCTGGCTGGGAGAAATTAATTCAATTCATTTATGTGTCTGATTTTTTATGTGATGATTTGTGATTCTATAAAAAAATAATTGACTCAGCTAATATATCCAACTCAGCAAAATATTTTTTTGTATCCTCCATCATATACTAACTTTGTCATTTCGTTTGTAACAATCTAAGATCCGATAAAATATATATATTCTGGGTCATGGTAAAATTCTGAATCGATCTAGAAATGTCCGACCGTCAATTGAAATCACGCTAACTTCCAACAGAAACAACCCAGCAAAACAATTTTGAAGTTCTTCCAAAGGTACAACTTTAAAAGCACTTCCAGAAGATGCACTCCCAATGATGTTCTTTATTTTAACTACCCAGAAAGTTATTTTAATTCAATTTTTATAACTTGGTTTTTTCATACTTTTAAGGGATAATTTTAACTTTTTTTATTTCAAATAGGTTAAAAACAGAGTAAGAATTCATAAAATGGTACAAATCATTTAAATTTTGTTGAAAAAATGCTAAATCCAATCTGAAAAAATTTTGAATTTTTGAAAATATTTGAGATCAAACTTTTCCGACTAGCGTTAGAATCCATTAAAAATTTTAAAAAATTATAAAGATTATTTATTTGACAAACTATCACATAATTTTTTAATTTACATCCACAATATTAAATTCGGATCACACCTAAAGAAGTGATGCAAATTCGGTGCAACGGCTGTTGAAATGGAGGACTTTCGTCCTGTGACAAGCCCATGTTAAATTCATCGCTTCTGCGTCTATTTTGCACCACTTCCGGATCTAAAAGAATGTTTTCATTGCTTTTTTTGCCGACGCTTTTTTAGCTGAGAAGCTATCGATTTAAAACTTGCCACAAGTATTTGTTATTGGTTTATTTGCTATAACGGTCTACTCTTAGGCATAGACCCTAAATAATCTGATTCACCGATTTGGCTTGCGGAGCCTCAAGGAGGAAAAATATCAACCGATTCGATTAAAATTCGATACGTTCAAAAAATGGTCCATGTCGGTCCAGAATTATCCCTAGATATGAACCTCGGAATTTTTGGAGGAAAAAATTTAATTCAATCCGGATAAAAAGTAGATCTTTAATTATCATGCGAAAACTCGTTCATATCGGTTCAAATTATAAACTCTGTATAAACGTATGGAGAACTAAAGAGGTACCTGCCTTTTTATCTATCAAGAGGTACCTGCCTTTTTATCTATCAAGGCCTTCATATATCTCATGCCTATTCGTCTAATCGTCCAATTTTATTCACATTCATTCCCATCATTATATAGCTGATATCGGTTAAGATTGAGAAATAGTTTGGGGTTGTTTTAGTCTTAGGCATGCGATGATTTTTTTTAGCTGATTAACAAGGGGTCCCAATTTTATAACCGAGCCCAAATGGCGATTAACTTTGCGGTGAAACCAGTAAACACTCAAGCAATGTAACCAGCATTACAGAGGCGGAATAATCCACCACTCAAAAGCTTCGTGGTGTCCGGTCGAAACAGGGATTGAACTCATGGCATGCTAACCATTACGCGACAGTGTTTTCGGTTGTGCAATAATTAGCATGGCTAGGTGTAAGTGGGAACTTCTGCCATTTCTTGACAGCGATAAAACATGGGTTCAATGGTATCAATCAGAGACCGAGAAATAAACCAAAAAATGAAACTGCATTTTAAGAAGGCGAAACTGTCCTATCGGAAAGGTGATGACCACACTATTCTTGGTTTCACAAATTTGAATAAAGTAATAAACATATTGGGCATCTTGGCAAAGAAGACTATTGTCTTTCACCATGTTAAAGTAACAGCTCGTACGAAGTGTCGACCGATCTACCATATTTTCCTCATTTGACCATGAGCAATTTCTTTGTTATCATACTTTAAGTCAAATGCTTTCTCAGTAATTTTTTGATCAGAGAATCTATCTGTAAATAAATTTTTCGTTTTCGTTTTGTGACGCAAATCCTATGAGAAGGGTATCTGGATGTTCTTATCGATGTTGGAATCGCGCATAAATCCAAAATGTATTTTAGTCACATTGGTTTTTTAGAATAAAACATTTACCTGTATGCCTGTAATTCACATATACATGTACCGGAATGTGTGTTTGTATTTGTATAGATGTATGTTGCATTTTGTTGTTCTTGCTACACTCTTTGCTGCTGCTGGTATGCCAAGAAATGCTTGAGGTTATTTGACAATGCTTTCAAGCAAACAAAGAAGTTGCAGCTACAGCAAAAAAAAAAGTTATTCAAAAAAGCTAAAAGACACTTAAAAATTATACTCTTTAGATTTCTTTTGTGAATCATGCAAACCAACCTCAGATCAAATGTTCACAATATTCATAGCAAAATATGAGTCAATCCTTGATGAGGTTTTCATATCAGGAAAAAGGTTTACGATGATTTTAAACTTTATGGTAAAATGAGTACTACAACTTCCATTTTTTTTTTGCTGGATAGTTGATGCTCGAGATTACAAACACAAATAACACAATGAATTAGTTAGCAAATAAATTTACTAAATTTGCTTTCTCTCTTTTTTATTTTAATTTTTCAAAGTTTTTGTTTTTTTTTAAACATGGTTTCTTAAAACCAGTGTTCGAAATGGCTCCGTGGCTCCTGTTCCAAGGTTTGGTGCTTAACCCTCTAATTCTCAATCCCGCCTTTAGGCGGGCTTCGTAAAATCAGTAAGCTTTTAGTAAAACACACTTTAAGGCAACAAACATGGGTAAAATAAAAAGAAAACTTTGTAAAA
Source organism: Haematobia irritans (assembly GCF_050003625.1). NCBI lineage: Eukaryota > Metazoa > Arthropoda > Insecta > Diptera > Muscidae > Haematobia > Haematobia irritans. Next base: position 277,294,829 of record NC_134397.1, on the reverse strand, counting down.
TCTGTTCAAGAGGCTTTGCAGCATATACTGAAGTTAACCACATAATTTTTTCTTGTTTCGTTTTCTTGCTTTTGTGTCGTTAACATTGAATATTTAATCAGCTGGCAAAAAAAATTGGGGCATTAGAGGGTTAAATGGTTACGGCTGTTGGTCAAAATTAACCTTAGCAAGTTTTATAGCTACCTATAAAATAGGGTCTTCATTTTTTTCAGCTCATTTTTGAGCAAAATTCAAAAACAGCTTAAAACTCATAATATTTTATGCAGTTTCCATGTTCTTTTAACTAATAAATATTACTATATTTTAACTAATAAATATTACTATTAAAATATTTTTGTCCAAAACCACCATATTTTAGATCTTAGGTGACAACCGTGTTATTATACCCACCACCATAGGATGGGGGGTATATTAACTTTGTCATTCCGTTTGTAACACATCGAAATATTGCTCTCAGACCCCATAAAGTATATATATTCTGGGTCGTGGTGAAATTCTGAGTCGATCTGAGCATGTCCGTCCGTCCGTCCGTCTGTTGAAATCACGCTAACTTCCGAACGAAACAAGCTATCGACTTGAAACTTGGCACAAGTAGTTGTTATTGATGTAGGTCGGATGGTATTGCAAATGGGCCATATCGGTCCACTTTTACGTATAGCCCCCATATAAACGGACCCCAAAATTTGGCTTGCGAGGCCTCTAAGAGAAGCAAATTTTATCCGATCCGGATGAAATTTGGTACATGATGTTAGTATATGGTCTCTAACAACCATGCAAAAATTGGTCCACATCGGTCCATAATTATATATAGCCCCCATATAAACCGATCCCCCGATTTGGCTTGCGAGGCCCCTAAGAGAAGCAAATTTCATCCGATCCGGCTGAAATTTGGTACATGGTGTCAGTAAATGGTCACTAACAACCATGCAAAAATTGGTCCACATCGGTCCATAATTATATATAGCCGCCATATAAACCGATCCCCCGATTTGGCTTGCGAGGCCTCTAAGAGAAGCAAATTTCATCCGATCCGGCTGAAATTTGGTACATGGTGTTAGTATATGGTCTCTAACAACCATGCAAAAATTGGTCGACATTGGTCCATAATTATATATAGTCCCCATATAAACCGATCCCCCGATTTGGCTTGCGAGGCCGCTAAGAGAAGAAAATTTCATCCGATCCGGCTGAAATTTTGTACGTGATGTTAGTATATGGTCTATAACAACCATGCAAAAATTGGTCCACATCGGTTCATAATTATATATAGCCCCCATATAAACCGATCACCAGATTTGATCTCCGGAACCTCTTGGAAGACCAAAATTCATCTGATTCAGTTGAAATTTGGTATGTGGTGTTAATATATGGCCTCAAACTCCTATGCAAAAATTGGTCGATATCGGTCCATAATTATATATAGGCCCCATATAAACCGATCCCCAGATTTGACCTCCAGAGCCCCTTGGAAGAGCAAAATTCTTGCCATTCGGTTGAAATTTGGTACGTGATGTTAGTATATGGTATCCAACAACCATGCAGGAATTGGTTCCTATCAGTCCATAATTATATATAGCTCCCATATAAACCGATCCCCAGATTTGACCTCCGGTGCCTTTTGGAGAAGCAAAATTCATCCGATCTGTTTTAAATTTGGTACGAGGTGGTAGTATATGATATTTAACAACCATGCCAAAAGTGGTCCATATCAGTCCATAATCGTACATAGCCCCATATAAACCGATTCCGAGATTTGGTTTTGGAACCTCTTGGAGGAGCAAATTTCATCCGAGTGAGTTGAAATTTGGTACATTGTGCTAGTATATGGTCGTTAACAACCATGCCTAACTAGGTCCATATCGGTCTATAGTTATATATGGCCCTCAGATAAATCGATCCCCAATCACACAAAAATTGGTCCATATCAAGTTCATAATTGTATATAGCCCCCATATAAGCCACCCCCATATTTCAATTCTGGCTCTCTACGTACAAAAAGTTCATATCGATTCGTAATTATTTGTAGACTTAACTATACATAACATTTTTGTCTAATATATACCATGTATGGACTAAATCACAGTCTTTCGTAGAAGTTTCTACGCAATCCATGGTGGTGGGTACATAAGATTCGGCCTGGCCGAACTTGCGGCCGTATGTACTTGTTTTTATTAACACCGTGTTCTTTGGGTGACCGTCGCTGAGGTAAAAATATACCATGCTCGTCAATTCACTACTTCTCCTCATCACATTAAGAGCGGAATGACACATATTATTTTCCATTCGCAGACTAACAATCTCTGGATACCTGCTTAAGTTTAGTGCAGTTTTATGTTTGCTCTTGTTGCAGTTGCGTTTGGTTTTTTTCAAAGAAAATGAAAACAAGTAAAAGTTTTATTTTTTTTGGTTGTCTTTAAAAAGGACAACACATAAAAAAATCTTATTCATTTGAAAATTGTAAGCCGGTTGTACTATACAAAAACATGAGAAAAGATATTGTCATTCATTCCTTTGTCTTCTTAGACGATAGCGCATTTTTTCTGGTCACATATGGCAGGACATGATGGTCCATTTTTTTCTGCTCATGATCCCCCTTTTGAGTCTTATTGTTTCACTAAATGTCTTCAAATATATGACCCCCGTATTTTTCGTGCAACATTCAGTCCGTTAGCTATTTGCATTCGTGAACCGTAAATTCTATGGCATGGCTGAAAAATATATTATGTGAATCCCTAAAAAACCCTTAAGTCACTACTAAAAAGATTTTTAATTAAAACATACTTTCGACAGTGGACAAATAATGGACTTGTCACATGAAAACATTTGTTGGTCTTTCATGGATTCATGCATATGCGATAGATATACTTGCGTTGAGTTGGGACCAAGAGACTTTGAGTGTTGCCAGGCAGTGTGTATCCAACTTTTTGGACAAGCGAACATACTCGTATATTCACACAGGAAACACAGGAAAAATATAATAATTTTTTTCGTAAACAAAATCATATATAATTGGTAATCGAAAAAGTATTTTGTAATTTATTCAATAGATGTTGTTGGAGTCCATACCATATGTTGAAGGGAACGGAGGTGAAATCCAAACAGATTAGAAGGAGATCTCTGTGAGCCAAAACCAAAATACAAAATCTCTATGAAAAAGTTTGCACTTTATCTTTTTTCTCCAGTTGGTGCGGAAGACGAAACCAAGATCGAACCATAAAATGAGAAAAAACACGAACACGAAGGTATTAAGGATTGGAACAAAAAATTTGGATTTATTTTCGTTTGGAATTTTGATCTTACCAGTAGCACAATTGCTGTCGAAGGAAGAGAGTAATTAAGATTCTATGGAAGTTGTTTCTTTGATATGATAAAAATAATGATAACACAAAGAATTCAAAGCAGTGCAACTGCCACCCACATGAAAGTTTTGGGTTTTTATATTTCATTTTAGGAATAATGGGATTTGAAAATTTTAGATTTTCATCTTTATATTTCTTTATGTATTTTGATATAAACGCCATATGGTGCTGGAAAGGTGCGACTTCATAAAAAAAAGTGAGTAAAGTAGAAATTCGGGCGGGGCCGAATATATGATACCATAAACCACCCCTACTGAATTAGTAAACATTGTTTGTGAGGTATCAATGGTGTAGGTTTGGGAGATAAACCGCATTTCCATATTTAAGAACATTAAGGGGTACATGGTTATGGGAGTTTTATCACAATCTGAACAGTAATTTCTAATATTAGGAGCTATAGTTGATTCTGAACCTACAGATTTGGTATGTCACTAATATTGAGTCCATTATTAAACAAGTAAGTAAAGTAGAAAGTCGGGCGGGGCCGACTATATCATACCCTAAACCACCATTACAGAATTAGTAATCATAAGCATTTGTGGGGTAACATATAGATCTGGGAGATAAACCGCAGCTGCATATTTAAGAAAATTAAGGGGTACATGTCTATGGGTGCTTTGTGTCAATCTGACTATAGCTCATAGTCAATGTTGCCAGGGAAAATGTTCGGTTTACCCTACAAGGACAAAAAAAGTTCCCTACTTTCCTATACATTCCCAAACAATTTTCCCTACTATAAGTTTTGTTAAATTTAAAAAATTTTACAAAACAAAAATGGTTCTAAATACTTTATTATCTTAAAACATGAATATGTAACGTGTATAACATAGAATATAAATTTGTATTACCACCACGGTTGCCACAGTTGGTAGAATTCTACCCAAATTAGTAATCTTTTTTTTTAAATCCCTATAAAAATAAAATTTTGGAAAAAGTTTCTATAAACAAATTTTTGTGAGAAATTTTTCTATAAAAAATTTTTCTATAAAATTTTGACAATAAATTCTATAGAAATAAAATTTTGAGAAAAAATTCCACAGAAGTAAAATTTTGAGAAAATTTTTTTATAGAAATAATATTTTGGAAAAAATTTCAATAGAAATACAATTTTGACAAAATGTTCTATAGAAATAAAATGTTGACAAAATTCTCTACAGGAATAAAGTTTACCAAACATTGTTAAAGATCAAGCCTTCCCGGCTTCCAATTTCCTCCTCTAGAGCCAACAAAATGTAAAAATTATTACAAAATGTGTTGAGTGAAAATGTCCTACATTGTGGCCCTACGTCCCTAACAGACGCTAAATATTAGAAAACCCCTACATATAGGGAATTTCCCGTACTTCTAGCAACACTGGCTGTGTTGATATTGCGCCTACGGAGCTAGTATGCCACTAATATTGAGCCCATTATTAAAAAAGGGAAAATCGTTAAATTAGTGTGGGTAATAAATACAAATTTGTAAAAATCGAGCAATATTCTTATGTAAGAGCTACAAGTACGTATAAGTACGATCGGTTAGTACATCAAAATTTGAAATTTGAGTAACATTGGTTAATAATTAAGAGTACTATGGCCAAATTTGGGAAAATCGAGCGATGCATATATATGGAAGCTATATCGAAATCTGATCCAATTAGGATAATATTTTGCGGGTTTGATTAATACCACAAAAGGTTACCTTGTTCAAGATTTGAGTAAGATCAGTTACGAAATGAGGCCTGTATGGTCAAACATAAGGTTATAAGGGCGAATTTTTCAAAATCGGGCGATACATATATGGGAGCTATATCTAAATTTGAACCGATTTCGATGAAAATTTGCACATATAGTTAGTACTACAGAGAACTGGATCTAGCCAACTTTTAGTAAGATCGGTTAATAAATAAGGGTTCAATGGCCAAATTTGGGAAAATCAGGCTATACATATATATGGGAACTATATCTAAATCCGAACCGATTTCGATGATTTTTTGCACATATAGTTAGTGCTATAGAAGACTACATTTAGCCAAATTTGGGTAAGATCGGTTGATAAATAAGGGTTCTATGGCCAAATTTGGAAAAATCGGGCTGTACATATATATGGGAGCTATAGCTAAATTTGAACCGATTTCGATGATTTTTTGCACATATAGTTAGTGCTATAGAAGATTATATTTAGCCAACTGTGAGTAAGATCGGTTGATAAATAAAGGTTTTGTGGCCAAATTTGGGAAAATCGGGCGATACATATATATGAGAGCTATATCTAAATCTGAACCGATTTGGATGAAATTTTGCAGACTTGAAGGGTGATGGAAAAGATTACCTTTTGTCAAATTTGGTGACGATCCGTTTGAAAAACGCGCAACGTGACCCCATTTGTCGAAATCGGGCGATACATATATATGGGAGCTATATCTAAATTTGATCCGATTTCTCCCAAATTCAAAACTTCCTGTGCAAAAAAAACTTCCTGTACCAAATTTCATCAAAATCGGTTAATAATTGCGACCGGAACAACAAATACATGGACAGACGGACGGACGGACGGACACCAAGCGCTAGATCGACTCTGGAAGTGATTCTGAGTCGATCGGTATATATTTTATGGGGTCTAAAATCAATACTTCTGGTAGGCACATTTTTTGGCCGATCAAACTTATTATACTCTGACCACTATGTGGTTTAGGGTATAAAAAGGGGAAATCGCTCAATTAGTGTGGGTAATAAATCCAAATTTATGAGACTTGGGAAATATATTTCTGTAAGAGTTACATATAAGTCTAACTACGATCGGCTAATATTTCAAAAATTGAACTTTGAATAACATTGGTTAATAAATAAGAGTATTATGGCCAAATTTGGGAAAATCGAGCGATGCATATATATGGGAGCTATATCTATATCTGAACCGATATGGATGAAATTTTCCAGGTTTGGTTGATACAATAGGTTACCGTGTGCTAAATTTAAGTAAGATTGGCTATTAAGGCTATATTGGTCAGAAATAAAGTTATAAGGGGTAAAGTTTTGAAAAACGGGCGATACATATATATGGGAGCTGAACCGATTTGGATTAAATTTTGCAGGTGTGGTTGATATTAGAGGAGATAACCTTGTGCTAAATTTGAGTAAGATCGGTTAATAAATGAGGCCACTATGGTCAACAATAAGGTTATAAGGGGCACATTTTTCAAATTCGGGCGCTACACATATATGGGAGCTATATTTAAATCTGAACAGATTTGGATGATATTTTGCACATGTAGTCAGTTCTATACAAGATTAGAGTAAGCCAAATTTGAGTAAGATCGGTTGATAAATAAGGGTTTTATTGCCAAATTTGTCAAAATCGAGCGATACGCATATATGGGAGTTATAGCTAAATCTGGACCGATTTCGATCATATTTGGCACTATAGTAAGTACTATAGAATTTTAGATTTGGCCAATTTTGATTAAGATTGGTTGATAAATAAGGGACTTATGGAACAGATTTCGATGAAATTAAGTACACTTGTAGGGAGGTGAATTATATTACCTTTTGCCAAATATGGAGAGAATCGGTTAGAAAAAAAGCGCAACATGACCCCATTTGTCGAAATCGGGCGCTACATATATATGGGAGCTATATCTAAATTTGATCCGATTTCTTCCAAATTAAATATCGTTCGTCCTTGTGCCCAAAAAACGCTCTGTACCAACAACCTGTGAACAACAAATAGACGGACGGACACCAAGCGCTAGATCGACTCAGGGGGTGATTATGAGTCGATCGGTATATATTTTATGGGGTCTAAAATCAATATTTCTGGTAGGCACATTTTTTGGCAGATCAAAGTTTTTATACCCTGACCACTATGTGGTTTAGGGTATGCGTATTAAATTCGCAGAAGTTGCAAAAGGATACATATGCACTGAAAAAACAATGAACCCACCAGGAAGAAAATATCAAGTGAATTTTAGAAATCACAAAAATAAGTAAATATTTTTCGACAAATACAAGAAAATTTATTAGAAATTTATTTATTAGATTATTTTTTTCACTTGTTAAAGAAAATTTTATAGTTTGAAAGAAAAAAATGGAGTGCTACCCGGTTTCATACCCGAACGAAGTTTCAAATTATGTTGAAGCTTTGATATACTGAGAAATGTCAGTAGCAATACCGAGAGGGAACATCCGCTGCAAAACGAGCCAATTTCTAAATCGAAAGAAATCCGGAATCAAGAAGTAGATGAACTGCGACAAAAGGTAGGGGTCTCGAAATTTAGTGTTTGGTAAGATCGGATACAGCCTTCTCGATAGATAGGATCAAGCATTAAACAGAAAGGGTTTCATCTTCAATCAGGACTACGTCATTGTTGCCAGAAGTAGGGGAAATTCCCTTCATGTAGGTTTTTTTTCTAATATTTATCGTCTTGCAGGGACGTAAGGCACAATGTAGGGACTTTTTCACTCAACACAATTTTTTTTAATAATTTTTACATTTTGATGGCTTTAGAGGAGGAAATTAGAAGCAGGCAGGGCTTGATCTTTAATGATGCGTGGTAACCACGGATACCACTCGCGCCAAAAAAAAAATCTACCAAAAATTTAAGAAACCCCTACCAGATATTTACCAAACAAATATTTATATAGAAAATTTTTTCAACAATGTATTTCTATAGAAACTTTTCTTCAAATTTTATATCTATAAAATATGTTCTCAAAATTTTATTTCTATAGAAAATATTCTCAAAATTTTATTTCTATAAAAAATTTTATTTCTTTAGAATTGTTTTCTCAAAATTTAATTTCTCAAATTATTTTTTTACTAAATTTTATTTCTAGAGAGATTTGATCTATCAAAACATTAAGAATTCTACCAATCTACCAAAGAGGAAAAAATCTACTATTTTTGGTAGAATTGATTTTGTTTAAATTTAACGAAAAATATTGTAGGGAAAATTTTTGGTGATGTAGGAGAAAGTAGGCAGCTTTTTTTATTCTTGTAGAGTAAACCGAAAATTTTTCCTGGCATCCCTGACAAAACTGGACTACGTGTAGAACACATCCGTAAATATATGGCAAAATCTGGGATGAGAAGAATTGAATTCATTAATTCCTGACATTGTAACATCGGACGATATGTTTCGTTTAAAGGTGAAACTCTTAATGATGTGAAGTTGGCTTCAAGAGATGACGGCGAAAACTATTTGTCGCAGTTTTTCGCCCAGAAACCACAAAAGATGTACACTTTACAAATCTTGGCTCATATTCGTTTTAATAATAAACTTCATTATAAATATAAAAAATAGTTGAAGTGTTTAAAAGTTGAAAAAATTGACTTCAAACTTTTTTCGAACCTTTAATGAATTGTGAGCATAATTCTACGTTTACTTCCAAGTTTGTTCGATTTGTCGATTTTTCGTCAACATATTTTGAAGATTATAACAGTAGACTTTTTCTTTTATTACCTTAAATTGATTAGTCATTTTACGCATGTTCAAAATATTCCACCTGACATAAGGACTGCACTTAATGAGATCTTATTTAAATTTGCCACAGATTTCAATTAAGATGTAGTTTAAATTTATTAGTATTCGCAGCTAATTTCATACAATATTCAATATTACCATCATCGATTACTATACCATTTTCCGTCGGCTACTTCGGTACAAAGTTTACGATATTTAAAAATTATTTACACGCAAATTATTTTAATAATAAAAACTTACAAATATTTATTCACCATCTAGAAACTTTTACAATTTCCTGAACAAAAAAAATATATATGATTTTACACTAAAAAATAATCCATATCAACAACATTTGCAAAAAGTTCACACTTGGCGTTTGTAAACACTTTCATGTTTGATTATGGCTTTGCGATGTTCGTTTGTTTGTTAAGATAACTTTAGTGAAAACGAAACAAATCAGAACAACCAACCACAGAAATTGCAGTTTACACCAGTCCACAATCAACACAACTCAGAAAAGAAAAAAACTTTTGATAAATTCCACATTTGATTACTTTCAAAAACCACTTAAAGTTAATGAAAACAAGTCTTTGGTACTCACAGATAAACAATATTGGATGCGTGGATATGTGTGAAAATCTTAAAATGGTATTTCATGCGTTTTAACTTTTTCCCCATGAGCACGATTGTATATTTGATGGGGTTGAGAAAATCTCGATTATTATTCACTTCGAATACAAAAGTCCTCCGTCTCGAGCAATCAAATCTTAAAAAAAATTAACTTGTACATGTCCAAGAGTTCGATGTTTATAGAGCCTGATCGATATAAAAAAACCAACCCCCAAAAAAAAGTGACCCCACCGTGGAAGAAAATGTAGGTTTATTTTAGAAAATTTTAACTAAAATAGTTTTATAATTGCAACATGCTACAAATAAGTTAAAACTTTTTGTCAAATTGAAAAAATCTTTTTTAAAAATAATTAGTTTTTTTTCTGTTGTTTAAGAAAATGTCATATGTTGGAAGAAAAAATTGGAATTTAAAAAAATTGTTAAAATGTCTTTAGCGCTGTACGAAGTTCGAGCCAGGTACAATTTTAGTAAAATTTAGTCATTTGAGAGACTTATAAACTCAATTTAAGCAAACTTCTGCCATTTTAGGAAAATATGAACTATTTGATTTTTTAGTAAAATTGTGCTCTACACCCAGAGAAATGATTGGTTGGAATTCGATTACGACAACAATTTGATAGTGGAGACTCACAATTTTTAATTGTGTGGAATAATTGTTAGTTATTTCTTTTGTTAGATAGTTTATATAACCAACATAATAGCGGTGTGACCGAAAGTTGGTACACACGACCAAGTATTGGTCGTTATTTATATATTGAAGTAAGCAACCATTTCAATTTATTGCACACCGTTGTGCTAACTGACTTCTTTTGCCAATATGCTTCCATGCCCAACTGAAGGTCTGTTTAACAACTAAGTTGGTTGGGTTAACAGATTTGATAGTTATAAAGGGAATTGGTTGCTATGGACTACATATACATATATAACAACAAATATATTGTGTTTTGCCTAATTAATTATCAACTTTAAATTATTTAAATTTTAATTCAATATTTTGATGACGTTTAGTCCAATTTAGAGAACATTCTGTCCATAAAGGATTGCTGTGAGTTATACATATACAGTGAATGGAAGACACAAACGGTCGTCTAACTTTTGTCCACATTTGGCAGGTGTCCAGTTAGAAAACCGTCCTCGTTTGGTAGGTGCCGGTTTTCAGAGTGGTCAAGTCTGAGAGATTTTTTGTATATTTTTAAATTGGGTAGCTGTATTCTTAAGTGGTAAGTAACTTAAACATCAAATTAAATTAATACTCCTCACTCTTTACCTTCTTCCCTCTAGGGATATCTCAACAAATGTGACGACTTCCGATGTAACGACAACATTTTATGATCCATGCCTGAGTTCAGAGTCACGCTGAAAATCGATCCGGTAATTATAAGTATCGCAACTGAAACATTTCCATTCAGTTCTAAGCTCTGTAGGTGTTTCTGATACATTGGCTTTACTTCTGCGACTCAAACCGAATGGTATATGTAATCATGCAAGGCGTGTACTTTTAGACAAATGTTGCCATCAGACCACGATCATGCCAAATTGGATATTAACTCAAAAATTTCGTTAGGTATTTTTTTCTTTCAGGCTTTAAAAGCAAAATATTTTGAGAATTGTCCACCAATAAGATTTATGAAATCGGAGATAACAAGTTTAGAAGAATTCTTATAGGCCGAGGACCTCCTTGGGCCTGAAAATTATGCAGATTGGTTTGCAAACATCGCAACTAGCTATTTTGTGAAGTTTCTTTTCCAGTTCAAAAATGTTCTACAGATGACGATTTTTTATTAGCTAATAATCAATACAAAAAAATATTAATATGTAATAAAATTAAATATAAATTAAACTTAATTCAAGGATGGTTTCTTAATTTCATAAGGTTGTCCGAAAAAATAATTAGTTGTTTCAACAAACGAATGAAATGTTATTGGTTGGGATTACCAATTAGAGTGTTAATGTGTTTAAATTTTAGTTATGCAAACAATTTATGTATTGTTGTTCCAGACAAGAATTGGTTGCTCTAACAAATATTGTCGGTTATATTCTGATGGTAGATGGGACCAAATAAATCGGTTGGCAAAAAAATTGGTTGGCACAACAAATTTGTTTTCTGTGTGTATATTTGTATACAACTTTTTTTCTTATTTTTAGTTCACCTCATTAAAGTTAGCAAAAAAATATTCAAATAAGGAACACTTACTCATATTTTGAAAAATTTAACTAAAATCAACAAATCTTCATGAATCTTCATGAACTAAAATAAAGTTCAGTTGGCATTAGAGTCCCTTTTTTCTAGGTGTATGAGAGTATATAGGCAAGATGATAGATATGTTCCCAGTAGGTCGAAAAGTTCGTTAGTTAGCGTAGCACTAACTGAGATTCATATATGTAGGAGGATTTAGAGCTGCCACATTAGCAAAATTTATAGTTAATTTATAATTCATTATAAGTAATTCAATAATTAATTTCTAAGCAGGATAGTTCAGAATAGCATAAATATCCATTTTCTCTATATTTTTTCTACACAGAGAATACAGATTGGATGTGACAATCAAATTTATTGCCAACCTCCTTTTGGCAGTTGTAGCAACTAACAGTTGGCAGTTGTGTCACCCGACTGATTCGGTCGACATAACTAATACCACATATGGTGTTGGTTGGGTCTGCCGACGATATTGGTTGTGACTACCTTCATCATTCGGTTGTGTTGTCCAACCTAAATAATACTCATGACCGAATTAAAAATATATTTAAAATCAATTACTTCACAGTGAAATATTATATTTTATTTTATTTACAAATAGGTATAGTGGTACAAATAAATCTAAATACACTAAATGTATGTAATTAGTAGATACAAATTTTTGTCTAGAATCTTAGATTCTTAGAGCAAAAAAAAAAATTACGGTGAACATGTAGCATGGTTGCCGCAACTGATTTCCAAACAATTTGTTTTCTGTGTGTATAAGGTGACCTTCTCTAATGTAGCAGTGAATGGTTGCAAGCAAATTGTGAACATGGATTTGTTGGTAGTTGAATTCGTGCAAACAATACCAACCGACATACGATTTTACCGGAAGCAATAACAGCAGCCAGCTAGCGGAAGTAAAGCGAATGCTATGCAAGCTGATTGCAAAATAAAATAAAACAAAAAACAAAGCTTCAACAAAGTAATATTGAAAACACCACACCAGATCATACAACGCACCGCAAAGATTTATTCGAAATGATTCTCGTCTTAGCCGAAGGGAAGTTAAATAACAAATATTGCACCTATATACGATGGAGTGTAACGAAATGAGGTATTTTGACGCCAGACGAATGGTCGAACATACAATATTTCAATCAACAAACCCGATGTATAATATCTGCTTCGGTTTGAAGACAAAAGTAAACAGAAAACTGCGGATTACAAAAAACAAAAAGAATAACTTCAGCATCTTTACCATGCATTCAAAAAACATTTACTTGAGGTCAAAGAGCCTACATAAGCTTTTTAACACACTTTATAAATCGACTTAAAATTTGGGATGTATTTAGCTTTAATTTTACGATTTTTCTATTTTCTTTTTGCGCTATCCACAAACAAAGAAATGTCAGGTTTTGTTTTAGTTTAAATAATTATATCGGTCCATATGGGGACTATATCAAAATCTGGGGACTATGTTATATCAAAACTTGCAATGTTTAGCATGTCCACCCTGCATACAAAGGGTCAGTTTAGACCAAGTACCAAAAGATTTTCGGCGGTGCATGAAAAGAAATATTGGTGTGTGTTCCGAAGTTTCTTTAAACAGTTCGATTCAAAAAAGGGAAGTTTTCGTGGAATCGGGCAGCACTTTTTGATAAGAGAGAAATTCACTACGTATGATAAGAGAATGCAAGTCCTTCTAAAATAATGAACCGAAAATTACCTTGTCACAGAAATACGTCTTCTATAGTAGGTTGAAAATGGTATCCAGGTATCCCTGTTCTATGGGAACCTTCTATTATTCCAGGAACTCTGTGTCCTTAACGAATTCACCTCTTCCCCGATATGGTTAACTCTTTGCCTAGTAAAGGCGGGTCAGTGACAAAGGTAGTGTTCCAAGGTCTCATCATCCTAAAAACACGCTCTACACTCAAGAAAAGTAAACCCTATATTTCACTAAAGCCAATTTAACTTTATTTTAGTGCATGAAATTATTATATTTGGAGAAAGTTTCCTTTCCTTTACGGGAAAAAAATATACACAAATGAAGCATAAAGATTTACTAAATTCGCACTTCTCACAAAATAGTTCATTATTTCTTAAAAATTGAAAATTTTACTACAAATTGGCCCATTTTGAACTTCATATTGCATTAAAAACATTTTTTCAATTTTGAACTCCAATGTTTTCCTTCAAACTACAATTTTTTTTTTTGACAAGTGAAAAAAATTAATAAATAAAAAAGATGTACATTCTTGTTTTTATGATAACGGTGTGATGTCATCGTTTGTAATACTGTTTAGTTAAAAATTTCCAAAAATTTTTTTTTTTGAATTTGTCGAAAAATATTTACTTATTTTTATGAAATCGGCGCGATGCCAGCGTTTGTAATACTGTTTAGTTAAAAATTAAAAAAAAAAATATTTTTTATAAAATTAGCCAATGCCCGGTCATTTATTATTTATTTATTTATTACTTAATTATAATTTATAATTACAAATTATAATAAACGTATTTATACGGGCACTAGCAGCTAGAGGCTATCGGCCTATACCCTTGCATTATTTCCTATTGTTTGTCGTCCAATTCTGTTTGAGTAGTTCTCCATTATGTTTCATGGCTATAACCTTCCATTGGTCCATTACATTGATCCACATCGCTTTATGTGTCTCCCGTATCCAATCATCCAACTCGGCCCGCGTTACACACTATGAGTTTTTTAAGTTCCCTTGGATATGTGTTCCCCTTCTTATCGCCAGTTTATTTGGCTTTGCGTTTTTTGTACCCTCCACCATAGGATGGGGGTATATTAACTTTGTCATTCCGTTTGTAACACATCTAAATATTGCTCTAAGACCCCATAAAGTATATATATTCTGGGTCGTGGTGAAATTCTGAGTCGATCTGAGCATGTCCGTCCGTCCGTCCGTCTGTTGAAATCACGCTAACTTCCGAACGAAACAAGTTATCGACTTGAAACTTGGCGCAAGTAGTTGTTATTGATGTAGGTCGGATGGTATTTTTTTACGTATAGCCCCCATATAAACGGACCCCCAAATTTGGCTTGCGATCGCTCTAAGAGAAGCAAATTTCATCCGATCCGGCTGAAATTTGGTAAATGGTGTTAATATATGGTCTCTAACAACCATGCAAAAATTGGTCCATATCGGTCCACTTTTTCGTATAGCCCCCATATAAACGGACCCCCAAATTTGGTTTGCGATCGCTCTAAGAGAAGCAAATTTCATCCGATCCGGCTGAAATTTGGTACATGGTGTTAATATAAGGTTCCTAACAACCATGCAAAAATTGGTCCATATCGGTCCATAATTATATATAGCCCCCATATAAACCGATCCCCCGATTTGGCTTGCGGAGCCAATTGCGGAGCAAATTTCATGCGATCCGGCTGCAATTTTGTACATGGTGTTAGTATATGGTTTCTACCAACCATGCAAAATTGGTCCTCATCTGTCCATAATTATATATAGCCCCCATATAAACCGATCCCCCGATTTGGCTTGCGGAGCATCTAAGAGAAGCAAATTTCATCCGATCCGCCTGAAATTTGGTACATGGTATTGGTATATGTTATCTAATGACCATGCAAAAATTGGTCCACATCGGTCCATAATTATATATAGCCCCATATAAACCGATCCCCCGATTTGGCTTGCGGAGCCTCTAAGAAACGAAAATTTCATCCGATCCGGCTGAAATATACTTGTTCATATTTTGGTATGTCACGGTAGCCATTCGTTGATCACTTTTTTCCATTCTAATACGGTTCGCGATCAAACCGTATTATCTGCTATTGCCTCCATTACCATCCGGAAGTCTGTGAAATTATTCACGATTTGTTGATTCGTGTTCTTTCGAAATAACACGAACTTCGAGTGTTATTTCGAAATCAGTTCGTTATGTCACGCACTTCCGCCTGTAGAATTGTTCTGAGGTCTGGTAAACGGAATATTTAGTTCAGTCCTCTCATCCATCTTGGATCCATCGGTGTTGCAGTTATTTCGCTGTGGTATCTGTCAGAATGTCAGACTCGGTAGAAGTGTTATCATTCTAACCCCCTTTTTCATGAAGCTCCGTTAATGCAACGTTAGCTAACGAAATTTTAAACCATGGAATCATGGTTTATATCATCTTCTTTATATATTCCATATGCCAGTTAGGAACTTAACTGCTGAAATTTTTTCGGTTAAAGTTAACCGGATAAAATATATTTCCATTTTTCTTTCTGTTAACTGTCAGTTAAAGCCAAACGGAGCTACATGAAAATGGCCGTAAATATAATAAAACTATATGAGCAGATATGATTCATATAGATTTGGTATAACTAGTTTATGAAATATTTTAGTATTTGGTATATAACGATTTTAATACAAAATAAAATGAGTTTGAATGCTGAATTTTTTTTATCAGATTTGCCTGAAGATTAAAATGCAGTGTATGTAACCCCAACATTTATTCTTGAAGGTATACCATATACGAAAATTTCAACTAATTTGGAAAAACCTATTATATTGTGGTACTTTAAACGCATTTTGAAAAATATTACAATCCAAAATTCTATACTTTTAGTATAAACTGAACCATCGAGCAACATTCACCTGCCAACAGTTGTAGTGAATGGCTTGAACATCCTTTTACAAGCATACATTTATGCGTTGATAGTTCATTATAAATTAAGTGCACTCTTAACTTGTGCTACTTATGTTACTTTTACTACTACTACTCCAACTGCCAACTCTTCATTACAACAAGACTCCGCGAGAGTGAGTAAGATGAAGAGAGAGAGAGAGAGGGAGAGTAATAATACGGAGAAATGTGCAACAAAACCAACACAATCAAGTTATTATTAAAGTACTAACACTGCCTGTATTTCTTTCGACAAAGTGATTACCTGAATACACTCTAAGAAAATTTGATGGTCTTTGTAAAGCAGGGTCTTTCATTTTCTACTTTATTTATGCATTGAGAGAAATTCGTAAAGCGAAATAGTAGGCGAAAGGGATAATATGTTTTTCGTTTAGTTTCGACGGATTTTCGACGCTGTATCTAATTCGGTTAAACACTTGGCCATCCACACGTTTTACATGCTTGTCCATGGCTTTGTTTTATTTGTATATTATAGTTTGCCTTGGAAGTTTTACTGGCTCAAAATCCTTTGCTATGGTCGAAGTTTTGTTCGTTTAACATAGAACAAATATTGACACAAGATGGCCACATTGAATAAAACTTCAAAGTACCCGCAAAAGTATTGCAGCTGACAACAGCTGCGTCTAACTCTTAATGCGGTCCCCTCTCCCAGCAGAGTCAAGCAATTGATGCTGTCACTGACACTGACGCTGTGGTCCCATTGTGGCCGATGAAGTTTCTGATGATGCTGTATATCGACCGCATGCATTTAAAAAAGCGTCTTCTCATGGCACCGTCGAAGGAGACTCAGTCATTTGTATGAAAATTTGTTGGTCTATATATCTATCGCTCTTTTCTTTTACTCTGCAACGCTACTGATATCAGTTTGGGCCTTTGCCTGTTTGAGTTGAGCTAAAGTAAAAGTAAATGTCGAATTTGCGGTTTTCCATTTTATACAAATTGAACACCCTAAGGGAAGTCGAATGGGTGTATTAGGTGATTTGAGCATATAGAGTATTTATGGAAGTTACCATACACAGGAAAATTTAAAAAAAAAATATCAACGTGCTATTAAAGATTACGCAACCTAAATTTTAGGATGCGCAATTTACGCAGTATTAAAGACAAATTTCTTTAAAATAATGAAATTTTAAATAAAAGAAAATTTATAGACAATTTTTTTATAAAATGGTGGACACAAATTTTGGAAATTTGCTTTCCTCCATTAAAGTCGTATGTATGTCTTTGAACTAAGATAATTTTTCCTTGAGGGAAGGATAAGATATTTAGATCAAAGTAAACTTTCTTTTGAGTGTGGAAGAGGTTTCAGTTGGTTTGAAAAAAAGTTTCATTTGAAATGAAAATCGGTCATTCGCAAAGTCCCTAAGGCCAACTCGAATAGAACGCTTTCATTTCCTTCTGCATTTCTAGGTTGTGAAAGTAAAATATAAAACTTTTAATATTGACCCCTGCCCGCCCTATAAGAAAAGAACTAAATGCGTTAAAGCAATCTTTTTACTTTTACCAACTTCACCAAGACTACACCAACATCTACCAGAAGACCTATTCATTGAGCCTGTATATCATTGTGCTGTTTACTTTCAAAGTCGTTTTAAGGTGGAGGGGCGAAAAGGGATGAACCAACTGTATTTTCCATAGCATGCACCGCATGCCATTGCATGGGCTGTATGGGCTTGCTCACAACTCAGCACCGTAACATTAAGTGCCAGTGGAGAGAAACAATAGGAAAGTGCAGGCATAGGTACCGGATGGACACACCGACGGACATTTGGTAAATTGTTAAGTTATACACAAGCAAATAAAGTTAAATTTGCTAAATGGCTTTTCATAAACTCACTCATCATTCTGCCAGGAAAAGCAGAAGAAGCATCGCCTCCCAAGAGTTCAGTATAACGAATTTCTCTTGCCATTGCCTCTTAAGAGAATTTCGGGTATTTAATCATGTTACAAAGACAAGGGCAAAAAAACTTCGTCCTTAAAGGAAGAATGAAACCCCAGTTCACCGCCTAACACAGATTGTGGGAATTGTTGGAAATTTATTAATGCACCATCGCCCATGTGTCATAAATAATGTGAGGGAGACATTGGGGCATTAAAATAATTATTAACAGAAAATAAAAAAAGGACATTTGTTTGGACCACAGCATCTTACGTCGTTTTCATAGAGACCTAGAGGCTACAAACCATATATAGACTAACGAAATATACATATGTTTGTCTTACAATCATTTGTTGGTTTTTATCTTACTAAAAATTTTCGAATACAAAAACGAGAGAGAGAGAACAAAAAAATACATTGCTTATGAAGGCATATAAATCACTGACATTTGGAAACTATTGTTTGTTATTTATACCATGCACTGTGGTTCCTATTGCGATGGAGCGAAAAGAGAAATATTTTCTATAGAACATATAGAATGAAAGTTACAAAAATTAAAAATTCCATTACAAGATCGGGCTGTTTTATTATGAAAAGGTCATGCATGTTAGTTTGCTCATCTAAATAAAAGTCATAGCCACTTCAAAGCATAATTTTTTTAAACAATTTTTACAGTCAAACCAAACAATTATCATTGTTTAGCTGATATATATTAAAAAAATAAACAAATATATGTACGTATACTATTTTGGCAAACATATGATTAGAAGTTAAAAGTCATCTACCACATATCGATGTTTCCATTCCGCTAAGTCTAAAAAGTGAATTTTACAGAAAAAAAGTTAATTGTTTTTGAATTTCTCAAAAACCGTACACCCTCAAAAAAAAATCGCTTCTGTAACATATACCCCAAACACATTTTGCTTCAAGCATATATATTTTCAGGATTGGCCCAAACAAAATATTGTTTGTATTCTTCAAACATTTAATGAAATTTTCTTTGTGTGCATATATTTTTAAGGCGCCAATTGGTTACTTCCATTATTTTACTTGCAGCATACTCTCTAGGTCTCTCTTTCTAAACACATATATGGTTATAACCTATTTCCAAATTAATATATGTTTATATCTAAGCATATTATATTTACAAACATTTTATGTCCCAAACATAATATGTTTTAACATATTAACATATATGTCCCAAACATGTTATGCTAGCTTATGAACATTATATGCTAGCACTTAAAAATATTGTGTTAAAAAAATTGAGTTCCAAACATTTAATTTTTACACCAATACATATGAAAAACTGTATTTTTCGTCCGTGTATCACTTTTTTCGGTCTTAAAATCATGTTTATTGTAGATTTTTTAAGTATGTACGAATTAAATATAGTAGTAATAGAATATGGCTAAAAATGACTTAGACCACTTTAGACTGAACAAACCTTTTCGCTCTTTTTGAATTGGAAATTTTTAAAACTATAGTCACAGTTTACGTACAATATCTACCATAACTTTTGATAGGAGGGTGTAATTCATATCAATCCATCCTCCATCAAATAATTCTAAGTCGACTTAGCGTACTCTGGAATGAGGGCATCGATATATACTGCAATAAAAAAATGGATGGTGACGCACAAGCTGCTAGCTCTTCGTATTGCATTCAAGAGGGATGTACTCAATGAATGTAAAGCGATTTTTGACTTGATTTTGTGAGCTAATAAATAATGTGCCTTTAAATAAACAATGTACCTTGGAACCCCCGCGACACACTTGGTACTTTTTCAACCTTTTTTTAATGCATACATCTCTCCATTTGATTCCAATTTCAATGAAATCTATTTGACCCGCTTCAAAGACTATACCGATTGACTGTTTAGTGGAAAAAGAAGTGAGAAAAGTTCGGAGACATTATCACTATTGATAGAGTTAATATCGTTGTATAACATTTGGTTCTTCGTGAATAAACAAAGTACCACACTTGGTAGTTCTCACAATCTTCTTGTAATGCATGAATTAAACTATCAACATTAGTCCTTACGAGTTAGAGCTCTTGAGTCTAGCAAAATTTGGTAGATAGTTGCAAAATCCTCAGATTCCGACTCGTACACCCTATAGGCATCTTACTTCCTCAGAATCAACAGCTGGTTACAGCTACACTTGAACTGTTAAACAGATAATTTATTGGGGTTGTCTCTCTTTCAGAAACAAAGTCAAAATACCAACTTCTTAAGAAAATATAGGCATTGCTTTCACAAAAATGATGAAGTAACTTTTGGCAGAAACAAGTACTTTTTCGATGCTGATTTAGTACCATTTAATGCATGCATTTTTTTGTTAGGGAAATTAATATTTCCGCCAACTTGGAGACTGCTCCAAACAACTATAAGGGTTCAACCATAGAGAGTTCAGTATAGTGAAGAAAACTCTCATAACACTAAAAAAACATGTCCGTTTCCAAATATTCTTTTTTTATGAATGTGTTATTGATTAGAAGCCAAAGAAGCGGAGAATTGTAGTAGGACCAAATTTAAGACACAATTCTCTTTTAAATTTTAGTTTTTCGTACTTGATTCTAGAAAACCAAGTTTAATTTATTCGTTTTTTTCAGGGGTTTTCTTCATATACTATTAGAGTTCTTTAACCCTGGACAGTCATCCTTCGTCAAAATGACGACGCGTAATTTCATTTTCGATCTAAAATGCATTTTAGTCGATTGGGAAATGATAAATTTAAGTTATACAAATGCAAATATTTGATGAATTTTTGTTGTATACTAATTAAGAACAAAATGAATAAGAAAATAATTTAAATTTTGGTTCACATTTTGGCTCACAGTGCAAATTATAGCATCTTGAAATAAGCCGTAGTCAAAATGACGAAGGATGACGTTAGTGTACAAAAAATAAGGATGACTGTCCAGGGTTAAAATCATGTTAAAACATTTTTGAAAATATTTGCTGTCAAGGTGGAATTGCACACCATGCGTCAATCCGTGCGTTGATGGAAGGGTTGATTTTTTCTATTTGCGGTAGACTATTCGAGCTTTTGATTTCAAAGAGAAATTTTAACTCTTCAATCATCGGACGCATTTAACGCATTGAACGCATGGTATGTAATTCTACCTTCATCAGACTTCAATTTTCAAATTCGTAATCAACCTTAATTAGAAATTAATGTTTGTTTCAAGTGAAAAAGTCTTTAAAAAGGCGTCGAAAAAAATCTATTTATAACGCTTTTTTGCTTTGTAGTCAAGATGCAAAAAGACAACGAATTAAAAGATTTCATTAATTTTGAAGAATTTTTCAGAAATATAAAAGATGACCTTAGTCAAAGATTTTTTTAATTTTCACTTAACTATAAGGAAAAACCAAAGTCATTAAAAATTGTCTGCTTTTAGACAACGAAAAAATTATATCAGAGAAATGCGTCTTCTGTACTAAGCAAAATTCGGATTCGTATTTTAAGGACATGAAATCTTTGGTCTCACGACAATATTTTTTTTCGGTGAATATAGATTCCCTTTTGTACCGTTTTTATACTCTCCACCATAGGATGGGGGTATATTAACTTTGTCATTCCGCTTGAAACACATCGAAGTATTGATCTAAGACCCCATAAAAAACATATATTCTGGGTCGTGGTGAAATTCTGAGTCGATCTGAGCATGTCCGTCTGTCCGTCCGTCCGTCCGTCCGTCCGTCTGTTGAAATCACGCTAACTTCCGAACGAAACAAGCTATCGACTTGAAACTTGGCACAAGTAGTTGTTATTATTAACTTCATGGTCAACATGAAGTTATAGAAGGGATGTGTTCTTTACACCTTTATTTATTACACAATTATTGAAACTTGTTCGAAATTCAATTTTATTGAAAATATTCCAAGACCACCAGTCAGTATTCAATATGATTTTTGTTCTCTTTTCACCATACTAAATAATATTTTTATCTTATTATATTGTATTGTCAATAACAGACTTACAGTGTTACCACTGTCATTTACTTATCAAGTATGAGCAATTTAGTAACTCAGTCGTTACTAAAATAGCAAAACAAAAAAATATATAAAATATATACGATTCGTATATAAGCCCACACTGACCATTTGATTAGGTACCAAGCAACGTAAAAAACAAAAGAAAAGAAAATCCAAGGACGCCACTTTATGCCACTCGGAATTGTCAACACTGTGAATATGTCCTGCAAAGAGGAAAAACAATTCATTTACATTGTTCAAGGACAACGATGAATGGACATTTTGAATGAAATGTGTATCCCAACTTAATTAAAATCAAGAAGACATGGCTCCAAAGAGCCTTAGTCATTTGAGACATTATTATTATGTGTCAACGCAGTGTACCAAAATGAAATAAAAAAAGAAAATTTTAAATATGTTTTGTTGATTGGGCACATTTAAGTTTATTATGATGTTATTAATTTCCGAGATCTGATAATAATATCATGCAAATGAGGAAATCATTGTTTGAGGCTGTGTTTAAAAAACAAATGGGCATTTCTTTAAAGTTTTAAAAGTATACACAGTGAAATTTGTTGGGATCTGGTATTAAAGGAACTTGTGTCAGAATCATTGTAAGATAAGCAAGATAGACGGATTAATTATATTCTCAAGAGAAGAACTCTGAGATTCAATCAATTTCAGCTACCTAAAAAAAACATTTAAGCAAAATTATTTTATTAAATTTTAACTTTTAATTTTTATATAATTTTTCCGACTTTTAGTACATCTAGTTGTAATTAAATAAGTTGTATTTGTAATTACAATTAAATATTTTAAATAGTTTTTATTTAAGTACAGTTACTTTAAAATAGTTTATATATCTATAATTGTTTTAATAGACTTCCTATATATCAAAATTATTTTTTGAATTTATTGATCTTATATACTATCTAAAATTACGTGCATAAAAATTTATTACTTATTATAATAGATAAAATGCATTCAATTTTAATCGGTTATATTTCAACGAGGGCATGCGACTCAATCGTCTATGCACTCATAAACTTTAATTATTTAAATTGGCAACTGGTCCAAACAAACAACTGGTCATTATCTTTGGCCAAAAGTGAGCTCGCGAGGTTCTCTTTTTGAAATAAACTCTCTCATACTTTAACATTTATAATTTGGTATCATTTGTATACCCACCACCATAGAATGGTGACGGGGGTATAATAAGTTTGTCATTCCGTTTGTAACACATCGAAATATCGATTTCCGACTATATAAAGTATATGTATTCTTGATCAGGGAGAAATTTTAAGACGATATAAGCATGTCCGTCTGTCTGTCTGTCGGTTGTGATCACGCTACAGCCTTCAATAATGGCGCTATCGTCCTGAAATTTGGCACAGATTCGTCTTTTGTTTGCTGGCAGGTCAAGTTCGAAGATGGGCTATATCGGTCCAAGTTTTGATATAGTCCCCATATAAACCCACCTCCCTATTTGGGGTCTTGGGATTATAAAAACTGTAGTTTTTATCCAATTTACCTGAAATTGGAAATCTAGAAGTATTTTAGGACCATCAAAAAGTGTACCGAAAATGGTGCCTATCGGTCCATGTTTTGGTATAGCGCCCATATGGGCGTTCTTCTTGGGCGTCTAGAAAGTGTATTTTCTATCCGATTTGCCTGAAATTTAATATCTAGATGTATTCTAGGAAAATAAGGAGATGTGCCGAAAATGGTGATTATCGAACCATGTTCCGATATAGCCTCTATATAGACCGATCTCCAGATTTATTTTTTGGGCTTCTAGAATCCGTAGATTTTACCCAATTTGCCTGAAATTGGAAATCTAGAGGTATTCTAGGACCATAAAGAGGTGAGCCGAATATATTGAGTATCGGTACAGTAATTGATATATCCCCCTTATAAAACGGCCCTCCGATTTCGGGTTTAGATTCTAGAACTACAATTAAATGTGCTGAATACTGTGTGTATCCTTCCATATTTTGGTACAGTCTCCATTACACCGAACTCCCGATTTAACTCCTAGGGTTTCTAGAAATTGTAGTTTTTATCCGATTTGCCACAAATTGAAAATATACTGGCATTTTATACCCATAACAAAGTGTATATGATTTAGTTTTATCGGTCCATTTAGTGTGGCCTCACTAAAAACCGATTTCACTATAGTATAGAAAACGCACTCATCATGAAAATTGCTTGAAACTGAATGCAAAATTTCCAGATTTTACTTCTCGTAGTCATTAAAATAATTGGGATGAAAATCCACAGATTTTAGGTTTCAAATCAAGGCATTATCTTATCATTTTCGAGCACACTTACAAGAGATGTTTATAATTCCTCTAAAACTCAAGCAAAAAATGGATCTTATGAATTCAGAATCTGATCTAGTCTTCATAGGTAAAATCTTTACATTTATCTGTAGGAAGCGTACTGGTTGAACTGATCTGCTTGGGAAAATATCTGTCATCAAACCCCCCTGAAATTTTCAAAGGAAACTATTATATTTGGTTCATGGTGGTGGGTATTTAAGATTCGGCCTGGCCGAACGTGCTACTGTATATACTTGTTAGTATTACCGCTATTTACATAAACTTTAGTATACGATCATCTAACACACAAAAAAAAAAAATCCTGATTCAATCACGAAATTAATTGATCCAATTAATTATTTAATTGAAATGTCTTCAATCACAGAAATGATAACATCAATTAAAAAATTAATTGAAAGCCAATTAAAAAATTAATTGATCTAATTAAAAAATTTATTGATACTATTAAATTTTGTGATTGATGTTTGTTTCAATTAAAAAATTTGTTGAATCAATTAAATTTTTAGTTTAATATTTTTCAAAACTCAATTAAGACTTTAATTGGAAAAATTTTCGTGAAAATTTATTTTGTGAACTCTCCGATGGGAGGTAAATAGAACAAAACGTAAACTGGTTTATAGCAAAAATTAACTACGTCGTGCGAAAGTTGAACTAAACTTTACTCCACATTTTGAGATTTCCACAAAGCGTTATTAAAACCGGGAAAATTGTATGCCATGATGTGCTTTTCAAATACAACTCACGAAATTACCCCCTCTTATAGAAAGAAAATGAACTAAAAATAAAGAAAAAAATCGTTGACGCCAAATCATGACCATTTTAACCATACAGTAATTCCTGTAGTAGTACAGTAGTTGCTACCTTGATTTTTGACTTGCATGATCATTTAACCTGGTTATCACTGATGCCTTGGATAATCCAACGCCAATTATTTGATTCTGTTTGATAATCGCCCTGCACATGGTTTATTGTCAACACGTTCTAGACCCTCTTTGAACATTTTGTACCAATCAAGAGCTCTTGGTCTTGGTAGAATTATCCAAAGAAAAGGCCTGAACATTTTTCAACAGAACTTAATGTAACAGACCCATATCCTTGCCCACAAACTGGCCTTATTTTGAGAGACTACATGCAACGGCTGTAAAATTATATGCAATACTTAGCAAAATACATAATAAAAATTTGAATTAAGACAATATATTCAATACCTAATTTTTAATAGTACCTATTGGTCACAGAAGAACATTCATTAAAGGAATATTTCTGACACCTTATTTAAGCATAAATGTAAATGGAATCTTATATTAAATTTAAGTATGAATTTTTGCTAAAGCGAATAATTCCAACAAAACCATATCGACTCGTCACATAACATAAAAATACTCGCATCGTCATAAACAATTTCACTTGTCCTTGTGTGGTAATCGTACTTCAATGGCACTTAAATATGTTTTTGGGAAACACAGAATTGCTTTATACGTGTCAGCATTTTCTTTGGGGTCACATTAACGTTGACATTTTTTGTCAACGTATTTCCTCTCCAAAAGGATACCCGAAATTCCCTACGGCTGAACAAAGCACCAATTACCTAAATACCTTCGATTTGAACACTGAGTGTTATTTCTTGCCAAGTATTGGCACCTTTGACACATATCAGGCAACAGACAAGTGTACGTGCTTCATTACATGCACGAACTTCGAAAGATTCCATAAATTTTAAATTTGTACAAAATTAATAAAACCATAAATTTAATCTCTCAGGGAGAAAGTCAGTGTCCCTTTACTCAAATCCACTGCCTTTTCACACAAAATTAAACGCCGTGTTAAATGAAAATTTATTTTATTTACAACAATTCCCATTAACAGCATTTAACGTGGCCATTATAATGTAACAAATGCGATGAGTATTTTGCACCAAACGCATGGGCATTATGAGCAAGGTGGTGAAAGATCTTACTTAAGTACATTAGGTTTCCCAACAAAGGTGTTGTGCTGCTTGGTATTATTTAACGTAACCATGAGTGAAGGAAATCTTCTGAAAAACATTTTTTCCTATAATTTCTACAACTAAAAACAATGAGGTTTAAAAACAAAATAGGAAACCACAAACTAAGAAAGTTGAAAGGAAGTAAACAATAGTCTACACTGAAAAAATTCTATTTACAGATGTTGCCAGTTATTTAGTGATTGTTGGGTCATGGCACTGGCTGAATTGGTATTTGAGTTATAATTTGTACTAGCCGAACCCGCTTCGCTGTGCCTTCCTGATTTTTATACCCTGCGCCACACTGTGGAACAGGGTATTATAAGTTAGTGCATATGTTTGTAACACCCAGAAGGAGACGAGATAGACACATGGTGCCTTTGGCAATAATGCTCAGGGTATGTCCCTGAGTCGATATAACCATGTCCGTCTGTCCGTCCCTCCGTCCCTCCGTCCCTCCGCCCGTTCGCCTGTCTGTCTGTATGTGAATTTTGTGATCAAAGTCTAGGTCGCAATTTAAGTCCAATCGCCTTCAAATTTGGCACATGTTCCTAATTTGGGTCAGAATATAACCCTATTGATTTTGGAAGAAATCGGTTCAGATTTAGATATAGCTCCCATATATATCTTTCGCCCGATATCCACTTATATGGACCCAGAAGCCAGAGTTTTATCCCGATTTGCTTGAAATTTTGCACAAGGAGTACAATAGGTAGTATAGTCATGTGTGCCAAATTTGATTGAAATCGGTTCAGATTCAGATATAGCTTCCATATATATTTTTCGCCCGATATGGACTTATATGGCCCCAGAAGCCAGAGTTTTGGCCCAATTTGGTTGAAATTTTGCACTAGGAGTACAATTAGTAATATAGTCATGTGTGCCAAATTTGATTGAAATCGGTTCAGGTTTAGATATAGCTCCCATATATATGTTTTTCTGATTTCGACAAAAATGGTCAAAATACAAACATTTTCCTTGATAAATCGCCACTGCTTAGTCGAAAAGTTGTAAAAATGACTCAAATTTTCCTAAACTTCTAATACATATATATCAAGTGATAAATCATAAATAAACTTTTGCGAAGTTTCCTTAAAATTGCTTCAGGTTTAAATGTTTCCCATATTTTTATACCCACCACCATAGAATGGTGACGGGGGTATAATAAGTTTGTCATTCCGTTTGTAACACATCGAAATATCGATTTCCGACTATATAATATATATATATATATATATATATATATATATATATATATATATATATATATATATATATATATATATATATATATATATATATATATATATATATATATATATATATATATATATATATATATATATATATATATATATATATATATATATATATATATATATATATATATATATATATTCTTCATCAGGGAGAAATTCAAAGACGATGTCCGCCTGTCCGTCTGTCTGTTGTAATCACGCTACAGTCTTTTGTCTGCAGGCAGGTCAAGTTCGAAGATGGGCTATATCGGTCCAGGTTTTGATATAGTCCCCATATAAACCGACCTCCCGATTTGGGGTCTTGGGCTTATAAACGTACTAAAATTTGAAATCTAGAGGTATTTATGACCATAAAGAGGTGTGCCAAAAATGGTGAGTATCGGTCCATGTTTTGGTATAGCCCCCATATAGACCGATCTCCCCATTTTACTTCTTGGACTTATAGAAACCGCAGTGTTTATTCAATTTACCTGAAATTGGAAATCTAGAGGTATTGTTGGACCACAAATACGTGTGCCAAAAATTGTGATTATCGGTCCATATTTTGGTATAGCCCCCATATAGGCCGATCTCCCGATTTTACTTCTTGGGCTTATAGAAACCGCAGTTTTTATTCAATTTACCTGAATTTGGAAATCTAGAGGTATTGTAAGACCACAAACACATGTGCCAAAAATTGTGAGTATCGGTCCATATTTTGGTATAGCCCCCATATAGACCGATCTCCCGATTTTACTTCTTGGGCTTATAGAAACCGCAGTTTTTACCAATTTACCTGAAATTGGAAATCGGGAAGTACTTTAGAACCGTAAAGAGGTGTGCCAAAAATGGTGAGCATCGGCCCATATTTTAGTGTAGCCCCCATAAGAACGCTCTCCCGATTTAACTCCTTGGGTTTCTAGAATCCGTAGTTTTTATCTGATTTGCCTGAAATTGTAAATATTCTGGTATTTTAGGCTCACAAGAACGTATATCGGATTAAGTTTTTGTCGGTCCATTCGGACCTTTTAATAAATGCAAAAGTAGAGTGTGCCTTAGGCATGATATAATCAATATGGGATTTGAAATGTAGCTTACTATCAAAATAAACACCTAGATCTAAAATCCTATCAATCACTTTCACTATATATATATATATATATATATATATATATATATATATATATATATATATATATATATATATATATATATATAGTGAAAGTGATTGATAGGATTTTAGATCTAGGTGTTTATTTTGATAGTAAGCTAAATTTCAAATCCCATTTTGATTATATCTTGCCTAAGGCACATTCTACTTTTGCATTTATTAAAAGGAATAGTAAGGATTTCATAAGTCCATATACCCGCAAGATTTTATATACTTCGTTTGTCAGATCAAAGTTGGAATATGCGTCAATGGTCTGGAACCCGTATACTGTTGGTATTTCTGATAGAGTTGAGAGATTGCAAAATAAATTCATAAAATTTGCACTAATAAGTCTTCGTTTTACTGAACCTCTTCCTGAGTATGGATCCAGATGTAGGCTCATACATTTGGAGACTTTGGCCAATAGGAGAAAGAAAGATTCATTATTATTTTTGTATAAGTTAATTAATGGTTATATTGATTGCCCGCCTTTGCTTCGTGAAATTGGCTTCAATGTTCCTGCTAGGAGTTTAAGATTTTTCCAATACTTTCATGTGCCTATGCATAGGAATAATTATGCTTGCAATGAGCCTATTACAAGAGCTTTGAGAGAATTTAATTCAATAAATTTAAATTGTAATATTGATCTATCCGTACCTTTAAAAGATTTTGATCAAATTCTGGATGTATTTTATTTTAGAAATTAGTACATTTTTAAGTAGAACATTTTGGAAGTATATATACAAATTAGAAATTAGCGAGTCTGTAAGGATTATATTGTGAATTATCCAAAGACTGAATAAATAAATAAATAAACTCAAACCAAAATGGTTCTTATAAATCCAGAATCTAATATTGTCCTCATAGGTGAAATCTTTAAATTTATCTTCGGGAAGTGTCCTCAAGCCCTCCTGAAATTTCAAAGGAAACCCTAATATTTGGTTCATGGTGGTGGGTATTTAAAATTCGGCCCGGCCGAACTTAGTGCTGTATATACATGTTTTTATACCCTGCGCCACACTGTGGAACAGGGTATTATAAGTTAGTGCATATGTTTGCAACACCCAGAAGGAGACAAGATAGACACATGGTGTCTTTGGCAAAAATGCTCCTGAGTCGATATAGCCATGTCCGTCTGTCCGTGAACACATTTTTGTAATCAAAGTCTAGGTCGCAGTTTTAGTCCAATCGACTTCAAATTTGGCACAAGTATGTGTTTTGACTCAGAATAGAACCCTATTGATTTTGGAAGAAATCGGATCAGATTTAGATTAGCTCCCATATATATCTTTCGCCCGATATGGACTAATACGGTCCCAGAAGCCAGAGTTTTACCCCAATTTAGTTGAAATTTTGCACTAGGAGTACAATTAGTAGCGTTGTCAAGTGTGCCAAATTTTATAGAAATCGGTTCAGATTTAGATATAGCTCCCATATATAGCTTTCGCCCGAATTACACTCATATGACCACAGAGGCCAATTTTTTGCTCCGATTTAGTTGAAAATTTGCACAGGGAGTAGAATTAGCATTGTAGCTATGCGTGCCCAATTTGGTTGAAATCGGATAAGATTTAGATATATCTCCCACATATAGCTTTCGCCCGATTTACACTCATATGACCACAGAGGCCAATTTTTTACTCCGATTTAGTTGAAAATTTGCACAGGGAGTAGAATTAGCTATGCGTGCCAAATTTGGTTGAAATCGGTTCAGATTTAGATATAGCTCCCATATATATGTTTTTTCTGATTTCGACAAAAATGGTCAAAATACCAACATTTTCCTTGTAAAATCGCCACTGCTTAGTCGAAAAGTTGTAAAAATGACTCTAACTTTCCTAAACTTCTAAATTAGAAGTTCTTATACATATATATCGAGCGATAAATAATAAATAAACTTTTGCGAAGTTTCCTTAAAATTGCTTATGATTTAAATGTTTCCCATATTTTTGTACTCTGCTCCACACTGTGGAACAGGGTATTATAAGTTAGTGCATATGTTTGCAACACCCAGAAGGAGACGAGATAGACACATGGTGTCTTTGGCAAAAATGCTCAGGGTGGGATCCTGAGTCGATATAGCGATGTCCGTCTGTCCGTCTGTCCGTGAACACATTTTTGTAATCAAAGTCTAGGTCGCAGTTTTAGTCCAATCGACTTCAAATTTGGCACAAGTATGTGTTTTGGCTCAGGATAGATCCCTATTGATTTTGGAAGAAATCGGTTCAGATTTAGATATAGCTCCCATATATATCTTTCGCCCGATATGCACTAATATGAACCCAGCAGCCAGAGTTTTATACCGATTTGCTTGAAATTTTGTACAAACATAAAACTTAGTCGTATAGTCAAGTGTGCAAAATTTGATTGAAATCCGTTCAGATTTAGATATAGCTCCCATATATATCTTTCGCCCGATATGGACTTATATGGCCCCAGAAGCCAGATTTTTGGCCGAGTTTAGTTTTAAATTTTGCACTAGGAGTACAATTAGTAGTGTAGTCATGTGTGCGAAATTTGATTGAAATCGGTTCAGATTTAGATATAGCTCCCCTATATATCTTTCGCCCGATATGGACTAATATGGTCCTACAAGCCAGAGTTTTGGCCCAATTTGGTTGAAATTGTGTACAGGTAGTAGATTTAGCATTATAGCTATGCGTGCCAAATTTGGTTTAAATCGATTCAGATTTAGATATAGCTCCCATATATATCTTTCGCCCGATATGCACTTATATGGACCCAGAAGCCAGAGTTTTATCCCGATTAGGTTGAAATTTTGCACAAGGAGTACAATTGGTAGTATATTTATATGTGCCAAATGTGATTGAAATCTATTCAGATTTAGATATAGCTTCCATATATATTTTTCGCCCGATATGGACTTATATTGCCCCAGAACCCAGAGTGTTGGCTCAATTGGCTTGAAATTTTGCACTAGGAGTGCAATTAGTAATAAAGTCATGTGTGCCAAATTTGATTGAAATCGGTTCAGATTTATATATAGCTCCCATATATATGTTTTTCTGATTTCGACAAAAATGGTCAAAATACCAACATTTTCCTTTTTAAATCGCCACTGCTTAGTCGAAAAGTTGTAAAACTTACTCTAATTTTCATAAACTTCTAATGCATATATATCGAGCGATAAATCATAAATAAACTTTTGCGAAGTTTCCTTAAAATAGCTTTAGATTTAAATGTTTCCCATATTTTTTTACTAACATTGTGTTCCACCCTAGTGCATTAGCCGACTTAAATTTTGAGTCTATAGATTTTGTAGAAGTCTATCAAATTCTGTCCACATCGAGTGATATTTAAATGTATGTATTTGGGACAAACCTTTATATATAGCCCTCAACACATTTGACGGATGTGATATGGTACCGAAAATTGATATCTACAAAGTGGTGCAGGGTATAATATAGTCGGCCCCGCCCGACTTTAGACTTTCCTTACTTGTTTTAACTGAGACTATTTGGATTTAAATGTTTTGGTGGAATTGATCACGTTTATTTATTTCTATATTATTTAATTTTTTTTTTTGAGTTTAAGCAAGAAGATACAGTCCTCGTAACATACAATGGTTGCGGGCGAACACAATAGTTATATTTCAGCTGTGGTTTATTTCTCTTCAATATCACTCATAGTGCTATTAGTGGTTCAGCAGAATTGAGCAGCATTTATTCGTTTTGTTTTGTTATTGTTGGTTTATTCTTCAATCGTTATTGTTGTTTTTTATTTCAGCTTAAAACCGTGCATTGACTAAACTACAAGTGTAGCTTAACCAACAGAGGAAACGTATGCTTGTCAAAAATTTTTGGGCAAAGTCCTATAGGCTGCAAGATGGTTGGATAGACAGCTGTTTCGGAATTACCACATTTCTCATCAACATCCTCTACTTGCAGCAAAACTACCAACCAATTATCAGAATAAATTCTGTTAATTCACTCAACCCAAAGTGAACTACACTTGATCCTCTTGACAAAAAGGGTTTTTTTTCTTTTTCTTTGCCAAAGTCAAATCATCGATTTGAGTGCCCATCAGGGATCACCCCTTAAATGATATCGGAAAATTCGCATTCCCTATATTCATTTACTGACCTTCTCCCACACTGAAAAAAAAGCATGCCCGGTTCCAAAGATTTTGTTTTTACTTTAAAAATTTTGGTATTGATTCCGAGCCAAAGAAGCGGAGAATACAAATAAGGATACATTTAAGACACAATTCTCTTTAAATTTGGGTTTTGCGTATTAGCTTCTAGGAAGCTAATTTTAATTTTTAATTTTTTCAGCTTTTTTCTTCATATGCTATCAAAGTCCTTTCAAAACGAGTTAACGACAACATTATTTTCCAAATTAAGACTCTACTTCCAATAGAAATTATGCTATGTTTTAAGTAAAAAACGTCTTTAAAATAAAGTGTTGAAAAACATGTCCTATATTTGAACGATTTTTTGCTTTGTAATCAATTTGCAAAAAGACAACAAATTTAAAGACAATTTCATTAAATTTAAAGACTTTTTCTGAATTATTAAAGTCAAATTGACC
Source organism: Haematobia irritans (assembly GCF_050003625.1). Lineage (NCBI taxonomy): Eukaryota > Metazoa > Arthropoda > Insecta > Diptera > Muscidae > Haematobia > Haematobia irritans. The sequence continues at coordinate 277,261,422 of NC_134397.1, read as the reverse complement.
TTAGCCCAAGCATTTTTTCTTCCATGTTATGATATCCATTTCTAAGTCCAATCACTTAATTATAAGGACAATACGACTTCATTGAAAAGTTGATCGACTTTTGGACAAGGAAAAAAACTTTATATTAGAAAAATGCGTCTTCTATGCTAAGCAAAATTTGCATTCGTATTTTAAAGACATAAAATCTTTGATCTCACGACAGTATTTTTTCAGTGCACGTTACCTGCAAACTTCAAGTTAATCGGAGAAATTTAGATATTGCTCTATTGTTTTCAATTTCTAATCTCCCTGAAATTTTAAACAAATTGAGGATTTTCAAGTAGCGTATACTTGTCTAGACGTTAATTTAACCCTCCCTGTAAATTTCAAATAAATCGGAAAACTTTGGTCCAAATTTTAAAAGGGCGAACAAAAATGGCATTCAAATATTAAAAAATCAGGTGACGTTTATTAATTTCTTATCCTCCCCGTACGTCCTCTGTAAAATTCCAGTAAATCGTCCAAGTCGGACAAAGGAGAAGTCCTCATCTTCGACCAAATAACGAGAAATAATATAGTTGAAATTTTCATGCAAATTTGAGAATTTTGGTCAAATTTCCAAAAAGACGGAAGTACCACTCTCACTTAAAAAAATCAGGTACTCTATATTAACTTCATTCTCGGACTTTTAAATATGGTTTAGAGAACTAAATTTAAAAGTGGCATTCCTTTATTTTCTCTGGCATTTTAATATTTTTTTTCTATCTAGTCTTTTAATTTTATGTCATTCATATAATATTGATTTTCTATTTAAATCATTTGAAGAATAAATTTGAACTATTTTTTAACTACAAATTTTTATTTTTTGTTTTTTTTTCTGTTGATCCATTTAGCGTCATGCAATCCGAAGGAAAAAACTCTCATAATTTCAAAAGAGAAAATCGAATGCAGAATTTCCCAGAGGGCAGGCCATTCGATCTATCTCGCGATTTGTATGGTCATAATGCCGTGAATAACGCATGCTATTCACCACCGAGTTTAAGAGGACGCCCATTCAATCTCGCTGAGGAAGTTGAGAGAGGCAAACTAATAGGAAGACATGCATGCGGTAATCGTCGTCCTTCGACCCCTTCTGATCGAGCATGCTATAAAGTGGGCAGAAACAAATTGGTTATACCTCGCTCAAATGGAGAACGTTTGTCGAATTTACAGAATGAGTCCTTGTTATTAGTAATTTCCCCATAGGTAGACAAAAATAAAATATTTCATAAAAAATCAACTGTTTTTAGGACGCCCAGATGTCTCGTTTGAACAAAGACGCTAGTCCTTTAAGGAAAATTAGACCATCCTTGGACAACAATATTTCATATAAAATTCCTCGTCAAGAACCTCAGGCCCTTAGGTCTCTTCCATATACATCGCAAACCCCAAATAGAGCAAAGGCTACATCGCTATACGTCTCTGCTCACAGTACCCCGAATACTATCTCCAGGAATCATGAAGTAAGTACTTCCACTAAAAATATAAACAATTGACCGCCAGGTGAATAATTGGTATCTTTTAAAGACACCTGTAAAACGTTTCATTTTGACCCCACAAGCCTGTTCTACTGCAAATAGGAATTTAAGGTTAATAGAGGATAGCTATGACACGCCTTCCGATATAATTAGTGATGCTATACCGCAAACTAGATCTAAAGGAAATGAGAATGAAAATCGTTTACTCTATGGCGACGCATCCCCTTCGATTAGAATTTGGGAGCAAAGATCCTGTCCAGTGGAAAAAATACCAAAGGTATACTTATCCTCTTTTGAAAATCAAATTAAAAATGTCTCCCTTGCAGGGCTCTCTTTCTGCATCCGACTTTGATATATCATTCGCTGCTCCAATTGCCGATTCAACTCATTACCAAGATTTCGATGAGGATGAAGACGAATTATCCCAAATTACAGATGAATCAAGAGAACAATCTACAGAAAAAGAGGTGAGGATTAGTATTAGATATGCGGTCAGCTTTTATCCGGCGCGATAAATAACAATATATTTAGAAACCTGTATTAATTCCGATTGATTATTGAGATCTCACTGAATGAAATAATTGGCTTTGCTAGAACAACTGAGTACATTTTATGCCCAAACTTCAAATTGTTTCGAAATATTCGATAACAAAATGTTCATTATTGTACACACTACGCTACGGGAAATGGATCGACTATTTCCAAAGGACACATCCTGGGCAACTTAGTTGGACTGTTCCATAAACATGTCCTCATAAGCCAGTCTGGGACAAACTCTTAGGAAGCTTTTTCATTTTGAATTGTACTTCAGATTTGGCCGTGTGTACAAAATGTGCTTGTAAAAAATTTGGAATGTTCTCTTTATACTATTTTACCTTGTGTTTTCATCGGTTAGTAACTGCGAAAATTTCCCTAAAACTACAAGAAAAATATAAAATCGATTAGAAAATTACCCTAATTTCGAGAAGAGATTTTCTTAACGAAGCAACATTTTTAATAATAGCTATTTTTCTCATCCAGGAAGAGGAATCTTCCTCTAACGGAATGGTTCAAAAGCCGCAAAAGCCCGAAGACTATTTGGAATCTCATCATAAAAAATTGAACGTATTAAACCCACAGGTAAGATTGAACTCCCAATTTACAGAGGTTTTATAGCAAATATTGGCGTGTCTGTTTTCTGTCTAGGGGTCTAATATAAAACCATTCGACACCTGTCGATATACAGACGCCTATGTTCCATTACATTCAAGAGGTCAAATACATATGACTGAATCTCCCCAAAATCAACTGGTCATATCATATTATCAAGAGACATTGTTTTCTTCCTTATTGAGATATTTAACTGAAAAACTAAGTTCCTTATTTTGTTATTTCTCTTCCATTATTGTGTCTCAGAAAGCACTTGACTTGGAAAATGCTATAACCGTATCCGAAGATGAACCTATGAGAGCTAGCCCGATTACTGCTTCTCTCTCGGATACATTGCCAAAGGTCAGTTTAATTAAGAAATAAAATTTATTCCCAATAGTGATATAATTTCTGTCATCTTATTTCATAGAAACGTTTAAGTACTGCAGATCAGGAGGTAAAAGATTCCTCACTTAGATTGGTTAGTATTGTTTTAAAGACTTGTGAAAAGTTGAACTAATTACTCTAGGTCACAAATAACAAAATTTTCTCTGTTATTTGTTTCTAGCATACTTTTTCCCATTGATTTTGGCCTACTAAACACGAAAATGAGTTTTAAAAAATTTTCTGTCGATTGGTTTTCGAGATACAAATTTTTGAACTTTTTTTTTAATTTTTGGAGGTACACTTACAATTTTGAGCATATCTTTCGTCTTCTTTGACCTATTTGATCCTAGTGCAACTCAAATTAAAGAAAATTGAGCCGTCTACAACTCATTCTCAGAAAATTTTCGGAAATCGGGTAAGTTGTTTGGATGTTTGCGGCTTAAAAAAGTTAAAAAAGCGGCGTTTTTTTTTAGTAAAAATGTGGCAGAAAAAAACCATAAAAAAATTCATATAAAATATAAAACACGATGCTAACAGCAATTTTCTGAGAATGAGTTGTAGACGGCTCAATTTTCTTTAATTTGAGTAGCACGAGGATCAACTAGGTCAAAGAAGACGAAAGATATGCTCAAAATTGTAAGTGTACCTCCAAAAATTAAAAAAAAGTTCAAAAATTTGTATCTCGAAAACCAACGACAGAAAATTTTTTAAAACTCATTTTCGTGTTTAGTAGGTCAAAATCAATGAGAAAAATCATGCTAGAACCAATTCACAAAACGACTGTTGGCTAGTGTTATTTGCTGCTCCTTCAGTTCAAGGAGCTAACTTAGCATTAGTTTGATTCAATTAATTTTTGTTATTTAGTTTTGTTTGGATTATTTGTTTAATTTTTTAATGAATATTTTTCAAATTAAGTTAATATTTTAATACTTCAACCGTTTTTCTGTCATTAGAAACGTGGATCCAAAAATAACTTCGTCCCGAATCTTTTATATAATTCTTTGCATAGACGAACTCTTCCTCGTTCTTTTATTGAGTGTTCAAAGAAATGTGTTGGAACTAAATTCAATAGCTCTATAATTGCCGACGGTGAGTAAAATTGTTTATAAAACTTTGATTTGATCAATACAAGTTTCCGATGGATTGTAGATAAACTAAATCCCTTTTTGTTGCAGAGTATTGTTTCTAAGAGCAAAATAAATTGTCCCTAATGATGACAAACTTAAAAGTTTTACTATACGTGAGGGGCAATGCATTCTTCGATATTTTGTATAGTAATTCAAATTTACCCTCAAAAAAAGTTAAGATGTTTCCCAAGATTTAAGACCTTCCATTAACGATTTTGGTATTGGTTCCGAACCAATGACATCGCTTTTTAATACCCACCATCATTGCCATTCCGTTCGTAACACATCGAAACATAGAAAATATACATATTTTTGATCTTCTAATTTTCGGGCAAATCAATTTTTATCCGATTTGCCTGAAAATGGACGTACTTCCGTAAATAGGGGTTCCGCCAATATACAGAGTTTTCTATCTAATTGTACTGCAATTGGAAATCTATAGGTGCACAATTTTAAGAGATATTCTCTTTTATACCACCTACACTGAAAAAAGATTGCTAGGTTCCAAATATTCTGTCTTTATTTCTTTAATGACTGATTTTTGTATTGATTCTTAGCCAAAGAAGTAGGTAATTGAAGTAAGGACACATTTATGACACAATTCTCTTTCAAATTTGAGTTTAGCCTTGATTCTAGGAAAAAAGTGTATCCGTTTTTTTTTCAGCTTCTTTTCTTTATGTGCTATCAAAGTCCTTTAAAAACGTGTTAATAGTAACTTGAGTTTCCAAATTCAGACTCAAGATACATAAAGTCAAGAAATTTAAAAACCATTTCATTAATTCTAAAGAATTTTTCAGAAGTATTATAGTCAAGTTGACCTTATTCAAACAACATTTCATTTCATGTTAGGATACCGAAGACGAATCACTTACCTATAAGGAAAAAATACTTCATTGAAAAGTTAAAGTCGATATTAGGGCAAGGAAACAAATTTATACCAGAGAAATGCATCTTCTAAGCTAAGCAAAATTCGCATTCGTATTAAAAGGACATGAAACCTTTGGCCTCACGACAACATTTTTTCCGTGAAATAACTTAGTTCAGATATTTTTGGGCTATTATGGCAGCCTTGTGAATTATCGGATTATTAAGTCAATACCTTTAGAACTCTTAATTTTGGTGTTAGATAATTTTTCAACAAACACATGCTATCAAAGTCCACTACTATACCCCATTGACCCCCATTTTCATAAAGCTCCGTTAGCGCTATGTTAGCTAACGAACTTTTAAACGAACTTTTTGACATATCTGTCATCTTGCTGAAAATTTTTCAGTTAAAATTAACTGGAGAGCGAAGCCCAACAGAGCTACATGAAAATGGCCTTGAAAGTTCTACCTATGTGTAGAAGTAGTAACGTTCCCAAGTTGATGCAATAGGTTCGTAGATTATTTTTGGCTCGAGAGAAAACCGCGTGTAGAAAGTGGGGGTAAAATCTGAAGAATTTTAATTTTAACTCATTTGAATGTTTTTATTCATTTTTAGTTTTTCAGCGCATGTTTCGCATAGGGAAAGTCCCCATCAAATTCCAAAAATCCCAACTCCAAAATGGTGTCCCCATTCCCAGAAAAATCCCAATTTGGGAATAATTCTTCATACTGGCACCATTGATAACGAGTATTACTGCCAAGAAAAATTGACGAAATTATTTTTGAACCGACGAGACGTAAAGCGTCTACGCGGTGGGCCATTATCCTCTTCCTTAAAAAACACATAGTTCGACGTCTGTTGATTTCTTACTGGGAGACGTCAATATAATAACTTTTTTACTGCCTTTATTTTTGATGTGTACCAATCTCTCGTCAGTTTCAATGTCGATATTTTCAATATTGAATGATTAATATCCTCTGCTAGTCTGTCTCTCTTTCTAATAGTTAATACTGCAATACAATTTATTCCTCGTGAATCTATATTCAAATCCATTTTTCTCTATTTTCCAGTCCAAAATGCTCGTGGTGCTGAAATTTTAAAGATTCAGCTGGCCAATTTGGTTGAAGACACTTATTGTCCTGGGCTAATACAGGCGACTTTAGATGGCAGAGAAAATTTCAACGATATATCTTTGAATCTGTTCGATAAAAACTGCCAAAGACGGCAGGCATTTCAAGATCATATGACATTGCTGGAAGCGTTTTCCGTAAGAGTTGACAAAGACAGAAATGCGACGCTTCAAGAACTGTCGTTTGACACATCACCGGAATCGAACTCAGAAGCCAGGTTTGTATCTTGCGTTAGAACTATTACCAGCGTTTGATGTCATCTAACTATATTTGTTGATTTGACTTTTCGACACGAAATTGTAGTAAATGATGATAAATCTTCCATTATACTCGTAAAAGAGGTATTGGCAATTTGTTTATGATAATTTCGTTATTTTCAAACACGCAGAGAAGGAATATGATCACCTCAAACATGTTTCAAGAGCAAAATGTTATTTTTGTATGGTGACCATGTAACATGTTTGTCACTAAAATGTTATTTTCTCGTCAAATATAACCTGCTTGCCGAAATCAGATACATGATTTCCGATAAAATAACATGGTTGCGAAAACCATGTTAAATGGTCACCACCCAAAAATAACATTTTGCTCTTAATACATGTTTGAGGTGATCATATTCCTTCCCTGGGTGAAACAACATGATCCAAATCATCACTGATATTACTTCCTATAAAACAGAGGTGTTGGTAATTTTTGTAATGATATGTAAAAGTGACATATTCTTTGTTTTATTGTAGGATAGAAGAAATACTCGATAAATATTATTCTAAACAAAATCCATCTGAACTAAACAACTCAGTTAAAAGTTTGCTTATGTCAGAAGCTTTCGAGACGCTTAATCGCAGAGATGAAACTGACACATCATTGAATTTGGTAGATATTCACAAAAATGAATCGAAAATACCTGCTGGTGATACGGAAATAATATCTTTCTCTTATGTCGGCCGCTTGACGTCATAACTCACGTTGGATGTTCTTAGGGTAGCAATGTACGCAAATATATTTTTCAAATTTCAAAGTCTTGCAATTTGAAATTTATTTCTTTTGTCATATTTATTTGTGGCAATAAATTGTTTATGTATATTTTCTAACACTATATTGACATAAAATTTCATTGAAATAAAATTTGGTAATTATTATGTTGTAGTGATTGCCCCACCAATATTTTGATTTGTTTCCTTTATAACACATCAAAGTAAAGGTATCAGAGTCGATCTAGCAATGTCCGTCAGCCCGTCCGTCTGTTGAAATCACGCACTGAAAAAAACAGTGAACCCATCGTTTAGTATACCGATCGTCTTAGAAATGAATTCTGAGTCGATTTAGCGATGTCCGTCCGTCTGTCTGTCTGTCTGTCCGTCCTTCTGTCTGTGTAAGTTTGTGTGCAAAGTACAGCTCGCAGTTTAATTCCGATCGTTCTCAAATTTGGCACAGAGTTTTACTTTGGCTCAAAGACAATCGCTATTGATTTTGAAAAAAATCGGTTCAGATTTAGATATAGCTGCCATATATATTTATCACCGATCTGATCATAATTGACGTATTTATCAAGGTATTTTCTTAAAATTTAACAAGGCCGAATATTTGGAGGTTTTCGTAAAATATGCAAAATATTAGCCAAATCGGTTCAGATTTAGATATAGCTCCCATATATGTATATTTCGCCCGATATGGACTTATATGGCCCCAGAGTTTTACACTAATTTGCTTGAAATGTTGCAATAGGAATATAATTAGTAGTGTAGTCAAGTGTGGTAAATTTTATTGAAATCGGCTCTGATTCTGATATAGCTCCCATATATATCTTTCGCCCGATTTTCCGTCATATGATCACAGAGGTCAAAAATGTAATCCGATTTACATGAAAATTTGTACAGGGAGTAGAATTAACATAGTAACTATGCATGTGATATTGCTTCCATATATATGTTTTTCCGATTTAGGCAAAAATGGAAACTAAAAAAAAACAAAAATACTCAAATTTACCTATTACTTTACCTATTACACATCTATCGACAGATAAATCATAAATACATTTTTGCGAAGTTGCCTCAAAACGCACAAATATTATTTGGTTTTTATTTTAATCGTTTTGACATTTCATGTAGTAGATGTAGCCAACTCTGAATAAAACATTCGAAAGTACTGCCAAAAATGTTAAGAATTAGTGACAGCACTTTTCACTCGATTCAAAACTCTTACATGGTAAGACTATAAATTCTGTTGTTCAAACTTCGAATCGAGTTACATAGTAACCTCCCAGATTTAAATGTTTCTCATATTGAGATTGTAACACAAATTTTGGTCTACAAAGTGGTGAAGGGTATAATATAGTCGGCCCCGCCCGACTTTAGACTTTACTTACTTATCTTTTTTTTTTTTTTGGGAAATTTTCTCTTTAAATTATGCACGCATTATGTGTACAAATTAAGTTCGTATATTTTTCCTGCATGTGGAAATTTCATTCGATCTTGTGAAATTTGATCTTCTAATTATCTTGCGAAATTTGGTTCATATAGTTTCATAAATATTTGTAGACTCCTATCAAGAACAGTATTAGATTAAAGCTAATTAACTTATATAGCTATTTTATCCACCTCCGTATGGACTAAGGCAATGTTAAGAAGTTCTAATATTTTTTGCTATCGGCAAGTGTACCACAACACAAGTAATTTGATTGTATATGACACTCTTTAGTAGAACTTTCAACTCAATTTATTGGTATCAAACCCTATAAAGTATGTATATATTTAAGGTCGTTGTGATATATTGAGTCACACAACCCAGGCAATTTTATTGTGGATGACAGTCTTTAGCCCTTTCGACCCTAAAGTTGCCTGTGGGCAATTTTTTGTGTTTTGAGACTCACTGTCAGCGTTGTTTTTGTTTTTGTTCATAAAACTGTAACGGTATCGAAAGCTACAAGTGTTTTCTTCAAGTTGAATGAAAAATCAGCAAATTTGGTTGTCAATTAGCAAAAATTTTTTCATTAATACGCACGTACCTCAAGAAAAAATATTTGCGAATTTAAAAAAAGGTTTTTATACATGTGACTTTTTTCAAAAATTACAACTAAAATGTTGAAAGTTTTTATTAAATCTATTGTAGTACATGTCAAATAAAATATTTCTGGAAGTCAAATCTTAGAATTGCAAAAAAACAACAGATGGGAAATTTTTAAAATTGAAAAGTTGCCTGTGGGCAACTTTGGGCAATCGTGGTAGTAAAATTACATATTTTTGAACATAAGACCTGGAGAAAAAAGGTTTGAAAAACAATGATTTTGAAAAAAATTTGAACTTCAATTGGGATGTCCCAGTGACGAGAAATGCGGCGATGATGTGGAAAACATATCTGCAGTGCAGTGGGGAATTTGGAAGGAATCGTAAAAAGGGAGGAAGCCACTTCTTGGCAACATATTAGTGGATTAGCACGAATATTGACGCTTTATAATACTTTGGTTTTTTACACCGCCAGTTAAATTGACATGGGTTAAAAAAAAAAAAAACAAAACATTTTCGTGAGTCACGCGTGATTCACGCAAAGCCGTGAATGAAATTTAAACGAAATCTCGTGAATGAAATTTAAACGAAACCTCGTGAATGTGCGTGAACGGGATTAAAGAAAAATGTGTGGCGCGTGAGCGTGAGTAAAAATCAAATTCTGTTCGTGATTGTGAGTGAGTAAACTTTCTCCGAAATCACGCTCCCGATAAAAATTTACTTTCACGATCCAACCCACGCTCACGATCCAACTAACGCTCAAGATAAAATTCACGTTAACAATAAAATTCATATTCGCGATAAAATTCGCACTCACGGTAAAACAGACACAAAAATCACAATCACGAACAAATTCACGTTCACGATTAAATTCAAGCTCACCGATTTTAATCACCTTTACATATTTAATCACGCTTAAGATTTCAATAGCGTGAGTCACGAGAAATTTCGATAATTACCAGAATTTTATTGAGCCACGAAAATTGTCGTGTTCCGAAAATATTCGTGACTTACGAGATTTGTCGTGAATTACGAAAATTGTCGTGAATCGTGCGAAAGCGTGAGACATAAACATTGTTCATGTGTGAGGGTGTGCGAGTATGACTTTTCATTTCGTGACCGTGAATTCCTACCTACATGGCATGCGTGAGTACAAATATTTCTACGTGAATGTGTTTGAGCGTGATTGAAATTCCGTGAGCGTAATACTGTAATTACTAATTATTGTAAAATAACAAAAAAACTTAACAAAAATCCAATAAAACGTAATACGTCTATCATTACAAAACAAAATAGTTTGTAGTCACAATTGCCCAAAGTTGCCCACAGGCAACATTCTCTACCGCCTAAACGAATGGGCGTGGCGACCCGAAATTTTGGCTAGACGCTTCTTAAATGACTTCAACATGATTAAAAGTAAAAAAAAATTTAGCGATACCTATAAAAATTCGGGATCGAAAGGGTTAATATATTTTTTTACAAAATCCATGGCGGAGGATGGATTTCTCAATTTGATCATAGCAGTACGTATAATTTAAGATTACCCGATAAATGGTTACTATATTTGGGTTATTTATTTCGTAAACAAAAAAGGACTCCATATATCATAGTGGCTTTTAAAATGAGATTTGAAACTGAAATTTCAATAATGGTGCAAATGGTAAATCTCCCGAGCTGATCGCAGATCTGTAGCTACATTAAAAGTGGTTCAAAGTAATAATTCCATAATATCCGACTGAAATAAAAACCCAGTAAAATCGAGAAGACTGTAGAGTTGTCGTTAGATACTTCTGGTTATCTCATTAGTTTGTGAAATACAAACTAAGATTCTTAAATAATTAATTTCATGCTGAAGACTCAATCCGCATTGAGATGCGAGTGATATACAGTTAATGAAAACTTGATAAAGCGAATATTTTTACTGGCTCATAACTTTAATCATGTTCCTACACATGTATTTCCTTGACTTGTAGAGATTTAGGCAAACTGTGTTTCTCTATTTCAATAAATATTTCAAATATCCTTTACTTTATTCTATTAAATTTGAAACCAAAAATTTCATCATTTGCGGTCGTACATGAAATCCACATCGTTTTTATAGTCAATGACAGTTATGCAAATAACATTTCTCTTAACTTCATTAACAAATCGTAAATTGCAGCTTTGTATGGGGGGTGTGTGTTAGCCCTAAAATCCTGTGTTTTTGTTGACAAACTAAATTTTAGCTTCTAAATAACCAAAAAGAATTTAAAATGTTTTTTGCATTTTAATGTAATTTAACAATTTGAGGTTAGGTTAGCATAGAAGAATGGTGGCGGGTAGGAAGTGCCAATGAAAAAACTCACACATGTATGTACATATTTGTACAAGGCTACATAACACAGAGACTCCATGGACAAACAAACAAACCCAAGAATAAAAAATAAAAGATCTTAATTTAACTGTCGTCGCCAGATTGTATGTGGCATTTGCCCCAAACTATTTTTATCGCACATAAAACACTGGTTGGAGCTGAAATTTCCAAACCAAGCTGTTTTATGTACTCTTTGCGGATGAGAACGTTTATCTAGCAGTATGAGAATAAAAATTCTATATCTATGTGTGAGAATGTAGGAGCTTGAGCAGAGTGCAAGAGAGAGGGAGAGAGTGAGATAAGTAAAATGGCTGTGTAGTGCTGTGTTTTAACATGAATTGAAACCAAACATTCTTAAATTTTGAGCTCCCCCGCTGGGAACCCATGTCGCGTCGTCATGAAGAAACCCAAATGCATTTTTTACTCTCGCCCAAAAGCTGCCTTACGTATAACTGCGAGAGTCTACATGCCTCTGTAAAAGAGTGTGTTTGTGTTGAATATGTTCTCCTTTTTTATGTTACATTTACAACTAATCCAAAATAATTACCAAAATAACAATTTCTTACAATTTGCAGCAACAGCGCGTAATTGTTGACAGCGTCTTTGTTCTGCCACTTCTTTGGTGGCTTCTTTGTTGTTACATTAAACTAAGGAACATTCGTGCCATTTTGTTGCTGCTGCTCCTGTCTTTGCTTGACATTTTTCTCAAGCCGTCTCCAGAGTGTGGGCTTATGGCAACAGCCCACATTTAGATTGGACTTTTTGTGTCACAGAAGTACATGAAGCTACTAAGTGACATGGGTTAATTTTCTGTGGTTTTTCGTTCGAATAATGAATCCTAAAGCTAAGAATATAAATTACAGCAGTAGCGAAGTCCAACTGTTTCAGGAAATTAGGAAGTGATTTGAAAAATGACAGAGAATACTGTGGAGAAATTAAATTAAGCCAATTAGCCTTAGTGAATTTCGGGAAATTGTTTGTGATTTTTTAATACATAGTCATATTTATATAAAGTTGTTGGTATTGAAATTGTAATTGGATCAATTAATTTCGTGATTGAAGTCAAAAAATATCTTTTTCTTTATAGTGATGACCAATAGGCGTACACTGAAAAATATTTCGGTTTGAAACTTTTTTCTTTAAATCTATGTCCTCATTCCAGAGTACGCTAAGTCGACTTAGCATTTTTTGATGGAGTTCGTTGTTTTTTATTCGGATTGATGTGAATTACACCCTGTCAAAAGTTCGAATATTATCACTATTTTGAATTCATACATGTTAAACAAAATCTACAATAAACATGATTTAAAGACCGAAAAAAGCGAATTTATATCTTATACGGTTTTTGAGAAATTAAAAAAAAGACAATTTGAACTTGTTTCCTGTAAAATTCACTTTTTAGACTTAGCGTACTTTAGAATGGAGACATTGAAATGTAGGATACTCTTTGAATTTTATGTTTAAAGTAGGGCTAGTTTTACTTAATATAGAGAAACCAGTTTTATTGAAAGATTAAGTAATTCATTCAATTTAATTTTTTCGATGTAAAGTAAAGCCAAAAATCCGATTATAGCAAAATTATATTTCAAAAAAGCTATAAATATAGGCAAGGATTAATTTTGTGGATTATAAGTCTTTGATTGACTTAAAGTTTAAATTAATCAATAATGAAAACGAAGTAAGTCCCCATGAAGTAAACTCACAAAAACCACAAACGAAATAAGTCCCCAATTTGGGAAATTTAAAATAAACTTTCAAAGACGTTTTAAAACTTTTCCAAAAAAAAAAAATAAATAAATAAATAAAATAAAAATATAATTAAAAAGCCTACATTATTTTAAAAAATATGAAGTTGAATTAAAATATGAATTTATTTTTTTTTTTTTATTTAAAATTTCAATTAAAAACATAACAATACATTTTATAGCCTCAGCGCCTTTAAGACATTTTTGAGGCAAGTTGGCAAGATAACAACTACTCTAAAGTTTTTAATTAAGAAGTAACCTAAAACTATATAATATTTTAATATTAATACAGTTGATTATTGTAAATAATTCAAATTACAAATTAATTCAAAAATTCCTGAACATTACGTAGTAAATGATTCTTCAAATTCCGTTTGAATTGCGATAGCCGTAACAAGTTCCTTACACCAACCGGTAATCTGTTAAACAAGGAGCAACCAATGCATTCTACTCGTTGTCTGGACATCTCCAACCTACATCTAGCTACTCGTAATTGTGTTCTATTCCTTGTATTAAACGTAATCTGATTCTGATAAAATCCAATAGTGTGATATCCTATATTATTCAATGATTTATAAACATAAATAAGTATCTGATATCTGTACAGATAATGTACTGGCAAAATTGTGTTGCAAATTTTCCCATACAAATCCACTGTAGAATATCTCTGCGGCAAGTTGTGAACCGCTTTTAGTGCCTTGTTCTGCATGCGTTGCAGTGATTGTAACTCAGTTGAGTTTTTGTGACCATAGATTCCCGCCAAAAACCCAATATGGCTCTGAACTAATGCTTGATATATCATCATCTTGGTTTCAGTGTTTAAGACATACCTAAGTTTATTCAAAATCCCAACAGCCGGGGATACCTTATTTCTTATAAAAGCAATATGCAAGTCCCAAGATAAGTTAAACCTCAAATGTAGTCCTAAGTATTTTACTTCGCTCACTTCCTTAACCTCATGCTCACCTATAGATATCGAAAAGTCCTGGTGAAGTTGATGTGAATTCGGTCTGAATCTAATTAGCTTGGTCTTAAACGCATTTAATACCATCTTGTTAATCCTCATATACTCTAGGACTAAACACATATCACGCTCCATTGAAATTTTCAAAACAAGCTCGTTTCTATATGGATAAAGAAGGCATATGTCATCCGCAAACATAAACATACACCCTTCCAATCCTAGATTTGAAATATCATTTATATAAATTGCAAACAACAGCGGCCCTAAACAACTACCTTGAGGTACTCCACTGTTCACATCACACATACTACTCCTTTCGCCGGAAACTTGTACAAACTGTTTCCTATTATACAAGAAACTCCGTAGTAACAATAATTCTCTTCCTCGAATCCCATAGTAATATAATTTTTCAAGAAGTATATCATGATCAATTATATCAAAAGCTTTAGTGAGATCCAAAAATATGGCACCAACACCCTTATATCCTTGATCCAAACTCTTACATACAAAATTCAATAGATTCATAGTAGCCTCTTCTACTCCAGACCTCTTCCTAAAACCAAATTGGTATCTATATATTGTGTTACTATCATCTAAGTATTTAGATATGCTTCTATGTAATAATTTCTCCAATACCACGTCAACGATTGATAAAATACTCACTGGCCGAAATTGATCAATAGAAAGTGCACCTCCAACTTTCGGAATTGGTATAACCTTACTAATTTTTAAACTTTGGGGGTAATTTCCTGAGTCAACCATAACATTAAATATTTTTACTAAATATGGACATAAATACTCCTTGAACTCAATAACAACATTTGATGATATATTATCATATCCAGGAGATTTATTCCGCTTCAAATCACTCACAATATCATAAACTTCCTGTAAAGTACAATGAACTAAAACAAACCTACTTTGAGTCCGGCATAAAGTCCTCAGATTATTGCAGTTATCTCCGGAATATTCTACAATGGATTGCTTCAATTCCTGAACAGAATGTATAAAAAAATTATTCAAAACTTCTGCTTTCATTCTATTTTCTACAATAGTTTGACCCTTAAAAGAGAAATCTGGGACTGATATTTTGTCTTTTCTACCAAGAACATTGTTGACAAACCTCCACGTCTTTGATGTATCCCCATTATTTATTTCCCATATTTGTCGAGAAATATACACCCATGTTCCGATATCCACTTCAATTCCACTTCCACTATGCACGTCATATCCACGAACGTGAAAATTTGGTGTTCTTAATTCCACGTTCTTTTTTGAACTTTTCTGTAACCAGCTGGGTTGCATAAATCACCCAAAAATTCACTAAGGCGGAAATCAAAATAAGTGTAATCAATAGACTTATTATAATTTATTTTTTTTTAATTAAAAACAAGTAAAGAAAGTCTAAAGTCGGGCGGTGCCGACTATATTATAACCTGCACCACTTTGTAGATCTAAATTTTCGATACCACATCACATCCGTCAAATGTGTTGGGTGCTATATATAAAGGTTTGTCCCAAATACATACATTTAAATATCGCTCGATTTGGACAGAATTTGATATAATTTTACAAAATCTATAGACTCAAAATTTAAGTTGGCTAATGCTCTAGGGTGGAACAAAATTTTAGTAGGGTGGAACACAATATTTATACCCTGTCCCACAGTGTGGCGCAGGGTATAAATATGGGAACTTCGCAAAAGTTTATTTATGATTTATCGCTCGATATATATGTATTAGAACTTTAGGAAAATTAGAGCCATTTTTACAATTTTTCGACAGTGGCGATTTAACAAGGAAAATGTTGGTAGTTTGACCATTTTTGTCGAAATCAGAAAAACATATATATGGGAGCTATATCTAAATCTGAACCGATTTCAATAAAATTTTGCACACTTGACTATACTACTAATTGTACTCCTAGTGCAAAATTTCAACTTAATTCGGCCAAAAATCTGGCTTCTGGGGCCATATAAGTCCATATAGGGCGAAAGATAGATATGGGAGCTATATCTAAATCTGAACCGATTTCAATAAAATTTTGCACACTTGACGACACGACTAAGTTTTATGTTTGTACAAAATTTCAAGCAAATCGGTATAAAACTCTGGCTGCTGGGTCCATATTAGTGCATATCGGGCGAAAGACATATATGGGAGCTATATCTAAATCTGAACCGATTTCTTCCAAAATCAATAGGGTTCTATTCTGACTCAAATTAGGAACATGTGCCAAATTTGAAGGCGATTGGTCTTAAATTGCGACCTAGACTTAGATCACAAAAATGTGTTCACAAACAGACGGATGTACCGAGGGACGGACAGACGGACATGGTTATATCGACTCATGGACCCACCCTGAGCATTATTGCCAAAGACAACATGTGTCTATCTCGTCTCCTTCTGGGTGTTTCAAACATATGCACTAACTTATAATACCCTGTTACACAGTGTGGGGCAGGGTATAATTACGCAGTTTTAATAAAACTCATGTACTAAATATAAAACATTCCAATTTTTTTACGAGAGTACTTTTTTCAACCGGAAATTCACCCACCTTGGACATAATTCAACTTACACCAAGACTTTTGCAAGTGAATTGATTTCAGGAAAATTCCGGTGAAAGTGGATTGTAGGACACGAAAATCGTGGAATTGATTGACATTCACCTGGAAGTAGATTTGGGAACATGGGCAATAAATACAAAATTTATATAAATTTATATACCTTATCAAAATCACACAGCTATAACGTTGTTTTTTTATCTAAGTTTATTTATTTAGCATTTATATAGGAGGAAAGTTCGGCTAGGCCGAATCCTATTTCCTATCAACCGGAGTTAATTCATAATAAAATTTGCGTTTTTCACAATGAAAAAGTTCCCAATATAAAAATGCAAAAATAAATATCCAAGAAAATAAATATCCAAAAAAACATTGTTATTGTTTTTCTAGACCAAATCGGGTATATCTTATATATTTAGAGGAAACAAATAATTTATAATATTAATTTTAGACTTTATGTACAGCAACAATCTATTTCAGTTTCAAATAATCCAAATTTTTGAACAAGTATGTATTTTATTAGTTTTTTTTAGTTTGGGTTTCGGTGGCCAAGCGAAGGTGAATATTTTTAGGTGAGTGATATGTTTCAGCCAAAAGCAAGTTTTCTACCACTGGTAAGTTTTCTACCTCTGGCTAGTGGAATACGATCAAATCGGGTCTTCACTTTTCGGATCATTTCTGGCGTTTTTACCGTACAACGGTAACGAGTAAAGGTACGAAAAACAACCGATTTATTCACATTTGAATGCTTTAACGATAGCCAAATATAGTTTTCCAGCCAAATATTAAGCAATCAAACTATCACGCTTGAGTTCTATGATGATTAACTTTAATTTTGAATGCAATAGATCAAAATACTGTTGTATGCTTGTAAATAATAAAAAGAGCTGTCATTGGAATAAATCTGTCAGATGACGAACGAAAGCAATCTGAAATTAGTTACAATATATATAAATCAATATATCTAAATCTGGATCGATTTCTACTAATAGATATATATTCTGTCCCGAAAAATGTACTTGTCACAAGATTTTGGCTATAAAAATGTGGTCACACATGGAGGGTGAGGGAGTCAAACAGAAGTGTTCGCATGATACGAGGGGTATTTTTGAAATACTTTTTGAAATACTTTGTGTATGATGAATTTCGTTCCCCTCAAAGTAAGTTTTACTCCAATCGCAATACGGAGACCAACCGTATTTCTAATTCTCGTTAAAGTTGTGTATTATACAATGATATTTTCCGAAATTTGGGCCAAGGAAACAAAGAGCTATGCTACGACGTAATGCCAACGTTTAAAGGTGATAGAGAATAGGCCTCCTTGGATCTAATTCAATTTAAATTCGTGGGTTTTGGTTTCTAAAAGAAATTGATAAGAAACCAATACGTGAAAAAATTCAATTTCTCCCTGATGACAAATGCTCAAAGGAAAGCAATAAATGAAAACAAACAAATGCTAGAATTTATTTTTGATTAATATTCGAGAGTAGTTTTTTATGTTTCTCTTCGACAAACACAGATCTTTAAGAAAAAAGAAAAAAACAAAATCATTCAAATTAAGGATAATAATCAATTCGCATAGGATATTTGGTGAATTCTTTGTGAATTTATTCATAGCAAGTTGATAAAGGCAACCATATAAACAGACTCTAAGGCACATTGAATCGTAATGGTTTACTTTCGTTAACATGATTTTCTACTTTTCGATTACATTCACTCAAATCATGTCCTCGTACTCCCTTGATACTGTTTGATTTGATTTTGGCTGAGGTACTTTTGGAAAACGAAAAATTGAAAAAAAAAAATGGGTGATTCATTGACATAAAGCATCATCGGATATATCCAAACATGGCCAACCAAAGGCTACAAAATCACAATGGGCATTTGCTTGGGAGGGTGAGAACCAAACTTTTAGCACTCCTTGGAATTGATGGTGTAGATGACTGAAACTGGTTACCAAGGCAAATGTTTGTATTTAACCACCCATCCCTTTCTTTACACGAAATGTGGGAAACATCATCTCCTAAATATTGATCCACAGGCTCCAAAGCAAATATTTATCGTTATATCGCCAAAAAGGGTAAATAAACATATACGTTAACGATAAGCTGATTGCAAAGAAATTAAAGAACTCGTATGTCAGCTCCGGGGAAAGTGTACTCTCAAAGGTGTGATGGATATTTTGATAATTGTGGTAATTTCAATAATTGGTATTTTCAAAATGGAATTCATTAATCAAAACCGAGTAATTAGTTTGGTATTTATCTAACTCGTAAGCGAAGAGTAGTAGAATATAGCTTAGCTATTTAGCTTCCTAATGAGGACCATTTTATGTCGTCCATTCTATGGCGTGTTTTGACCCTCTTTCGGTTCATTTGGTCTGCCAGTAGGCTTCAGAAGTGAAATCTGGCGATCGGTTTGTATGAAGGCTATACTTAAAGGTGGTCAAATAATGCTATCATTTGACCTGCATCAATAAAAATTACTTGTGCTAAATTCCATGCCAATAGCTTGCTTCGTTCGGATGTTAGCGTGATTTCAAAAGGCGGGCGAACTCCCCACGACGTAGAAGGGGGTCTTAATCTTATTTTATAAACGGATTTTAATACGGTACAAACGGAACGACTTAATAAGTTGTACTCCTTCTTAAAGCGAAAAAAAAAAACATTTTTTTTCCAATTTTACCCCTCTCCCATCTTTAATTTTATCTTTCTCATCGATCACTTGCAAAGGGGGATTATCTTTTGAAAGCCTTTTAAAGTGAATTCATTCTAATGGTAGACACGCTATTACCCAAAGGGACTTTTTATACAAATACATTTCACTCCTTTGATGGTGTCTATGGCTTGAGGCTAATGTGATGAACTACACTGGTTGCCACAAATGGTCCATATATTGTCGGCCATCCCCTTATATTCTATATGATTTACAAGACAAGAAGCAACAAAATCTGAAAGTAGATTCATATATTGGAAAGTGGTAGTTTTTCGTTGTTGTTATGTTATAAAAGGTCTTTGAATTTTTCCCTTTCAAAAAATTCGAACAAAAAAGCAGCCATGAGAAGGTCATACACCATTAATAAATTAAAAAGAAAATACATTGGGCTAAAAAATCCATCCATTCAATATTCAAAATGGACTTATGTTGTACGAAAATGCAGATTTGTGTTTATTTATTTTTTTCTCTTTACTCTTTTAGTCAGCGCCAAATATCAATAAGATTCTTGACTAGTAAACATAATCGATGTATGTTTCGTATTTTATAGAACTTTATGGATGACCTAATAGTATGAAAAGAAAAAAAAAAAACAATTTTTTTATTTTTCTATGGAAGTTGTGAAAAGTTATTGACCTTACATCAATAAGAATATGCTTGCAAGGTTATTCAAATATCAAAATGATTATGAAAAAAATCCCTAAAATATTTTATGATATTGTATCCAAAAATATTAAATATATCCCTAACATGCAAAATGAAACATATCCCCAATATTACTTACACTTACAATACAAAATTACATTTATTTCGTCAAAATAATAATAACACATTTACAAAGCAATTTTAATTTATAACAGAGAGAAGTAAATTTATTTAAATAATCTTCGACTGAGTACGGCAAGATGGACAATCATACTTTTCCAATCTCTTTGATATGCTATCGACATGGAGATTCATTTGAGATTCCGTGAACATGTCTGGAACTACCCAGCAAAAAAAGCGTCGCCAAAAAGTAATGAAAATGTTCTTTTTGGATCCGGAAGTGGTGCAAAATTGACGCAGAAGCGATGAATTTAACATGGGCTTGTCATAGGACGGAAGTCCTCCATTCCAACAGCCGTTGCACTGAATTTGCATCACTTCTTTAGGTGTGATCCGAATTCAATGTTTTGGATGTAAATTAAAAAATTCTGTAATATTTAGTCAAATAAATAATTTTTATAATTTTTAATGGATTCTAACGCTTGTCTGAAACGTTTGAAGTCAAATATTTTCAAGAATTCTCAATGTCTTCAGATTGGATTTAGCATTTTTTCGACAAAATTTAAATAATTTGTACCATTTTATGAATTCTTGCTGTGTTTTTAAAAACAAGTAAAAATTACCCATTAAAAATATGAAAAAAGCATGTTATAAAAAATTTAATTAAAATAACTTTCTATGTAGTTAAAATAAATAATATCATTGGGAGTACATCTTCTAGAAGTGCTTTTAAAGTTGTGCCTTTGGAAGAACTTCCAAATTATTTTGCTGGGTATATCAATAATATTTATGGTAGTATATTGGGACATTTTTAGAGGCAAGAATGTACTGCAAGAATGTAGAAGAAGAATGTACCTCCGTAAAATACTTGACCATTTTCGTTTCGCAAAAATATGTTGCCTTAGTGTTACACTACTTTTTCCCTCATTACATTTTCGGGCAAATGATAGTGTCATTCAACTGTTATTGTTAAATCATAATATTGTGGGGAATTCCAGATACATAATCTGTGACAGTATCCTTCATATTTTGCAATTAATATCGAGAATGTTGCAGCTTTTTTCCCAAACGAAATCGTCATTAATGTTTGACAATCTACACCTTAAAAAAAATTGCTTCTCTAACATATGTTCCAAACATACTTTGCGGGAAGCACATATTTTATTGGATATTGCCGAAATATTATTATGTTTGTTTTACGTGAACATATTATGTGTTTGATAGCATTTTGAACCCAAAAATATTATATGCTTGGAAGAATTTTCTCCCAAAGAGGATTGTGCTAAAAAATTTTTTTCTGCCTAATTGCGTATTCCCTCATATCTCTAAAATTGCCAAGTTCTCACGTTTACTTTTCTTTAATAACTCATTTTAAAGAAAATAAACTTTTTAATTGTTGCTTTGAATCATTCCCCACCAAGTTATAATAGAATTAGCCAAAAAAAAGTTATGTTATTCTGCTTTTAGAGATTCGAGTTTTGGCGCTAAAATGAAAAATAATTTTAGCGGCAAAACTCTAACTTAATGCCCGCTATTATTTTTGAAAGTGTTCGTCAACTCTTCTTGGACTACTAATAATAATAAAGAGGCACTAAACTTTGTTCATAAATATTTTACTGTTTAATTTTTCACAGTTCCCCCCTTTTCCTATTTTACTGTCCCAACTCTAAAAATAGTATAGTTCCCATTCGTTTTTTTTTTATGAAGATCCCTTTTGTAATTTTTATATATTTCATACTGTGTTTTTTTGATTTCCTTTGTCTGAATATTTTGACTTACTCGTAGTACTTTCCGATTTCTTTTGACGAACCAAGAAAAAGCATTGTGTCCATAATGTTAAAATGATAAACAAAACACATGTCCCCAAATACATAAAATGCTGCTCTAAAAGCAAAATATATTCTCTTGGTTCCTAATGTCTATTCTCTTTACTCCGAATACTCATTTTAATATTAAAACAAGTAAGAAAAGTCTAAAGTCGGGCGGGGTCGACTATATCATACCCTAAACCACCATTACAGAATTAGTAATCATAAGCATTTGTGGGGTAACATATAGGTCTGGGAGATAAACCGCAGTTGCATATTTAAGAAAATTAAGGGGAACATGTCTATGGGTGCTTTGTGTCAATCTGACTATAGCTCGTAGTCAATGTTGCCACGGAAAATGTTCGGTTTACCCTACAAGGACAAAAAAAGTTCCCTACTTTCCCATACATTCCCAAACAATTTTCCCTACTATATTTTTCGTTAAATTTAAAAAATTTTACAAAACAAAAATGGTTCTAAGTACTTTATTATCTTAAAACATGAATATGCAACGTATATAACTTAGAATATAAATTTGTATTACCAGCACGGTTGCCACAGTTGGTCGAATTCTACCCAAATTAGTAATCTTTTTTGTTAAATCTCTATAAAAATAAAATTTTGGAAAAAGTTTCTATAAACAAATTTTTGTGAGAAATTTTTCTATAGAAATAAAATTTTGACAATAAATTCTATAGAAATAAAATTTTGAGAAAAAATTCCACAGAAATAAAATTTTGAGAAAATTTTTTATAGAAATAATATTTAAAAAACAAAAAATTCTATAGAAATACAATTTTGACAAAATGTTCTATAGAAATAAAATGTTGACAAAATTTTCTACAGGAATAAAGTTTACCACACATTGTTAAAGACCAAGCCTTGCCGGCTTCTGATTTCTAAGTCTAGAGCCACCAAAATGTAAAAATTATTACAAATTGTGTTGGGTGAAAATGTCCCTACATTGTGGTCCTAGGTCCCTATAAGACGCTAAATATTAGAAAAACCCTACATATAGGGAATTTCCCCTACTGGCTGTGTTGATATTGCGTCTACGGAGTTAGTAAGCCACTAATATTGAGCCCATTATTAAAAAAAAAAGAAAATCGTTAAATTAGTGTAATAAATACAAATTTGTAAAAATCGAGCAATATTCTTATGTAAGAGCTACAAGTACGTATAAGTACGGCTGGTACAGCAAAATTTGAAATTTGAGTAACATTGGTTAATAAATAAGAGTACTATGGCCAAATTTGGGAAAATCGAGCGATGCATATATATGGAAGCTATATCTAAATCTCAACCAATTTGCATAATATTTTGCTGGTTTGATTAATACCATAAAAGGTTACTTGTGCAAGATTTGAGTAAAATCAGTTACGAAATGAGGCCTGTATGGTCAAACATAAGGTTATTAGGGGCGAATTTTTCAAAATCGGGCGATACATATATGGGAGCTATATCTAAATTTGAACCGATTTCGATGAAATTTTGCACATATAGTTAGTACTATAGAGGACTGGATCTAGCCAACTTTTAGTAAGATCGGTTAATAAATGAGGGTGCTATGGCCAAATTTGGGAAAATCGGTCTACACATACATATGGGAGCTATATCTAAATCTGAACCGATTTCGATGATTTTTTGCAAATATAGTTAGTGCTATAGTAGACTGCATTTGACCAAATTTGAGTAAGATCGGTTGATAAATAAGGGTTCTATGGCCAAATTTGGGAAAATCGGGCTATACATATATATGGGAGCTATATCTAAATCTGAACCGATTTCGATGAGTTTTTGCACATATAGTTAGTGCTATAGAAGACTGCATTTAGCCAAATTTGAGTAAGATCGGTTGATAAATAAGGGTTTTATGGCCAAATTTAGAAAAATCGGGCGATACATATATATGGGAGCTATATCTAAATCTGAACCGATTTCGATGAAATTTTGCAGACTTGAAGGGCGATGGAAAAGATTACCTTTTGCCAAATTTGGTGACGATCCGTTTGAAAAAACGCGCAACGTGACCCCATTTGTCGAAATCGGGCGATACATATATATGGGAGCTATATCTAAATTTGATCCGATTTCTTCCAAATTCAATAGCGTTCGTCCTTGTGCCAAAAAAACTCCCTGTACCAAATTTCATCAAAATCGGTTAATAATTGCGACCGGAATCCTGTGAACAACAAATACATGGACAGACGGACGGACGGACGGACACCAAGCGCTAGATTGACTCAGGAGGTGATTCTGAGTCGATCGGTATATATTTTATGGGGTCTAAAATCAATATTTCGGATAGGCATATTTTTTGGCCGATCAAACTTATTATACCCTTACCACTATGTGGTTTAGGGTATAATTAAATAATATTTATACTTAAGCATATCAAATAATTGGCGAAGCCTTATTAACATGCCAAGCGCATAGCCAAAACAAATGAACACATAAAATAGTTTTCCGAAACAACATACCAGCCGTTTCACATAAATTGCTCTCTTTTTATTCTCCGGTTTCCATCTCTATTTCCTTCTCTATACTCTCTCTCCCTATCGTTCTCTGAATAAAATATCACAACATACATACGTTTATTCGAAATTGTATAATTTCAATAGATGTGAATATTTATTGCAAGGAAGTTTTTATGATATATGAAAATTATATAACTTTTCCAAAGAAACTTAATTTTTCCCAAGATATTAAAAAAATGTGCCAAACTCTCTTTTTTTAAGGTCAGTACTGTGCTCGCTTTTCGGGTTGAAATATAAAGTATTCAATATAAAGCAAATATATAAACTCAATTGATGCACAGTTTCTTGTTTCTCCAGATTTCGGCAAGACTTTATAGGAATATGTTTGGCTTATTTATTTCAGGAAAAGTAATCGCGAAAATAAAGTGATTTTCAACTCGAAAACCAAACATAGTACCCACCTTTACACCGTTATCCAGTTTTATTTAATTGGAGCATGATGGCGTATGAAAAATATGTTCATGCAATTGTTACTCATACGCTCCATAGGCCTTACTATGATTAAGTGTAGTAGGAATTGTAATAAGAAAGACGACTTTTCGGCAAATTGAAAGACTTAACAAAATAATAACAAAATATTTTCCTTCTTAAAAAGTCAAATTCGTATATGGGTGAATAATCTTAAGTGACTCCTTTCTGTGTCCGGCTGTTTAAAATTGTTTTGTATTAAATATTTTTTTTTTGTTTTCTAAATATGTTCTATGTAGCTTATTATATTTGTTAAAATAACCAACGTATTAGTTTTTAAAAATTTTAATTTGTTAATATCGAAAAAAAAAGAAGACAGTACACATAATCTCAGTCCCGTTGTGTGTCCAAAGCAGACATAGCAAAAGAAAACATGCTTAGTATGTATGTAAATATTAAAAATCTTTAATTTCATTAAAGGGTGATACGGTCAAAATTTGGTCAATATAAACTTGACGTATTTCTTTCAATTTTGCATTTAAAAAACCCGAACACCCCTCATTTTGAAGGTGTGTGTGTGTAGAATGTTGCTCCTATTTTGACTTTGGAATTCACTCTTCAGTTGTCAAAATGCCGCCCAAGCAAGAAGAGCAGCGTATCAAAATTTTGCTCGCGCATCGCGAAAATCCGAGCTACTCGCACGCAAAGCTGGCAAAATCGCTAAAAGTTGCCAAATCAACCATTACAAATGTAATTAAAGTGTTTGGGGAACGTTTGTCGACAGCCAGGAAGTCTGGATCGGGGGGAAATCGAAAACCGGAAACCGCTGAGACGACAAAGAGAGTTGCCGGTAGTTTCAAGCGAAACCCTAACCTCTCTCTCCGAGATGCCGCAAATAAACTGGGTGTATCGTCTACAACCGTGCATCGAGCCAAAAAACGAGCCGGACTATCGACTTACAAGAAGGTAGTGACTCCAAATCGCGATGACAAACAAAATACGACGGCCAAAGCGCGATCCCGGAGGCTGTACACGACGATGCTGACGAAGTTTGACTGCGTGGTAATGGACGACGAAACCTACGTCAAAGCCAACTACAAGCAGCTTCCGGGACAGGAGTTTTATACGGCAAAAGGAAGGAGAAAGGTAGCATATTTTCAAGCACATAAAATTGTCAAAGTTCGCAAAGAAATATCTGGTTTGGCAAGCCATCTGTACCTGTGGCTTGAAAAGCAGCATTTTCTAGCTTCCGGGACTGTCAACCAAGAAATTTACGTGAAAGAGTGTTTGAATAAACGTCTGCTGCCTTTCCTGAAGAAACACGGTCGTTCCGTACTGTTTTGGCCGGATTTGGCATCTTGCCATTACGGTAAAAAGGCCATGGAGTGGTACGCCGCCAACAACGTGCCAACGGTTCCCAAGGACAAAAACCCTCCCAACACGCCCGAGCTCCGCCCAATTGAGAAATACTGGGCTATTTTAAAGCGGAACCTAAAGAAGACCAAAAAACTGCTAAGGACGAGCAGCAGTTCAAGGCAAACTGGCTTTCTGCGGCGAAGAAGGTGGACAAGGTGGCTGTACAAAATCTGATGGCAGGTGTCAAGCGTGAAGCCCGGCAATTCGGATTTGGAAAAGTGAAAGCCTAACTGAATATTTTTCCTGAATTTTATACTAATTTAAATTGAAAAAGATTAAATTAAATTAATATAAAGGTATTATAAAAATAATTGACTTTTGTCTCGTTTTGTTCTCATTGAAGTTTCTCGAAGAAACTGTACTTCTATTTTAGTTTGCGAATTATTTTCGTCGGAGTGGTCCCAGTCAGTGCTCGTTCCGTAAAGCTATAAGTCCCTTGGAAAGTCTTATTTGTATTGCATCCAATGTGAAGATGCAATATAAACCAAAATTGAAGCAACTGCTTATTGTGCTAAAAATAATACTATATGTTACAGGATTTTACTGGATGGATATATAGGGCTGTGGACCGAGATACACTCTATTTGCTATACTTCGTTGTGGGTTTATCCGAAGAAAGTGGTAGCTTCTATGCCTATTAGAAGTAAATCTGTGGTTGGTTTGAAAAAACAAGCATCTATGGCTCCCACTTTACCTCTTGATCAGCTTGTCTTGACTAGCTACCACTACCTATTCCATGAATGTGAATGGAAACAGTTTCACTTGAATACTATTCAATTTGCTTGGTAACATTTTTATTTCTATTAAATATATCGCCCTTTTCAACATTTGTCAACTGTATTTGTTGATAGGATAGGTTTTAGATCCCATGTGTAAAATTTATGGAGCAGATCGATTTACGGAAATTATGTCAATAACATAGAAACGGTGAAACATCTTGCCATGCCGTCGATTTAATTTATGGCTTTTTTGGTGCAAACATAAAGATTCCTTGTGAAAATATTTACCACAATCAATATGAGAATAAAAGGTCAATAAATTCCTATAACCAAAGTCACCACAAAATTTTCTCATACACATTGACACACACACACACATGCATACCGCTATATGCTCTTCGAACCACACACACACAAAATGAATTGAATGGTATTCACGTCAAAGTTGGCGTAATTTTACCCCCTAAACCAGACGAAATAAACCATAAATCTTCCTCGACTGCTTTTCGAAGGCTAGTAGAGAAATCCACTAACATTGAGTAGACACAAAGACAAATACACACATATGGGAATGTGGTTGTATTTACCACCGCACTCAGTCACATACAGTAATGAATTTGCTTAGTATTTCGCAAACTGTGGCCGGCCTCAAAATCTATAATTAAATCCGAGACGTGTCCGTAGACTTAATTGTAATAAAATTTCAATTAACAAAAGCCAAAAGCAGAATTCTCTTACCCGCAAACAAATCCTAAAAGCAAAATAAAAAAACTTCTGCGCTGTCTGGTATTACTCCACAAAATGGGCCAAATGCTACAAATATTTGCCAAGCTTTATGTCAAACAGATACAGAGGAAAGTTGGTTGCATAGATTGCATGTCACTGGGCTGGGGAATTACTTAAATAACATTTTAGCATTCGAATGGTATCGATGGAGAAAGACACTCTTAAAAAACCATTTGCAAATGATGCCATGAAGGATATAAGTAAGACAGAAGAAAACGAAAACTTTTCCTTAATTTGTAAAGTTTTATCTCAAAGGGTGTGAAAGAGACATGAGAATACAGGTAGACCACCGATGAAAGACAAATGAAACGTTTAAATTGAATCATTCGGAGAATAACGAGGAAGATCTTGTGTTGAAAATATTGGGATTGCCATTCCCGTTAATATTCAATTTATGTGATTTTTATAGTTGAAGCCCTTAGATTTTCAGCAGCAAAATGGGACATGGACTTGTACTTTTTGCGAAGCTTGTTTATACACTTCCTTGTAAAAAAGAGACTAATTATTATATATCTACAGTGATAAGCTATTTTTTGAGGTTATAAGAAAATGTTAGCGTTAAATTTTTTCTCAAGAAAATATAATAATTTTTCATTAAATTTCACGTAAATGTCAAGGGTTGTGGAGTCCACTTTGGCTCCGTCTTCCGTTTTTTTTTAACCTCGACTACGAATTTGGATTCGACTCCGAGTAACAATTAATTCTAACATTTGCAATACTATGGCTTATTTGTAGGTCCGAAGCCACACTAAATGTCCATTTAGATACATATACCCGACAAAATCCGCAGAGTAGCAGTTCACCATATTTAACGTTTAAAGCTAGCAATGATATTGTATATGTATGTGACCAAAAAAACCTAAATATAGAGGTCTTTTTAAAACATTCCCACTTCATAGCAAGTGAAACAGCTAGATAGATAGAACACCCTACTATGATATGCACAGAAAAAAATTTCCGTAGTTAACCTAATGCTAAATTTAACTTATTTTTATTGGAAAAAAATTATTTGCTCGTTGTTAAATTTTATTGTTTTTATCGAAATTTTCCACAGCTTAATGAAATCTTACTTTTTTTAAGTATGTCTCAAAAATTTTATGAACTAAACGTGAGTATAAAGTTCAATGACCGTACACATAATTCCAATATGGTTAAAATGGTCATGATTTGGCGCCAATGATTTTCTTCTTCTATGAGATGATGTAATTTCGTGAACTGCAGTTAAAAAGTACAACAGGGCATTAAAATTTCCTGGTTTTAACAACGTTTTGTGGAAATTTCAAAAAGTGGAGTAAAATTTAGTTCAATTTTCGTGCGTGGTAGTTCATTCTTCCTATAAAATAGTTCACTTTTTTTTTTGCATAAAATAAATGTTTTTACTAAACTCCTTTTTTGTACGGTACTTCAGTTTTATTTAATTGGTTTTATTTAATTAATTAACAATAAAATTCATGATCAAACTGCATCTATACAAAGAATGATCTATGAAAGCGAGGAGCGAATTCGTAACGACATGAACAAGAAAATAAACGAAATCCAAATGGAAGTTGATTTGTTGAAAGAGAAAGTGGAAACAATTCAAGTCGTTACTTCGGAGGTCAATTCTTTGAAAAAACAACTTCGTGAAGTCAAGCTTAAACTACTGGATCAGGATAATTCAGTAGTATCTTCCGGATTACGTGTCACTGGCATACCCCAAATGGAAGGTGAAAACTTGGAAGTTACTTTCGGTAACCTTTGCCAGAAAATCGGGATTAACCCACCTCCAATACAAACCACATATAGACTGAAGCAAATTCGAAACCGCCAAAAGACATATAAAATAGATGATGTCATTATAGTCAAATTGAAATCGGCATATGATCGAAATTACGTTCTGAAGATCATATCGAATTACAAACGTGAACAAAAAAGACAACTCTGTCTCGAAGATATCGGAATGCAAAGCAATCAACCGATTTATGTACATGAGAATTTGACGCCTCATAACTATAACATTTTCAAGTCAGCTTTGAAACTCAAGAAACAAGGTCGTATCTTTTCAACCTTCACTATGCGTGGATTGGTATACATTAAGACGACTAATACTGATTCACCAAAACTTATTGAGCTTGCAGATGACCTAGAACAATTTTTTCGAGACGATCCAAATAGTCGCATCAAATCAATGGATGCATAGAACGATACGTTTATCCCTGCACATTTTTGCATTGAAAATGTTTCTTAATTTGATCTGTTATTCTACTCTGCTCCCCTTAAATTCAATACCTGTATTATGTCTACCTGTATACTTAATACTCCTTAATCCTAATTCTCTTGAATCTTCGTATAATTTTACACAGCTTATGGCTTTTTATGGCAACTAGTTTAACAACTAACAGTCCAGGGAGAAGAGACGGGAACTATTGGGTTCTAAGATTACTTGCCAAAGTGACTAAAGGCTTTAATGTGTGTCATCTCAATGCGCAGAGTCTAAATAAGAAACTCGACGAATTCAAATACCTGTTCGAGGGCTCGGGTATCGATGCGGTCTGTGTATCTGAAAGCTGGTTTCATAAAGACGTACCTGACACTGTTTACAATATAATTGGCTACAAATTGTATAGAGCAGACAGACCATCTCATGCTGGTGGAGCTGCTATATATGTCAAGGAAACATTAAGGTCAAAATTAATATGCCGATCTGAAATTCCCGACCATTGTATGGAATATTTATTTGTTGAAATTCAGGGTGCTGTGAGTAAGATACTGTTAGGATGTGTCTACCGTCCAAACTGTAGAATTGACATTCAACCACTGACAAGTCTTCTTGAACAAGTTAGTATTTCGTACAATGACATAATAATAGCAGGCGATTTTAATAGCAACTTACTAGGGCAAACAAACATTCTCGGTAATATGGAGGCAATAAACCTAACACCAGTGAATAAAACCATACCCACTCATTATTCATCATTGGTCAATACCCTAATTGACATCTTCTTTGTTAACAACTTGAGCGATGTACTGAAATATGAACAATTGTGTGGTTCGGCATTTTCTAAACATGATATAATATTTCTGGCCTATAACTGGCAAATCTCAAGAAATTCTGGGTGTCATGATACATTTACCTATAGAGATTTTAAGCATATAAATCTAAGTGACCTGGAACATGACTTATATACGATAGACTGGGATGAAATTTATTCCATCACAACACTGGATGGAAAACTTGATTTACTAACCACCAATGTCAAATTTCTGTATGATAAGCATATCAAAGTTAAACGTAAACTAAATAAAAGTGACTCGAAGCCTTGGTTTAATAGAGATATCAAATCGCTAATCACACATCGTGAGTTAGCTTACAGACTGTGGAAGCGATATAAAACCCCCTCTTATTATGAGGCATTCAAATCTGCTCGACGTGCTGTAACAAATAAAATACGCCAAGAAAACTAGCGTACTATGAAAACAAATTTGGTAATGCCATCAGTAGCAAACAAAAATGGAAAGAGATTCGGAAAATCGGCCTACTAAAACACGAAGAGCATGCAGTAAATGTCGACCTAAACGATCTTAACTTGAAATTTGTCAGTACACCAACAACTATCGTGAATCGAGAAGTACCCTTGGAGCATAGCACCATGTCCGAGCCTGAATTCGGTCTTGCTTTCAACCTCGTAACGCAATCAGAGGTCTATAAAGCTGTAATGTCAGTGACTTCAAATGCCGTTGGATATGATGACATTCATCCAAAATTTGTTAGAATTATCCTGCCACATATTCTGTTGTACATTACACATGTTTTCAATACTGCTATAATGATCAGCAGTTTTCCTTCTAGTTGGAAAATCGCAAAAATACTCCCAATACCAAAGGGTAATGGAGAGTTTCGCCCTATAGCTATACTGCCCTACCTATCTAAAGTCTTCGAGAGGATTATTCACAACCAGCTTCAGAGCTATGTTACTGCAAATAATTTACTAACTTCGCGACAATCTGGTTTTAGATCAAATTACAGCTGCATTACTGCACTCACTGATGTGGTAGAGACAATTCGAGCTGGGCTTGACAACAATGAAATTGGTTTCCTAATTTTGCTTGATCACTCCAAGGCATTTGATAGTGTTTGCCACACAATACTTACTGAAAAACTGAGACGAAATGTTGGCCTCACTGAAACGGCAACACGTTTACTGATATCATATCTGTCACAACGATCGCAATACACAACGGATGGAACTAACAACTCTTTACTCCTTCCACTGCCAAGGGGGGTACCGCAAGGATCAATCCTTGGACCCCTCCTCTACTCAATATACTCGAATGATCTACCTGACCAAATCAAGCATAATCATATTCAAATGTACGCTGATGACGTACAGCTTTACTCCTCATGCAAACTGAATTCCATTGCGACTTGTGTATCGAATCTTAACGCAGACCTGCAACGAATACTGAATTGGGCCTCAAAGAACTGTTTAATACTTAACCCTAATAAGTCGAAGGCAATTCTAATCCGAAACAGAAATGTTGACATAGGAGATAACGTCAACATTTACTTAGGATCCACACAAATTGAAATTGTGGATAAAGCAAAGAATCTTGGGGTAATTTTTAATAAGAATCTTACCTGGTCTGACCATATTTCTTCAACCTGTGGAAAAGTATATTCAATGCTTAGAAATCTGTGGACTACCCAACACTTCACACCACTGAATATTAGAATACAGTTAGTAAAACGCTACATATTACCAACCTTACTGTATGCTTCTGAAGTATTCGCTGATATTAATACAACTGACAAAAGAAAACTTCAAACTACTTTTAACAATACAGTACGATATGCTTTTGGTTTGAGACGATTTGACAGAGTCTCACAATACTCATTACTGATACTGAAGTTGCCATTGGAAAGATACTTAATTTGCAAATCATTAGTATTGTTACATAAAATAATTCACACCAGTAAACCTTCATATCTATATGCCAACCTGATGTTCGCCCGATCATCAAGAGGAAAAAACATTATACAAATCGCACACCGTCGTCACTCATCAGAAAGACATTTTTTTATTAGTACGATCCGTCTCTGGAATCAACTCCCTAATGAGCTGCAGCTAATAACTAATACACAACGGTTCAAGAGGAATATTCTGGAATATTATTCAATCATGTGAAATATTTTAATATTGGGGACGCTAAATTTTTCTTTTTTTTTCACACTAATACACTTTAGAATATTGTTATGTATACTTATATGCTATTTTAATTAAATTTAATTTAATACATATTAATAACAATACTGTAATAATCTAACCATGTTGCTCCAGTACTATAATTTATAAGATGTAATCTTGTTGTACTGGAAATATCATTCAATAGATGAAATGAAATGAAATGAAATGAAATGAACGTGGTGTCGTATGAAAAATGTATTCATAAAATTGTAACTCATACGCTCCGTAGGACTTACTATGATTAAGTCCCAGCAAAAAACAAATGAATAAAGCAGAAAGTCGGGCGGGGCCGACTATATCATACCCTAATTACTGAATTAGTAAACATTGTTTGTGGGGTGTCAATGGTATAGGTTTGATCCGATTTTTTTCCAAATTCAATAGCTTTCGTCCTCGTACCAAGAAAACGCCACATACCGAATTTTTATCAAATTCGGTTAAAAATTGCTACCGGAATCCTGCGAACAACAAATACATGGACGGACAGACGGACGGACATGAAACGCTAGATCGACTCAGGAGGTGATGCTGAATCGATCGGTATACATTTTATGGGGACTAAAGTCAATATTTCTGGTAGGCACATTTTTGGCAGATCAAAGTTATTAGACCACTATGTGGTTTATGGTATAAAAAATGGAAGCTGTTCCACAAACATTTCATTTAAAGCGCATCCCGGAATCTCCTATCAAAGGGCATCGCGGGATCCCCCATTGATTTTTTTCCACTTCCTATGCAGTCCGTTTGGACAACTATTAGAAAGAACGCAAATAGGCTATTACAAAAAAAAAAAAATGAAAATAGAAAATCAGTAAAAAATCAAAAACAAATAATAATAAAACAAGTATATACAGTAGTTAGTTCGACGGGGCCGAATTTTACATACCCACCACCATGAATCAAATATAACAGTTTCCTTTGAAAATTTCCGGGGGGGTTTGATGACTGATATTTTCTCAAGCAGATCAGTTCAACCTGTACGCTTCCCACAGATAAATGTAAAGATTTTACCTATGAAGAGTAGATCAGATTCTGAATTTATAAGAACCATTTTTTGTTTGAGTTTTAAAAGAATCATAAACATCTCTTGTAAGTGTGTTCGAAAATGATGAAATAATGCATTGATTTGAAATCTTAAATCTGTGCATTTTCATCCCAATTATTTAAATGACTACGAGAAGTACAATATGGAAATTTTGTATTCAGTTTCAAGCAATTTTCATGATCAGTTCTATGCCCTACATAAGTGAAATCGGTCTATATGGAGGCCTTACCAAATAGACCGATAAAACTAAATCGTATACACTTTGTTATGGGACAAAAATGACAGTATATTTTCAATTTGTGGCAAATCAGATAAAAACTACAATTTCTAGAAACCCTAGGAGTTAATTCGGGAGTTCGGTTTAATGGCGAAGGATACGCACAGTCTTCAGCACACTTAATTGTAGTTCTAGAATCTGGACCCCAAATCGGAGGACCGGTTTATAATGGAGCTATATCTAAAAACTGTACCGATATTCAATATATTCGGCACACCTTTTTATGGCCCTATAATACCTCTAGATTTCCAATTTCAGGCAAAATGGGTAAAAACTACGGATTCTAGAAGCCCAAGAAGTAAATTCGGGAGATCGGTCTATATGGGATCTATATGAAAACATGGACCGGTATTCACCTATTTCGATACACGTCTTAGATTTCTAGATTTCAAATTTCAGTCAAATGGGATAAAAACTACGGATTCTAGAAGCCCAAGGAATAAAATCGGGAGATAGGCCTATATGGGGGCTATATGAAAACATGGACCGGTAATCACCATTTTCGGCACACCCCTTTTATGAAAACATGGACCGGTATTCACCTACTTCGACACATGTCTTAATGTCCTAGAATACCTCTAGATTTCAAATTTCAGTCAAATGGGGTAAAAACTATGGATTCTAGAAGCCCAAGGAGTAAAATCGGGAGATAGGCCTATATGGGGGCTTTATGAAAACATGGACCGATAATCACCATTTTCGGCACACCCCTTTAAGGTTCTAGAATACCTCTAGATTTCCGATTTGAGGCAAATTGGGTAAAAATTACGGATTCTAGAAGAGCAAGAAGTAAAATCGGGAGATCGGTCTGTATGGTGGCTATATCCAAACATGGGCCGGTACTCACCATTTTCGACACACGTCTTAAGGGTCTTAGAGTACCTCTAGATTTAAAATTTCAGGTAAATTGGATTAAAACTACGGATTGTAGAAGCCCAAGAAGTAAAATTGGGAGGTCGGTCTATATGGGGGCTATATCAAAACATTTACCGACACACCCCATTTTCGGCACATCTCTTTATGCTCATAGAGTTCCTCTAGATTTACAATTTCAGGCAAATCGGATGGAAAATACGCTTTCTAGACGCCTAAGAAGCAAAATCGGGAAACCGTTCCTTTTTGGGCTATCGGGAGGTCGGTTTATATGGGGACTATATAAAAACTTGGGCCGATATAGCCCATCTTCATACTTGACCCTCGTCCCCCGTTGGGATTAGCACCCGTGTCATTTGACTTTTTCACTTCCATGGAAGTTCTCTTAAGAAGGTTTTGCAAATTAGGAGATTTTTTAATTTTTGGTTGAATTTTAATTTAAAATATATATTTATACAATAATATATGCCGTAAATAACAAAATAGAAACGATGTATAACATAAAAAATAATTTTTTAAAAAATATTTGATAAAAATATTGCCGCTGATGATATTTTAACCAGCGTTCAGGATGTAATTTGAATGTCATGCCGTGGTGTTATATTAGGTTTATATCACAAACATTTGAATATACGTGTTGATGCATCCTGGTCTGTTTGTGGCTGAGTGTGTTAGAACCCTCGGTGGAAGCGAAGAATTTTTTTCAATTTGTAAAAATTAGATAATAGGAAAATAAAAGTGTGAAAAAATATTAATAAAAACAAAAAGTGAAATTGGATTTTTTTTTTTTTTGTAAATTTCAAATGAACTTCCACAACTTGTAAAGCAATGCAAAGGATCCAAAAATGGAGTACTTCCGTCCTATGACAAGCACATGTGAAATTCATTGGAGATGATCCAAATTTGCACTACTTCCGGATCACAAATTTGGGATCCAATCCCCTTTTTTGGAAGATCTGTTTTTTCTGGGATGTAGTAGGAATTGTAAAAAGACGCCTCTCCGGCATTTCTAAATTGGAAAACCTAAAAAAAATAATAGCATTATTTTTAAAAACTGTAGACAAACTATTTTTTACCATAATAAAACAAGAATTTGAAAATTATAAACAGCATCCAACTGTTTATTTGGCCACAGTATTCAGCTACAGCTATCTGTCTAAGAAAATTATCAATCATACGCAATGACACTGAGATTAAGAAAACTTTTTTGTTTCGTATGTTTTTGTGGCAAATGCACTTTTCCAATACAAATTTTTTTGAACAAAAACATCTATGTTCGCTTTGCTTTTTCTCCCATGTTCTTTTGAACTTCTACATCAATTTGAATTTTTAAACTTTTCTCGTGCAATGATGTTTTTGTGTGCTTTTCCCTTTATCCTGAAAGGATTCAATACAATATCGGATGTTCAATGGATTCTTTTATCTCCGACGCTTACTGTGGCAACAAACTTGTGCACTTAAAAGGTTTTGGCATCAGTTGATTGGCATACTGTAATGGATTATATGAGGGATTTTTATTGCAGGTGTAAATTTTGGTATAAAAAAATTATAATTTGAAAACAAACATCAATGAGCAAGAGGAGGAACATACATAATTCGAATAGATATAACAGGAAGTAAAATAAAACTAGTATTTTTCTATACTCATTACTTATTTTGCTATGCTTTGTAGACTAGTATAAAAAAGATAGAATATTATTGTTAATAAGTTATGACTCCAAACCTAAATTTAAAATATTTTGTTTTTCATTTAAATTTTAAACATTTGTATACATTGTATTCACCTTTAACTTTAAGTAATTCCCATAGAACCATAGAATAATGATTTGGATCATTAACCTTAACACACATTGATATAATTTTTCACACATGGATTGTAGGTCAGAAAGCATTAATGCTTATTTATGACCGGGTTCTTTTTTCGACATTTTAATGCCTAACAAAAGGTCTTAGAAACCCCTTTAGCTACTTCGCAAACTTTCACACACACATACACACATAGTCTTTTATTTCGTTGAATGCAATCGAAAGAGCAACAATGAGTTGTGAAAAGGGTTATTCTTCAAGTGCTGCTGTGTGTTGGAGGAAACAATTAAGCCTAATTGCTGACAATAAGGGATGTCACTTAAAGTTCTCACCTTGCTGTGCTACGGTGGGATTAAATAGCAATTTACAATGTTTTACATTCCTTCATGAACCGAAAATACCGCAAGATTTCAAGAAAATATAATGAGTATTGCGCCCTCTATATCCTCAAGAAGTCAAATTAGGAATTCGTCTATATAGGGAGCTCTGTCAATAAAGGGTGATACGGCCAAAATTTGGTCAATATAAACTTGACGTATTTCTTTCAATTTTGCATTTAAAAAACCTGAACACTCCTCATTTTGAAGGTGTGTGTGTGTGTGTGTGTGTAGAATGTTGCTCCTATTTTGATTTTGGAATTCACTCTTCAGTTGTCAAAATGCCGTCCAAGCAAGAAGAGCAGCGTATCAAAATTTTGCTCGCGCATCGCGAAAATCCGAGCTACTCGCACGCAAAGCTGGCAAAATCGCTAAAAGTTGCCAAATCAACCGTTAAAAATGTAATTAAAGTGTTTTGGGAACGTTTGTCGACAGCCAGGATGTCTGGATCGGGGGGAAATCGAAAACCGGAAGCCGCTGAGACGACAAAGAGAGTTGCCGGTAGTTTCAAGCGAAACCCTAACCTCTCTCTCCGAGATTTCGCAAATAAGCTGGGTGTATCGTCTACAACCGTGCATCGAGGCAAAAACGAGCCGTACTATCGACTTACAAGAAGGTACACTGGTAGAAAGAAGAAAGTGATCGTTAATACCACGAAATCAATCGTTAAAAGACAATTTTGTGTATTCGTTTTTCGTTATATTAATGAAACACGTTTCGTTAATATTACGAATATTAACTTTGTAATTTTTTCAAGAATTAGAATAAACATTTTTCCAAGATGGAATTATTATAATCATTTGCACATAGAGAGTAACTTTTGGAAACTTTTAGCCTTTAAAATAGTCGTTTTATATACTCCGAAACTGGAATTGAAAATTTCATTTGTAAAACGAAAGCGATCGTTAATATAATGATATGGATCGTTAAAAAATAAATTTTAAATTGTCATATTTCGTCATATTAATGAAATATGTTCATTAATAATACGAATGGGAGTTTGAGTATTTCTGCCTCTCTATCTAAACCGTCTCTCCATACTCTCTCTCTCTCTCTAATACGTCTGTAGCGTCTATGTAATTTGTACATACACATGTAAGCATGGCAATAAGCACATGTTTGCGTGTGCGTCTTGAAAAACAAACGGTAAAAAGTTCAACAGAAAACTTGTCTGATGGGCAAACCTTAACAACATTTACGTTCTTTTCGCTGAAGAGTGCACAGGCTCATTACAGTTTCGTTGTGAATAATAAACATAGATGGTGGGTGAGTTAAATTGGTGTTTTTTGTATATTCGCAAGAAATTTAGTATAAATTTTTAATCTTTAGTGAAAATGCCCCGGGGGAAGTGAACTTTCAGATGAAGAAGGCGGAACAATTGCAAAAAAATTGGATAAATGGACACGGCGATACGATTATCATTTGGTCTAAGAAATACATAAAGGGCTTTTTTTCTTAAGTGAAAGTCACAATATATGATTATTAAATTACTTAATTTATCAATAAATATTATTTCCTAGTGTATATAAATCATATTTCAAAGATCTTAACAAAAAATAATACACTACCAATGACTACATTCATATGCAATAATTGGTTGGGTTTCATTAATATAACGTTTGTGTTCATTTATACAACGTTCGCCTTTCATTCATACAATGAAAAAACTGGGTTCATACAATGAATTATTTTCGTTCATACAACGTATAAGCTGCATCCATACAATGAATACATTTCATTCATACAACGAATAATATTCGTTAATACAACGAAAAGGCTACGTAATAGCAACGTAATTATTCGTTAATACTACAAAATGTATTCCATAAATGGTTTCGTAAATATAACGTAAAATTACGTTGTTCTAACGAAATGCTACGTTGGCTGAATGAAGAATTTGGCTTTTAATGAAGAATTTCGTTAATACAACGTAGAAATTCATCGTATTAACGAAACTTTTTCAACCAGTGTAGTGACTCCAAATCACGATGATAAACAAAATGCGACGGCCAAAGCGCGATCCCGGAGGCTGTACACGACGATGCTGACGAAGTTTGACTGCGTGGTAATGGACGACGAAACCTACGTCACAGCCGACTACAAGCAGCTTCCGGGACAGGATTTTTATACGGCAAAAGGAAGGGGAAAGGTAGCAGATATTTTCAAGCACATAAAACTGTCAAAGTTCGCAAACAAATATCTGGTTTGGCAAGCCATCTGTAGCTGTGGCTTGAAAAGCAGCATTTTCATAGCTTCCGGGACTGTCAACCAAGAAATTTACGTGAAAGAGAGTTTGAATAAACGTCTGCTGCCTTTCCTGAAGAAACACGGTTGTTCCGTACTGTTTTGGCCGGTTTTGGCATCTTGCCATTACGGTAAAAAGGCCATGGAGTGGTACGCCGCCAACAACGTGCAGGTGGTTCCCAAGGACAAGAACCCTCCCAACACGCCCGAGCTCCGCCCAATTGAGAAATACTGGGCTATTGTCAAGCGGAACCTAAAGAAGACCAAAAAAACTGCTAAGGACGAGCAGCAGTTCAAGGCAAACTGGCTTTCTGCGGCGAAGAAAATGGACAAGGTGGCTGTACAAAATCTGATGGCAGGTGTCAAGCGTGAGGCCCGGCAATTCGGATTTGGAAAAGCGAAAGCCTAACTGAATATTTTTCCTGAATTTTATACTAATTGAACTTGAAAAAGAAATGTAATTTGATTTTTTAAATAAACGATTTCACCGATTTACACGCGTTTTCCCTTGACCAAATTTTGACCGTATCACCCTTTACCAAATATGGCACATTTCTTAATGAACCTAATGTACCCCTAAATTTTTAATTTCAAACAAATTGGAAGAAGTGACGTCTCCCAACTTTTATATGGAGACTACATCGAGACAAGGACTGCAAAAGACGAGTTTGTGCAAAATATCAGCACGGTAGCTTTATTATGAAAGCTGTAGGGTCATTACAATGGACAGACACTTAAAAGCCAACTTAATTTTATTTTAGTTCTTCGAGAAAAACGAGAAAAAATTATACACAAATGAATGAATCATAAAGACTTACCAAATTCGTAATTCCCACCAATTAGTTCATTATTTCTTTAAATTTTTAAATTTTAATACAAATGCGCCCATCTTGAACGTCGTACGACAGTAGGTTAGGTTAGGTTATGTGGCAGCCTGATGTATCAGGCTCACTTAGACTATTCAGTCCATTGTGATACCACAGTGGTGAACTTCTATCCCATCACTTAGTGCTGCCCGATTCCATGTTAAGCTCAATGACAAGGGACCTCCTTTTTATAGCCGAGTCCGAACGGCGTTCCACATTGCAGTGAAACCACTTAGAGAAGCTTTGAAACCCTCAGAAATGTCACCAGCATTATTGAGGTGGGATAATCCACCGCTGAAAAACTTTTTGGTGTTCGGTCGTAGCAGGTATCGAACCCACGTCCTTGTGTATGCAAGGCGGGCATGCTAACCATTGCACTACGGTGGCTCCCAGTATGACAGTAAAGACATTCTTACAATTTTGAACTCTAATTTTCTCCTGCAAACTACAACATTTTCCTTAACAAGTGAAAAAAAAATAATTATGTCTAATAATGTGATGGCAGCGTTTCTAATAGAGGTGTGTCATGACTCACGAAAATTTTCGGGACTTACGCGTGAGTCGTGAGTCACGCTGAGTGCAACGACGTGAGTGTGCGTGAGCGTCATAAATTTCCTATGGTTGTGGGTATAAAAAGCCAAACTTGCTTTCCCAAAAAAAAAAAAAAAAAACAGTACATCAACCCACAGACTTTGACCTCCACATAAAATATTTTTTGTTGATTCCGAGCCTCTGTCGATTCTTTCATGTAAAGGAGCAACTCAACTTTAATTTTTGGTTCTACAAATTTCAAAAAAAATTAAATTCTGATAAGCAAATCGAAGTAAAGAGAATTTTTTTTTTATTTTTCAAAATAGCTAACTTTAAGATTATTTTATATTTAAATATTTATTCACGCACGCTCACGCACATTCACGAAATGTACTCACTCAAGCTCATGCACGAGCGTTTCGTCACGAGAATTTCGTGTCACGCGCACACCTCTAATTATTTCCTTAAATCGGAAATTTTACTATATAGATGAGAATCCTAAATGCATACTTTGTGATGATCGGTTAAAAACTGAATTGAAACTGATTGAATTCAAAACTGGTGGTTAGAACAACGACCGAACGAACATCAAGGAAGTCGTTCTGAGTCGATTAAAGACTGAAAACAATAATAGTAAACCTAGATTTAGAAGTGATTGTTCCTTTCTCCCTTCTTTGTATCGGAAGTGTAACGGCATGGACCTCTGAACTCTGACCACACATAAATATGTTAATCGATCTTCATGAAATTTTCTATATGTTGTTTTACAGAAAATCCCGATTATTAAAAAGTATAAAAGACGACTTTTTGACATTTTTGAAATACGAGGCCACTGTGTACTGCTGCTGCTCTATATCTTATATGCTTTCACTTTTTGAATAGACATGGTGAACAATCCTTTGGCGTTAAGTTTTCCATTTTGT
Organism: Haematobia irritans; assembly: GCF_050003625.1. Taxonomy (NCBI): domain Eukaryota; kingdom Metazoa; phylum Arthropoda; class Insecta; order Diptera; family Muscidae; genus Haematobia; species Haematobia irritans. Next base: position 277,219,335 of record NC_134397.1, on the reverse strand, counting down.
GCTGATGTTCGCAGTTGTTCCTTTTTTTGTGTGTTATTGTGACGCTTAATAATATTGTACGCTTTGAGATTTTTAAGTGCATCCTGGTTTTGTAGGAGGGTACATACTAACACTGAGGTGGATATTATGGCTAAAGGTAGTGTAGGTCAGATACGAATGTCGGGGGGTAGTCTTCACGATGGTATTGTTTTAAATTTTCTGGGTCAAAAAGTGGCACACGGCCATTAAGAGTTAGATTACCGAACTTTGCATTTAAAATAAAACCGACGCACACTTCCACAGCCTCACTACAACACCACACACCTGTCGTGTTTAACACAACTCTTGCATATATGGTAAATTGAAAGGGAATTCATTCACTCTGTATTCATTTACAAATCCAGACGGTCACAATGGGAACAAAGCTTAAAAGAAACCTGCTAAAAGGACACATACATACACACTTGGCTTTATCAAGCAATGGGGTAATGGAAGTGCTGAGTTAAGTTAAGTTTGGTTTCGTTTTGTTTTCTTTTATTTTTTAGATTACAGAAAATTATAAGAAGAAACCGTAAATAATTGTCAAAGTAAACACGAATAAAAAGTTTATGCTTTATGATTCTAACGTAGGCTGGAGAGTTTAACAACTTTGCACTTCTGATTATGTTAAGTCGCAGTAGGGGTCTAAGACACCATTCTTGAATGCTATGAAATTCTGCGTTTTTAGAGATGTATCCATCTCCCATTTTTTTCCCATTTAAAATTTTATTGATTTACCAATTTTGTTTTTTTTTTTTTATCACAGCAAACACAAATCACAAAAATTTATTGTGTCAACCTGGGCTGGGGAGCCGAGTGAAATGTAACTGATTTTCATTTTTTAGCACTCTAATCGTAATTCTATTGTGAAGGGTTCCAAAAATGGACCGACATAAATATTCTTATTTACCATACATTAAAATAAATTTTACACGAATTTCACACTGACAAATCTCCGCATTTTAGGGGCTAACTGTACATTTAAAATTTCAGGCCAATGATTTAAAAATGGGGATCAGTTTATGTAGGGACTCCCATCCACATATAGACAAATAGCAACAATCATCATAAAAAGTTAAATCCTGTTATCGGTCCCCAGCAAAAAATGGGAAGTTGTTCCACAAACATTTCAAGCGCATCCCGGGATCCCCTATCGATTTTTTCTTAATTCCGATCCGCAAATACGCAGTTAGGCTATTTTAAGTGAAAATTTTAGTTTTGGACAATTAAATTTCACAAAATCAAAAAAAAATTAAATTCAAAAAACGAAAAAAAAGAAAATATTAAAAAGTAATATTAAAAAAAAACTTTTAATTTGATCCCCTCTTGGATTCGAACCTGCTCCGTTTGACTTTTTCACTTCCATGGAAGTTCTTCTGAGAAGGTTTTGCAAATTACGATAATTTTTAATTTTTTGTTGATTGTCAATAGAAAAAATATATGCCGAAAATAACAAAACAAAAACAATGTATAACATAAAAAAATATATACATATTTGTAATATCCCAGCAAAAAAATTGGAAGTTGTTCCACAAACATTTCTTTTAAAGCCCATCCCAGAATCCCACATCGAGTTTTTTCAACTTCCGATGGAGTCCTTTTGGACAAGTCCACAAACATTTCTTCTAAAGCGCATCGTGGGATCCCCCAATAATTTTTTCAACTTCCGATGCAGTCCTTTTGGACAAGTGCACAAACACTTCTTCTAATGCGTATCTTGGGATCTCCCAATAATTTTTTTCTACTTCCGATGCAGTCCTTGTGAACAAGTATTAGAAAGAAAGCAATCAGGGTATTTTAAGTGCAAATTTTGTACAATTGAATTTTTCAAAAAATAGAAAACTAATAAAAAAACAAACAAAAAATAGAAATTAATAAAAAAACATTAATAAAAAAAATTTCATCCCCGCTGGGATTTGAACCTGTTCCGTTTGACTTTTTCTCTCCATGGAAGTTCTTTGCAAATTATGAGAATTTTTATTTTTTTGTAGATTTTTAGTGGGGGGAAACAAAAAATTTATATATATATATATACATATATATATATATATGTATATATATATATATATATATATATATATATATATATATATATATATATATATATATATATATATATATATATATATATATATATATATATATATATATATATATATATATATATATATATATATATATACGAAAATATATGCCGGAAATAAAAAATAAAAACGATGCATGACATAAAAAAATAATTGTTTAGAAAAATATTTGATACAAAAAATTGCCGCTGGTGAGATTTGAACCTGCGTCTCTTATTTTTTCGTTCATACTAATAAAGCGAGAAGCAATTAGAATGTTATACCTTGGTGTCGTATTACGATCATATCACAAACATTTGAATTGACCTTTCGACGCTTTATGTTCAATGGCGTTTGTGGCTGAGTGTGCTAAGGCGTTCTGTTATGGTGCCAGCAAACCCAGGTTAAACCCCTGGTCGGAGCGAACAAGTTTTTCAAATTGTAAAAATTAGATAATAAGAAAATCTGATGCGATACAAAACTATTCAGAACAAAATTGTGTGTATTTGCCACCATTGCCAAATTCCAGAATGCGAAAAAACCCCATTTGAAAACGAAGCACAATCTCAAAAAGAAAATTGGGGTTTACCTCCATAATGCAAAACGTGCCCCAAAAACAAAATGAGTTATTCCCCAAAAAAAATGATCATTTGGTGTTGTTGTTTTCTGTATAATTTTTTGGTGTCCTACTTCAATTAGGGTTTGGAGGCCATATTCATAGCGTCGACTCTGACAGAATGTTCGTAAGCTTCAAAGATAAGTATCCTCAATTTAGAGGAACAAGATCGAAAGCAAGACTTGGATACTTTTTCACTTAAAATTTGTTTTCCTTTAAAGAAATTTTTCCTTAAGAGGTGTGTCAAAATTAAAGTCGGATATTTTACAAAGCTGGTGTAATTCATGTACCGAAATTCATTAGAATTCCTCATTTAATTGGTCTCTTCTTACTTATGTATTATACAATACTGATTCTTAACTTAATTTTGCTCTACCGCGAATAGAATTCATAAATTGAAACCACAGAATACAGCTACTTAAGAAAGATATATTATGCCATTAAGAGCTTTAATAATCGCCACTTTTCGCGTTAGAAATGAAATTGAGAAGAACACCTTCTTGTGTTTTTGAAAATTCAATTCCGTTTATATTCTTGCACTTGAAATCAAAGCCACTCTCTCCATATAGCCAAGTACATATTGTCATGCAATAATTGAGTGGCCATAATGGTGAAGAAAACCTAACCCATGGACTTGATATGTCTGTATTTAATGTGGCGATTCCCAGGTCAATTACCCACTGCCATTCCTCAGAAGTTGAATGCGTGGCGTGACAGACAAAAATCTCCAGGTGTAAATGCTGTTTCTTTCTATTGTTAACTTCTTCTGGGCTCATTCCTTTCTTCGTGTTTGTTGGTGAGGGGGAAAAGTTTCCTATATTGTTGTTGTTATTGTTTTATATATTTTGGTAGGATACACTTTACGTCGTTGGAGATAAATAAACTGTTAATTTGATTGCTTTGGCTATTACTTTCACCAAGTTTTATGATCCTTTATAGTTTATGAGAGTTTTAATGGCATTTCTTTGACTTGTTTGCTCCATGGCGTTATATTTAATTTTTCCTCTTTGTTTTTGTTTTGTGAAGGACATCTTAGAAATACCAAACAATTACTCACATGGGCCAGAGTTCTCTGGCCCTAAGGTGAGGGTTAATGTCACTTTGGTTATATTAATGGCTTGCGAATAGACATGTCTTAAACATAACAGCACTTATGAAGAGAGTCAGAATCTTTCACTGGACTTGAACATTTTTTTTTCATGGAATATGCATTCTGTAAAATGAAAAAATGGAAGTACATATTTACTGTACATTTTGATACAATCTCATATTCCAAAAAGTAAGATACAATGGCCGAGATCCGTGACGTGCGACTGCAAGATTTTTATCATGTTTGTCCTGAATAATTTTAATGCGTTATTGATGCGTATAAAGTTAAATTTTTTACTTTTCAAATGTGTACGAATAACGTGAATGTTACGATATTTCGTTAAATCAAAATAATATGTTACCTCTTATAGGAAAATCATTTACAAGGTAATACTGCGATAAAAAACGGATATTCGCAATCGCAAATTCTAAAATTCAGCAATACAATTTTCTTTAAGTAGAATATCAAATAAAAGTTGAACAAAAATGCTCATCCATCTCAATTTTGCCGTTATAAGATAGTTTTCAAAAAAACGTACCTTAATAGGAGTTTATCACATAATAGTTCGTATTTTTCTAAAATGAGTAAACTTTACCTAAACTGTGGCCGCTTTCAACTTGTAAAGGAATGAAACATATTTCCTATGATTAATAACAGTTCTTCGCCTTAAAAACTTTTGTATAAATTCGCCACTGCTAATGTATTGTAGTTAAAATTTTCTGAAATAAATTTATATTTTCTTTCATGGGGGGTTCACTTTTTTGGTTTATGAGGTTGGTGAGAGGCCGGTTTACTAACTTCATTTATAGAGAGGACCCATAGCTGGTTAATGCCAAAAAAGCGTAGCTAAACATGAAAATGCTTTTTTTGGGATCCGGGAGTGGCGCAAAATTGGCTCAATGGATTTGCAAGGGCTTGTCACAAGCCAGAAATAATCTTTGTAAGCATCCCCTGCATTAATTTCGCACTAGTTTTTCAGTTGTGGGGGATTTCATTAAAAAAATAGGAAACAATTTCAAAAACAAGTATATACGGCCGTAAGTTCGGCCAGACCGAATCTTATGTACCCTCTAGCATGGATTGCATAGAAACTTGTACTAAAGATTGTCATCCACAATCGAATTACTTGTGTTGCGGTAACACTTGCCGATGGCAAGGTGCCTTAAAACTTCTTAACACCTTCTTCTCAATTGTAAGTTAGTCCATACGGGGTATATATTAAACAAACAAGGCCGAATTTTCTATAGAAATAAAATCTTGACAAAAATTTTTATAGTAATAAAAATTACTATAGAAATAACATTTATTTTTGAGGATCGGCTATAATAACTATAGACCGATATGGATCAATTCGTTCGCCAATGTGGTATCACAATGGACTGAATAGTCTAAGTGAGCCTGATACATCGGGCTGCCACCTAACTTAACCTGACATCACGTACCAAATTCCAACCGGATCGGGTGAATTTTGCTCTTCCAAAGGGCTCCGAAGGTAAAATCTGGGCATCGGTTTAGAAATCGGATCGGATGAAATTTGCTTCTCTTAGAGGCTCCGCTAGCCAAATAGGGGGATCGGTTTATATGGGGACTGTCTATAATTATGGACCGATGTGGACCAATGTTTGCATAGTTGTTAGAGATCATATACTTAGATCATGTACCACATTTCAGCCGGATCGGATGAAATTTGCTTCTCTTAGAGGCTCCGCAAGCCAAATCTGGGGATCGGTTTATATGGGGGCTATATATAATTATATATACGTAAAAGTTGTCCGATATGACCCATTTGTAATACCATCCGACCCACATCATTAACAACTACTTGTGTCAAGTTTCACGTCGATAGCTTGTTTCGTTCGGAAGTTGGCGTGATTTCAACAGACGGACGGACATGTTTAGATCGACTCAGAAATTCACCACGACCCAGAATATATATACTTTATGGGGTCTTAGAGCAATATTTCGATGTGTTACAAACGAAATGACAAAGTTAATATACCCCCCATCCTACACGCAAAGAAAAAAAACGTTTGGAAAACGTGTGCCGAAAACGTTTTTCTTTTGTTAGAGTTTTTTGAATTGCTTCGAAAATTTTAAACTTTTACCACCAAAAAAATTCGTTTGTTACAAAATTTTCACTTTTTCAATAAAAAAAGTTATTTTTGAAACAACAACAGAGTCCATTTCGTTTATATCAAACACTGTTCTTTTCTGACTTTAGGTCTTTAATAGGACACATTTTACTGTTCAAAATTTAATGTAGTACAATGTAATGTTGAACATTTTTTCGGAATCTTCCGAACATATGTGGAATGTATGTAAAAAAAAAAACACAAAAAAAAACTTTGGTCGAAGCAGGGATCGAACCCACGACCCTTGGCATGAGAGTCGGACGTAGCAACCACTGCTCCACGGTGCCAAACTAAATGTTTGTTTCTGTTAAATAAACTTTGTTTATTCGGTTCGTGGGCGCCGCAAGCTATGCTATATAAATATAACTTATATGGGTAATTATCTATTGATGACCATAACAGGTACATAGCTCAGTGGTTAGTGTGTTGGCTTACAAAGTGCATGGTCCGCGGTTCGATTCTCCGTCCAGACGAAAGGTAAAAAAATTTTAAAAATTTATAAATTCGTATAATTTCTTCTACATTGTTGGTATTACAGGAAAAGGTGTTAAGAACTAAAAAAACCCGTGGATGTGGGAAAGATGTGAGGGAAAATGCAATTAGCAAGAAAAAAAATTTTTTTTAGTTAGTCTTTATGAAATTGTTGTTACATCCTGGAAAAGAATAAATGTTTATCACAAAAAGTATATACTTTTCTTCCAAATACACTTTCTTACAGCGAAAAGCAAATGAGAAACGAACTGTGTTTGTCTAAAATTTCGTTTGGGAGGAAAGATTTATTTTTTTGCGTGTATGGTGGAGGGTATAATAAAAATTTTCTTAACTTTTATGGTTTTTATCTCTACATAAGGATTTTTTGAATAATTCTAGCCAATATTTTTTTTACAAATTATAGTCTGTCGAGAAATCGATCGGTACATATTTTAAATATTTTTTGAAAATGTCTATTACTTGATTTTGCCTCGCTTTGATTATGCATAGTAAAATTCTCTAAAAAAACTATAAAAAATATAAAAAGGAGGTCCCTTGTCATTGAGCTTAACATGGAATCGGGCAGCACTCAGTGATAAGAGAGAAGTTCACCAATGTGATATCACAATGGACTGAATAGTCTAAGTGAGCCTGATACATCGGGCTGCCACCTAACCTAACCTAACCTAACATTGTGAAATTCTGGAAAATTGGATTGATTGGAAAACCAGCGAAAAACAAAGGATATTTATATATCTCCTGAAAATAATTTCTTGAGAATTGTTGGCAATTGAAGTAGAAAATGAAATTTAGATGGACTTAATCCTAAAATGTAGATTACATGCTTCCGCATAATACATACATTTTTTGCCAGTTTACTATGTGCTATCTCTTTGTATTAGTTCTTAAAAAAGTTAATTATTCTACTCCTGCATAAACATCACTTGACCACAACTCATTAAACCACAGATTCAAAATGAACCTTTTTTTTTAGATGGTAGTCTCTAAACGACTGATTAATTTGCCATTTTTTCGACAGATAAAACCTCAGGAAATAACACAAAAATCAAAAAACTAAAATCGACAGACCTAATAATGGATGGTAATGTTATCTATGGTGAATTGTTGTATATTCTTCACTGATAGTATTCATTGGAATGGGAAGGGATGAAAAATTGAAGATCAAGAGAGGGATATGAATTCATCGTCATGTCAAATGGCTTGTTATGCATGACAATGTTTAACCACAAAACCCATTTGACAATGTCAATTAGGAAACCAGAAATGAGTTTTTTTCTCATCATACATGACGTTGAGATTTTTTGCTTTCTCTCTGCTATAGAATGGAAATCATTTTTTGCTTTTTTACTTCTAATAGCAGTTTTAGTTTCAAGTTCGTATACAATCACTCTCCACAGCAGCCATAGTAGTATAAGTCATTTAAGGGGAGAATAAGGATTCAGTTTGGGAAAACAACCGGTTAAAAATTACACATGTGTGGCTGAGGACACACTCACACCCCATGTCCAAACACGAAAATTGAAAGATACGTAGATAGAAGTATGTGAAAATAATATTCGTTTCAATTTCAGATTATTTTTCCCATAGGGATGTGTTTTCATTTTCAGTTTTCCTATTGCAAACTTCAATTGGAGCGTGCAAATTAGAAATCCATTTCTTAAAGTGGTTAAAAAATCACAGATGCTCTCCATGTGACTTAGGATGAGAACATTTGTATTTTATACATTTAATAAAATAAGTCGAAATCGAAAGGAGATGTGTGCATTGCATTTGCAAAAAATTGTCCGAAAAGTGGCTTCTTCCAACACACCTTATACATTTTCGTCTTAGAAACTAACACTGTTAACAAATGCGGCACCCATCTTGTAGAAAGCTTTTTCATCTGCAAAATTAAATGGACTCGATCATTTGAGATACCCATGATATTACCAATTTCACGCACTTTTATTCGTCGATCATTTAACACCATATCAAGCACTTTGGCTACAATTTCTGTTGTTGTTGCTGTTTTTGGACGTTCACTGCGAGGTTCATCTTCAATGCTTGTACGACCACGTTTAAATTCAGCAACCCAATTTTTCACTGTTGCATATGAAGGAGCACTTTCACCTAACACATTCACTATATCATTATGAATTTCTTGTCCCGATAAACCTTTTTTATGTAAATATTTAATGACAGCACGCATTTCTAATTTTTCCATTGTAAAAAAAATTGCGGATGTGTCTTTTTTGAACACCTGTTTCTATATGAAGGAGTTGTCAGATCGAAACAAAATTTAATATGTGTGAAGTTTCAAAAACACTTAATTTTTTTCTGTTTATAGCGCGTTTTGTGTCTCAAATGCCAGAGCTTTGCCTTAATTTGCTTAAAATTTTGAACAAGAGGTACGTTTAATGGTATAGTTATATGTGCAAAATTTGGCTTAACTCGGTTGTGATTTAGATATAGCTCCCATATATATCTTTCGCCGATTTGGAATTATATGGCCTCAAAATCCATGACTTGCTTCAAATTTTGCACAAGGAGCACGTCTAACAGTGTCGGTAAGTGTGCCAAATTTGGTTGAAATCGATTCAGTTTTAGATATAGCTCTCATATATATCTTTCGTCCGATTTACACTCATATAATAACGGGGCCAAAGTTATACTCCTATTTACGTTAAATTTTGCAGAGATAGCAGAATTAATATTCTACCTATGCATGTCAATTTTAGTCAAAATCGGTTCAGATTTAGATATAGCTTCCATATATATACACCATAGTTGTGGAAATATGGTAGACTGTTTCATATTTTAAACCCGTTTTCAATAGGATTTTCCTTCAATCGACTGGATAGTTTCCATAGAGAATATGATATTTAAGTGTGGCAAGTTTGATCTAATTTGGTTCAGATTTAGATAAAGCCTTCATATATTCATTTTTCCGGTTTATAAAAATATGGCCAAAATTCCCACGAATTTTGTGATGATTTCCCCATATCATAGTCATATCCTACACACTGTATTGCTAGAATTTGTATTTGCCACCCGTCTTGACCAAATAATATATCACAACCCACACGTGACCACATATCTTGGCGAGATCTAACCAATATCCTTATAAAATCGCCACTGATGAGTAGCAAAAATTGTAAATATTACTAAAATTTTCCTATATCTCGAATACATCTATCGCCTGATAAATCATAAATGCCCTTTTGTACAATTGCATTAAAATTTCTCTCGCTTCATATTTCCCACATTTTTTACTAACATTATGTTTCATCCCAGGGCGTTAGACGATTTAAATTGTAATTCTAGAGTTTTTGTAAAAGTATAAAAAATTGTCTCAATTAAAAGTATTTGTATCTGGAAATGCAAACCTTTATATTGCTCCCAGCAAATTTAAAGTAGTTGAGATGGTAACACAAATGTTTGTCTATATTGAGGTGAAGGGTATAATATAGTCGGCTCCGCCCGACTTTAGACTTTTCTTACTTGTTGTATTTACGAATGCCTTTTCATTATGAAAATATAGCTTTTCATTAAAAGAAAATGCTAAACCTCGTAAAACACTTAGTTTTTTGCAGTATAAGTATTTTTTGGTACAGTATAAGTTTTATAGAACCAGTATGTCTTACTTGTTTTGAGAATGCCTTTTCCTTATATAAAAATAGAATATATCTGAGCCGATTTCAACCAAATTTGGCACGCAATTCTACTCCCTATGCAAAATTTCAACTAAGTCGGAGCAAAAAATTGGCCTCTGTGGGCAATTGAGTGTAAATCGGGCGAAAGCTATATATGGGAGCTATATCTAAATCTGAACCGATTTGGCTGATATTTTGCAAGTTTTTCGAGACTCATAAAATATTCGGATGTACGGAATTTGAGGAAGATCGGTTGATATTCACGCCAATTATGACCAGATCGGTGAAAAATATATATGGCAGCTATATCTAAATCTGAACCGATTTTTTCCAAAATCAATAGGGATCGTCTTTGAGCCGAAACAGGACCCTATACCAAATTTTAGGACAATCGGACTAAAACTGCGAGCTGTACTTTGCACACAAAAATACATCAACAGACAGACAGACGGACATCGCTAAATCGACTCAGAATTTTATTCTAAGCCGATCCGTATACTAAAAGGTTGGTCTATGATTACTCCTTCTTGGCGTTACATACAAATGCACAAACTTATTATACCCTGTACCACAGTAGTGGTGAAGGGTATACACATTTTTTAGCAAAGCCTACTCAACCTACAATTTGATTTAGCACGTGTATTTTAACAGGTGCTGACTTAGAAATTTTACACATCATTATATATATATATATATATATATATATATATATATATATATATATATATATATATATATATATATATATATATATATATATATATATATATATATATATATATATATATATATATATATATATATATATATATATATATATATATATATATATATATATATATATATATATATATATATATATATATATATATATATATATATATATAAATAAATATATATATTAACTTTTTTTCTGTGTCATAGTAGGATACGATGACAAAAAAAAAAAAACAATATGTCGACTATTGGATTCGGTGTATGTCAGCCAACATGGGATAGGTGAACCTGAATCTTCTCAATCCTACTTTAATTCATTGGGTATGTATTGGTGTATAAAATAAATTTAAGGACATTGTGAAATATGTTAATCAAAAAGAACATTGATGTTTTCACTCGATGGCCAAATTTATGTCGATTTTACATCTTAATCTGCAATTTTATTAATATTTTACGCAACCAATTAATTTAATTTTCTTTTAATTTTAAATGAAAGCTGACCCATCGCTAATCCCCTGAAGTATGAGTATGGAAAATTTTAGTTTATTAACAAATAAAAAATCATGTAAAAGCCTTAATCGTATTGACATTTATAATGGAATTTTGCTGCAGGCACTGACTCCTCCATAGTGTGTTTTTGAACCTTCAGTTCAGTTACACAAGGATAAACAGTCTCGCACATATCTCCCAGACATCACAAGCGTGCGATTTTCTTCTCCATGTTCCTTCCCTGATCCAATCCAAATAAAAAGGGGCAAAAAATGCACATTCATTTCTTTGAAATTCAACTGTGGCGCCATGACTTTTTCCCCCTTTTTTGTCATTTTTAGTTGTCGTCGTGTTCTAAAAAGAAAATGGCTTTTAGTGGTTTTTCTTTGTCTTGGCATTTTGTTGTAGTCGTTTTTGCTTTTGTTGTGAGAGACTCTTTTATCTGCTCAGTTTTCATTTTACGTGATTTTTGAGTAATTTTTTTTATTTGCTACTTCTGCTGCTGTTCTAATATCCTTCATCTGTAAACGGCAGGTTGTCAAAGTGAATCCAATTCCACCTCCACCTCCTGAAAATTGGATAGAAACTTCGCCAAAAAGGACTTTCAGGACAGACAAACAAACATAGTGTTGAGGTATAAAAAACCTGGTTAGGTTTCAAATGCGTTTTTTTTTCTTTTTTGTTGATTGATTGACTTGGCAGACTCCCACCAACTCCAAATGCCATAGACACTCATTCAGAGAGACTGACTAACTGGCTCTGAAGGAGTGGATTTTCTTCTTGTCTTTATATTTCAATCAATAACAGCTGGAAATAGATGCTTATAGATAGAAAAAAAATATTCGTCCTAACTATTGTCGAGTATGGATAGAGTAGCAAAGATTTGATTCAAATTATTATGACTAATAGTCCAGAATAACAATGAATTTTGCTACGTAAAGGTAACAAAACAATCCGCATTTACTAATTATTCACCTTTTAATTACACTGCACGCAGAGAAGGAATATGATCACCTCAAACATGTTTCCTTTTTGTGTGGTGACCATGTAATATGTTTGTCACTAAAATGTTATTTTCTCGGCAAATATAACCTGCTTGCCGAAATCAGATACATGATTTCCGAGAAAACATGGTTGCGAAAACCATGCTACATGGTAACCACCCGAAAATAACATTTTGCTCTTAAAACATGTTTGAGGTGATCATATTCCTTCTCTGGGTGTGAAGAACAAAAAATGGCCATTCACAATGATGTTGTCTTTACTAAAAGTATTTTGATACTAGAATGCAAACCGTAATATATTCACTTCCCTGACTGATTTCGTCATGTAGTAAATGTCCTCCATAAATGTGTTAACTGCACATTTATGCAGTTAACACATTTATGGAGGACATTTAATAAAAAAGCTTTAGTTCGCCTTCAAGTATAAATTTTGCATTATTTTGCATAACAGTCCTTAAAACAAAGTTTTGAAAGTCGTCTCTCATTTTTGAACGTTATTTCGTTAACCCTTTCGACCCCGAATTTTTATCAGTATCGCAATTTTTTTTAGCGGAGAATAAAGGGTGGTTAACATTTCAAGGGCCGATGTTGATTTTGAATAAAACACAATCATTTAGAAAATTATTGTAATTTTATTTTATTATGATATATTGGTATTACTCAATTATGTATGGAACAAAATATCGGCCAAATGGGCGCAGCGACCTCGGTGGCACACCTTCATCCGATGGTCCAAATTTTCGATGACGCTGAGGCATAATGGAGGTTCTATGCCGTTAATGTGCCGAATTATCTCATCCTTTAGCTCTTGAATTGTTGCTGGCTTATTGACGTACACCTTTTCTTTCAAATAACTCCAAAGAAAAAAGTCCAACGGTGTCAAATCACATGATCTTGGCGGCCAATCCGATCGGGCTGAAATTTGGTACATGGTGTTAATATATGGTCTCTAACAACCATGCAAACATTGGTCCATATCGGTCCACTTTTACGTATAGCCCCCATATAAACGGACCCCAAAATTTGGTTTGCGATTGCTCTAAAAGAAGCAAATTTAATCAGATCGGGCTGAAATTTGGTACATGGTGTTGGTATATGTTCTCTAATGACCATGCAAAAATTAGTCCACATCGACCCATAATTATATATAGCCCCCATATAAGCCGATCCCCAGATTTGACCTTCGGAGCCCCTTAGAGGAGCAAAATTCATCCGATCCGCTTGAAATTTGGTACGTGGCGTTAGTATATGGTCTCTAACAACCATGCAAGAATTGGTCCATATCGGTGCATAATTTTATATAGCCCCCATATAAATCGATCCCCAGATTTGTCCTCCGGAGCCTCTTGGAGGAGCAAAATTCATCCGATCCAGTTGAAATTTGGAACATGGTGTTAGAATGTGGTCTCTAACAAACACGCAAGAATTGGTCCATATCGGTCCATAATTATATATAGCCCCCATATAAACCGTTCCCCAGATTTGATCTCCGGAGCCTCTTGGAGGAGCAAAATTCATCCGATCCGGTTGAAATTTGCAACGTGGTGTTAGTATAAGGCCGCTAATAACCATGCCAAAATTGGTCCATATCGGTCTATAGTTATATATAGCCGATCCCCAATCCCACAAAAATTGGTCCATATCGATTCATAATCATGGTTGCCACTCGAGCCAAAAATAATCTACCAAAATGTTATTTCTATAGAAAATTTTGTCAAAATTTTATTTCTATAGAAAATTTGTTCCAAATGTTATTTCTATAGAAAATTTTGTAAAAATTTTACTTCTATAGAAAATGTTGTCAAAATTTTATTTCTATAGAAATTTTAAACTTAATTATATACGTATTTAGTCGGCCTTTTTTAGTTTAATATATACTACGTATGGACTATGTGGTGTTACGGTGTTAGGAAGTTTTAAGATACCTTGCCATCGGCTTCAGTAGAAGTTTCTACGCAATCCATGGTGGAGGGTACATAAGCTTCGGCCTGGCCGAACTTACGGCCGTATATACTTGTTGGTATATTGATAATGGGTTGATGTGGATGGCCGCATTGGTTATGATTCATCTCCACAGCTTTTTAAAATAATTTTCAAAAATCAAAAACACTTACTAGCGAAATGCAATTACCATGGAAGGGCTTTCCAATATTAAGTAGATAACAAATGGTTATTTTTTAGCTGTTATCTTTTTGGCCACACTGGATTACATAGCTGACGCACGTTTCTTGTGGTGCGTTGTGCTGTAAAACATTTTCAGTACAACCATGAATCATCTTTTAGACAAATTATTGAACTTTACTATCAAAATGCGTACTCTGTTAGAATCCTTCATCGCTAGCTTCTTATCGTGAAATTTTGTTCAGCGGCGAAGCTTCTTCAACTTTTTATCCAAAATGTATGAGCTTGACTTGCATGATGTAGCTGATCGTAAAAGTTCTGTAAATACAGCAAATTGTTGCATGGAGATCAATGACATCCAAAGCCATCAATATTTCAAATCGGAAACTATTCTTTTATTAGAAACAAGTCAAATATATACTCATGTAGGGAGCCATCGTGGTGCAATGGTTAGCATGCCCGCCTTGCATACACAAGGTCGTGGGTTCGATTCCTGCTACGACCGAACACCAAAAATTTTTTCGGCTGTGGATTATCCCACCTCAGTAATGCAGGTGACATTTCTGAGGGTTTCAAAGCTTCTCTAAGTGGTTTCACTGGAATGTGAACCGCCGTTCGGACTCGGCTATAAAAAGGAGGTCCCTTGTCATTGAGCTTAACATGGAATCGGGCAGCACTCAATGATAAGAGAGAAGTTCACCACTGTGGTATCACAATGGACTGAATAGTCTATGTGAGCCTGATACATCGGGCTGCCACATAATCTAACCTAACCTATACTCATGAAAAGCGTACTTGGATCGGAAAATATTGGCCTTCCCATAAGAATTTTGGTATTGCTTCCCAACGAAAAATGCGATTTGTTTAAAATAAAATTTTTAGGTTAGGTATAGTGGCATCCATTTTATTTTAGGCTGATTTTAGGCCATTCAGTCCTTTGTTGCACCGCGGGTGGTTAAGAATTTTTCATCCCTATAAAGTGAGGATACAGATCTCATTTATCGAATGTTCTGCTCTGTTTGTCAGCTCTTGCTCTCGGAACCTTATCAGCCAACCTGTGATAAGTTCCCGGTCTAACAAAGAAAAACACATTTTTTTTGTCAAAATTCGTTTTTATTATTCAACATAGTTCTCTTCGAGAACGATACAATGATTATAACGACCTTCCAATTTTTTGATACCATTTTGGTAGTACTCCTTCGGTTTTGCCTCAAAATAGGCTTCAGTTTCGGCGATCACCTCTTCATTACAGCCAAATTTTTTCCCTGCGAGAATCCTTTTGAGGTCTGAAAACAAGAAAAAGTCGCTGGGGGCCAGATCTAGAGAATACGGTGGGTGGGGAAGCAATTCGAAGCCCAATTCATGCATTTTTGCCATCGTTCTCAATGACTTGTGGCACGGTGCGTTGTCTTGGTGGAACAACACTTTTTTCTTCTTCATATGGGACCGTTTTGCCGCGATTTCGACCTTCAAACGCTCCATAACGCCATATAATAGTCACTGTTGATGATTTTTCCCTTCTCAAGATAAGCGATAAAAATTATTCCATGCGCATCCCAAAAAACAGAGGCCATTACTTGGCCAGCTGACTTTTGAGTTTGAGTTTGAGTTCACCGGTCGCTGTCCACTCAGCCGACTGTCGATTGGACTCAGGAGTGTAGTGATGGAGCCATGTTTCATCCATTGTCACATATCGGAAAAACTCGGGTGTATTACGAGTTAACAGCTGCAAACACCGCTCAGAATCATCAACACGTTGTTGTTTTTGGTCAAATGTGAGCTCGCGCGGCATACATTTTGCACAGAGCTTCCGCATATCCAAATATTGATGAATGATATGACCAACACGTTCCTTTGATGTCTTTAAGGCATCTGTTATCACGATCAACTTCATTTTACGGTCATTCAAAATCATTTTGTGGATTTTTTTGATGTTTTCGTCGGTAACCACCTTTTTCGGGCGTCCACTGCGTTCACCGTCCTCCGTGCTTATTTCACCACGCTTGAATTTTGCATACCAATCAATTATTGTTGATTTCCCTGAGGCAGATTCCGGTTGAAATTTGCAACGTGGTGTTAGTATAAGGCCGCTAATAACCATGCCAAAATTGGTCCATATCGGTCTATAGTTATATATAGCCGATCCCCAATCCCACAAAAATTGGTCCATATCGATTCATAATCATGGTTGCCACTCGAGCCAAAAATAATCTACCAAAATGTTATTTCTATAGAAAATTTTGTCAAAATTTTATTTCTATAGAAAATTTGTTCCAAATGTTATTTCTATAGAAAATTTTGTAAAAATTTTACTTCTATAGAAAATGTTGTCAAAATTTTATTTCTATAGAAATTTTAAACTTAATTATATACGTATTTAGTCGGCCTTTTTTAGTTTAATATATACTACGTATGGACTATGTGGTGTTACGGTGTTAGGAAGTTTTAAGATACCTTGCCATCGGCTTCAGTAGAAGTTTCTACGCAATCCATGGTGGAGGGTACATAAGCTTCGGCCTGGCCGAACTTACGGCCGTATATACTTGTTGGTATATTGATAATGGGTTGATGTGGATGGCCGCATTGGTTATGATTCATCTCCACAGCTTTTTAAAATAATTTTCAAAAATCAAAAACACTTACTAGCGAAATGCAATTACCATGGAAGGGCTTTCCAATATTAAGTAGATAACAAATGGTTATTTTTTAGCTGTTATCTTTTTGGCCACACTGGATTACATAGCTGACGCACGTTTCTTGTGGTGCGTTGTGCTGTAAAACATTTTCAGTACAACCATGAATCATCTTTTAGACAAATTATTGAACTTTACTATCAAAATGCGTACTCTGTTAGAATCCTTCATCGCTAGCTTCTTATCGTGAAATTTTGTTCAGCGGCGAAGCTTCTTCAACTTTTTATCCAAAATGTATGAGCTTGACTTGCATGATGTAGCTGATCGTAAAAGTTCTGTAAATACAGCAAATTGTTGCATGGAGATCAATGACATCCAAAGCCATCAATATTTCAAATCGGAAACTATTCTTTTATTAGAAACAAGTCAAATATATACTCATGTAGGGAGCCATCGTGGTGCAATGGTTAGCATGCCCGCCTTGCATACACAAGGTCGTGGGTTCGATTCCTGCTACGACCGAACACCAAAAATTTTTTCGGCTGTGGATTATCCCACCTCAGTAATGCAGGTGA
The DNA here is from genome assembly GCF_050003625.1 of Haematobia irritans. NCBI lineage: Eukaryota > Metazoa > Arthropoda > Insecta > Diptera > Muscidae > Haematobia > Haematobia irritans. Next base: position 277,201,753 of record NC_134397.1, on the reverse strand, counting down.
CATTTCTGAGGGTTTCAAAGCTTCTCTAAGTGGTTTCACTGGAATGTGAACCGCCGTTCGGACTCGGCTATAAAAAGGAGGTCCCTTGTCATTGAGCTTAACATGGAATCGGGCAGCACTCAATGATAAGAGAGAAGTTCACCACTGTGGTATCACAATGGACTGAATAGTCTATGTGAGCCTGATACATCGGGCTGCCACATAATCTAACCTAACCTATACTCATGAAAAGCGTACTTGGATCGGAAAATATTGGCCTTCCCATAAGAATTTTGGTATTGCTTCCCAACGAAAAATGCGATTTGTTTAAAATAAAATTTTTAGGTTAGGTATAGTGGCATCCATTTTATTTTAGGCTGATTTTAGGCCATTCAGTCCTTTGTTGCACCGCGGGTGGTTAAGAATTTTTCATCCCTATAAAGTGAGGATACAGATCTCATTTATCGAATGTTCTGCTCTGTTTGTCAGCTCTTGCTCTCGGAACCTTATCAGCCAACCTGTGATAAGTTCCCGGTCTAACAAAGAAAAACACATTTTTTTTGTCAAAATTCGTTTTTATTATTCAACATAGTTCTCTTCGAGAACGATACAATGATTATAACGACCTTCCAATTTTTTGATACCATTTTGGTAGTACTCCTTCGGTTTTGCCTCAAAATAGGCTTCAGTTTCGGCGATCACCTCTTCATTACAGCCAAATTTTTTCCCTGCGAGAATCCTTTTGAGGTCTGAAAACAAGAAAAAGTCGCTGGGGGCCAGATCTAGAGAATACGGTGGGTGGGGAAGCAATTCGAAGCCCAATTCATGCATTTTTGCCATCGTTCTCAATGACTTGTGGCACGGTGCGTTGTCTTGGTGGAACAACACTTTTTTCTTCTTCATATGGGACCGTTTTGCCGCGATTTCGACCTTCAAACGCTCCATAACGCCATATAATAGTCACTGTTGATGATTTTTCCCTTCTCAAGATAAGCGATAAAAATTATTCCATGCGCATCCCAAAAAACAGAGGCCATTACTTGGCCAGCTGACTTTTGAGTTTGAGTTTGAGTTCACCGGTCGCTGTCCACTCAGCCGACTGTCGATTGGACTCAGGAGTGTAGTGATGGAGCCATGTTTCATCCATTGTCACATATCGGAAAAACTCGGGTGTATTACGAGTTAACAGCTGCAAACACCGCTCAGAATCATCAACACGTTGTTGTTTTTGGTCAAATGTGAGCTCGCGCGGCATACATTTTGCACAGAGCTTCCGCATATCCAAATATTGATGAATGATATGACCAACACGTTCCTTTGATGTCTTTAAGGCATCTGTTATCACGATCAACTTCATTTTACGGTCATTCAAAATCATTTTGTGGATTTTTTTGATGTTTTCGTCGGTAACCACCTTTTTCGGGCGTCCACTGCGTTCACCGTCCTCCGTGCTTATTTCACCACGCTTGAATTTTGCATACCAATCAATTATTGTTGATTTCCCTGAGGCAGATTCCGGAAATTCGTTACCAAGCCAAGTTTTTGCTTCCACCGTATTTTTTCCCTTCAGAAAACAGTATTTTATCAAAACACCAAATTTTTTTCACAATAACGAAAGTTGCTTCACAAAAGACGCTCTATCTCACAAACTAATTGACTTAAAGGCTTCAAATTTTGACACGAATCTTTTGAAGGTTGGTAATATATAAAAATGATGTGCATTTAATACTAGCGATGTCATCTATGTGTTAGAACTTAAGAGCCAACCTGTTATGAACAAATTACCAAAATGAATGAGCAGGTCTGTAAAATAGACACTTTTTGAGCTAATTTATATGAAAAACTCTTCCTAAAAAAGGGACCTTTATTGGTTACACAAACATTTTATTGATTAATGAAACTTCGTTCGTCGAAGCTTCATGTATGCTATAGCCCTCAATTGAAAAAGGGGTTCATGTTTTTCAGCTTATTTTTGAGCAAAATTCGAACTCAGTTTAATTTCAAAAAAAAAAAAACTTTAAATCAAATCCTTAAAATAAAACTTTGCCCACATATGAAGCTTTATTATTTTTAAACCTATGATTTAATTAAGAATAAAATGTTTTTCTTTACTTTTTGGAAAATTTACCTTTACAAACATATTTAGTAAATAGTATCATTTTTGCAGTGTGGATTATTCAGAAACCAAATCCGAATTAAAAGCGGATTTATGTTGTTATTAAAACAGTCGGACAACTTAAAGAACCACAGACTCCAACCGAAATTAACTTTGTAATGTAATTCGAAACGAAATCCTTCTACTACTGAACCGCAATAGTCAACAACAATACACGTATCTCAGGACAATGTTTCAAATCATAATACTGCTATAATATTTCCACGAATTACCGCACGATATTGTTTGTTGATTGACAATTACAAACAGCTTGAATTTTTTTCTGATACAAATTTACTCGTATGCTGTATGCATATTTTGGTTTAAAGTGAAAGTACTAAAATAATTTAAATTGGCATTGCATGCATACAATTTTTTAATAATTAAAAGTTATTCTAAACTGAAAGCAAAAGCTTTGAGAGTATTAAAACCGTAATAACTACACATATATACATATTTGTCGAGAACCAACAGAAAAATAAATTAAAAAATTCACTTTTAAACCCTGAAAACCATAAATAAAATTTAATTCTCAACTTATACAATAAACCAGGAAAAACAAGTTTTTGTTTTTTTAATTTATTTTGACAGAATTTTCCTATCTATCTGTGGTTTTATCCAGCTACAATCATCGTACTTCGTACAAGTGTCACCAATAAAGGCAACTACAACAACCGAAATTCTATGAGCCACAGCATGAATAGAATATGGCAATAGAGAGCTGGAAATGCAATTCATACATCCATCCAGCTATCCCCAGCATATAGAAATCCACCATCGCAGCCACCAACAATAGTTGTAGCTCTCAGAGTAATAATTCAATTGTGTCATACCCCCTAACAAAGATTGATGGCATTGCTGTCCGATTCCGTAATCAACAACGCTAATGACGAAACAGCATCAATAGCATTTTTAATGGTGTTGTTGTTGTTGTTTTTTTTTCTTTTTTGTGAAATTTAGTTTTTTTTTTGAGAGCTCTATATCCTGAAGTCCTTGACAGAGTACATGAGAATAGAGGTTGATGCGAGCAGAATGCAATAGAATCGTTAAGCATATTTCTTAAGTTTAATGCTCTGGTATATCTGAATATGAGATTTTCATTTTTATGTCTTTTGCGAAAGTTTAATCATTGAACTTTGAAGTTGATGGGGACTTTCTTTAATGAGAATTTTAATAAAGAGATTGACGGAATACAATACGGATAGGTTAATAAAACTATGACACAACTGTAGATAATAAAGTGATTTTTTTTTAAATTTATTTAAATTTTAAAAACTGCAAGATAAAATATTTGATTCCACCGAAGAAGTGAAGATTTGAATTATCCATATTTTAAATTTTTGGCAAATTTGGTAAAAAAAAAAAAAAGATCGTTCTATATGGGGGCTATATCAAAACATGGACCGGTACTCACCATTTTCGGCACACCTCTTTATGGTCCCAAAATACAAATTTCAGGCTAACTGGATAAAGACTACGGATTCTAGAAGCCCAAGAAGTAAAATCGGGATATCGGTTATATAGGGGCTATACCAAAACATTGACCGATAATCACCATTATCGGCACACCTCTTTATGGTCCTAATATACCTCTAGTTTTCCAATTTCAGGCAAATTGGATAAAAACTACGGCTTCTATAAGTCCAAGGTTTATATGGGTGCTATATCAAAACCGATATAGTCCATCTTCGAGCTTGACCTACATGCAGACAAAAGACGAATTTGTGCAAAATTTCAGCATGATACCATCATTATTGAAGACTGTAGCGTGACTACAACAGACAGACAGCCAAACAGACGGACATGGTTATATAGTCGGAAATCGATATTTATATATGTTACAAACGGAATGACAAATTTATTATACCCCCATCACTATTTTATGGTGTTGGGTATAAAAACAACATATCACTTTAACAAAATTTTTAGCAATGGAATCATCCAAAAAATTTAATGAACGGTTTAACATTTTCGAAATTAAAATCAGTGCTCAATAATCTCTAGACAGATTGTTTAGTGATTTTGAAGAGTCTATCCTGATCCCATAAGGGAATAATATTTAGAATTATTTAAATTTGTTTCCTATTGCCCATCAGCAGCAACGCAAGGCAAAAAAGTAAATGTTTCTGTTTTTGTTTTTTGTATTTTTCCATTCCATAGTTGGTGCTCTTGACTGCGGAAGCTGAAACCAAGCACAACGGTAACAAAGCCAAACAGCTGCCTTAAATGCAAATCAAGTCAACAAGTGCTAAGTTCCCAAAAAGCATTTATTATTAGATTTCAGTTTTTGGCCTCTTGATAACTTTTCCATTTCCCAGTTTCCTTTGCAATTTCTCTAATGCCAAAACCCACTAAACGCACTCACAAAGAGCTAAAAACGACTAAAGAAATTCTCTCGAAATGGGTAAAAGCGACTACGTTTTACCTTTCAATGAATGAATACATTAGAAATGTTTGTACGTGAGAGTGAAACGGATAGAAAAAATGGACTGTCAGAAAATTTTAAATAAATTAGAAGTGATAGGAATGGCGTTAAATGAATATTCTTTTAAGACAAAAAATTAAGTTTTGTTATAGTGGTCTGTGTTTAACTTAAATTGTCTTCATTATTTTCTAAAATGGGTAAATTTTCCGTCAATTGTGATATATTATTACAAAACAGGAGTGTATTAGTATTTAATAAAATGTTCGTCAAGTTGAAAAAAAAAAAAAATATTCACCTAATTTAATTTTCATCATGTTGCAATTAGTGATATATATTACACGCACAGAAAAAACATGTTTGGACATGGTTGCCGCATCCATTTAATGCTTATTTAGAGTATGTAATTGTCGCGAAAACCATGTATTTTGTCTTTGTAAAAATAATTTTCGAGCGGAGAAAAATATATGTTGGCAATAATCATTTAAATGGTTCTCAAATGCCGCAAACATGTTCTATTATTTAAATGATAGAATTTGAGACCATTATATGGTCAGGAAAATCATGTACCTGACCATTCCATTTTTTACTTTTTTGCAGAGAAAGAAGTATTTTTATAGTTTACGTATAGACATGTCTACAACCATTACATGGTCATAAAGACCATGTACATTGTTTTCGTGACAATTTATTTTTTTAATTTTTTTTTTGCAGCGACAAGAATTTTATAAAAACATTGAGCAGGTACACACGATTTTAATTTTGCGCGTCAGTCGTGTGTTGATTGTTTCTTGGAATGGACGGAGAATACGGAATTATTGTGTTTTGTGTTAATTTATTTATTCAGAAATGGCACGTGGTTTTATGTGAATACAAAAAAGGAAAGCGTAATTGAAAAAAATGTACCTGGTTTTTGTTCTGCATTTTGATATATGGTATAATTTATTTTTATTTGCAGTTACATGATGTCTGAGTTTGTACATTTGATGGGCACGAAGTAAATATGGTATGATAACTTATTGTTGAAATTGAACCAAACTAGAGTGTGTAAAAATATGTGATGTTTGCTTGCACGACATTATAAATACAAATAAACAATGAATAAGTTTATAAATAAATAAAAACAAATAAATAAAGTTGATTTTGTGTTTTCTTTTCTCAAGTGGCGTCCTTTTTTCGACGACGAAAAAAGTTTTTTCATAAAAATCAAAACATTTTAGGTTGTGACCATTGTTTTTTAATGGAAACAAAATTCTTTTTATCAATATAATAACATTTTAGATGAGGACATATGTATTTTTCTTAGAACCATGTTCACTGAGCCAACATGGTTGCAGGTTAAATGTTACATGGTCGCCGCAAAAATAGCTGCTATCATATTATTTTGCTCTTCGAATATGATTGTGACAATCATGTTTCTTCTCTGCGTGTAGTTAAAAATTTCCTTCAAATATCTTCCTCTTCAAAATGAAGTTTTGTTTATCTTTAATCCAAAGATTCAATATTTCAGTTAGTTTAAAAATAAATTATTGAAATTTTTTGTGATCAAACAATTATGAGCTTGTTTAATTAATTTTTTATATACACCACCATACACTGAAAACCGCTTATTCGGTTCCAGAGATTTTGTCTTTACACTAATGATTTTGATATTGATACCGAGCCAAAGAAGTGGATAATTGATGTAAGCTTACTTTTATAACACATTTCTCTTTTAAATTTGAGTTTTGCGAACTTGGTAACACCAACAAATTTGAATTTAATAGTTTTTTTCTGATTTTTTTCTTGTGCTGTCAAAGTCATTTAAAACCCTGTTAATGACAACTTAAATATCCAAATTCAGACTTGACGTCAGGTATTCGTAAGTCGAGTCACTTAACTATAAGGACGAAATGAATTCATTGAAAATTTTATCGACTTTTGAAAAAAAAAAAAACTGTATATCAAAGAAATGAGTCCTCTATGGTAAGGAAAATTCGCATTCGAATTGTAAGGACACGAAATCTTTAGCCTTACTACACTATTTTTTTTAGGGCTATTTTGATTTTGTCATTCCGTTTGTAAAACATCGAAATATTGGCCTCGGATCTCATAAAGTTTATGTGGGTCCTGTTGAAATTCTGAGTCGATCTAGCGATGTCCGTTCGTTTATTGAAGTCATGCTAACTTCATAACGAAACAAGCTATCGACTTGGAACAAGTAGTTGTTATTGATGTAAGATTATATTGCATATGCACTATATTGGACCACTTTTACGTACAGCCTCCATATAAACCAATCCCCACACCCAGAGAAGGAATATGATCACCTCAAACATGTTTTAAGAGCAAAATGTTATTTTTGTAACATGATTTTCGCAACCATGTTATTTTCTCGGAAATCATGTATCTGATTTCGGCAAGCAGGTTATATTTGCCGAGAAAATATCATTTTAGTGACAAACATGTTACATGGTCACCATAAAAAAATAACATTTTGCTCTTGAAACATGTTTGAGGTGATCATAATCCTTCTCTGCGTGCAGATTTGACTTTGGAGCCTTATGCTGGAACAAATTTCATCTGATCCGGTTGAAATTTGGTACGGGATGCGAGTATATGCTTTGAACTGGTCACGCAAAAATTAGTCAATATCAGTCCTTAATTATATATAGCTTCCAATAAAGAGATACCTAGATCTGATTTCCGTAGTTTCCTTGAATTGGAAATTTCATCCGATCCGTTTGAAATTTGTGACGTATTAGCCTAACGCTTCTAAGAATCAGTTAATAGGCATAGTCTCTGCATAAACCGATCAAAAAATTTGATTTGCGGAGCTTCCTACACGCACAGAAAAGCAATGTTTGGACTTGGTTGCCGCATACATTTAATGCTTATATAGAGCATGTTATTGCCGCGAAAACCATGTATTTTGTCGTTGTAAAAATAGTTTTCGAGCGGAGAAAATTGTATGGTGTCAATAAGCATTTGATTGGTTCTCAAATACCATTGAAATGATAGAATTTGAGACCATTAAATGGTCGGGAAAATCATGTACCTGACCATTCAATTTTTTTACTTTTTTACAGAGAAAAAAAGTATTATTATAGGTTAAGTATAGGCATGTCTAGAACCATTACATGACCATAAAGACCATTTACATTTTTTTCGTCACCATTTAATTTTTTAACTTTTTTGCAGCAAAAAGAATTTTATAAAAGCATTGAGCAGGTACACCCGATTTTCATTTTGGCGTCAGTCGTATAATGATTGTTTCTTGGAATGGACGGAGAATACGGATTTACTGTGTCTTGTGTTAATTTATTTATTCAGAAGTGGCACGCGGTTTTATGTGAATACAAAAAAGGAAAGTGTAATTGAAAAAATGTACCTGGTTTTATACCCTTCACCATAGGATGGGGGTATATTAATTTTGTCATTCCGTTTGTAACACATTGAAATATTGCTCTGGGTCGTGATGAAATTCTGAGTCGATCTGAGCATGTCCGTCTATTGAAATCACGCTAACTTCCGAATGAAACAAGCTATCGACTTGAAACTTGGCAGAAGTAGTTGTTATTTATAAAGGTCGGATGGTATTGCCAATGGGCCATATCGGTCCACTTTTACGTATAGCCCCCATATAAACGGAACCCCAAATTTGGCGTGCAGACCCTCTAAGAGAACCAAATTTCATCCGATCCGGCTGAAATTTGGTACATGGTGTTAGTATATGGTCTCTAACAACCATGCAAAAAGTGGTCCACATCGGTCCATAATTATATATAGCCCCCATATAAACAGATCACCCGATTTGGCTAAGAGAAGCAAATTTCATCCGATAAGGCTGAAATTTCATACATGGTGTTACTATATGGTCTCTAATAACCATGCAAAAATTAGTCCACATCGGTCCATAATTATATATAGCCCCCATATAAACCGATCACCAGATTTGACCTCCGGAGCCCCTTGGAAGAGCAAAATTCATCCGATTTGGTTGAAATTTGGTACGTGATGTTAGTATATGGTATTCAACAACCATGCAGGAATTGGTTCATATCAGTCCATAATTAAATATAACATCCGTATAAACCGATCCCCAGATTTGACCTCCGGTGCCTTTTGGAGAAGCAAAATTCATCCGATCTGGTTCAAATTTGGTACGTGGTGGTAGTATATGATATATAACAACCATGCCAAAAGTGGTCCATATCAGTCCATAGTCATATATAGCCCCCATATAAACCGATCCCGAGATTTGGTTTTGGAGCCTCTTGGTGCATTGTGCTAGTATATGGCCGTTAACAACCAAGCCTACACAGAAAAAAATATCACCAAAATATTTCCAATTAAAAAGTTAATTGAAGTTGAAAAAAATTTCAATTAATAAATTAATTGATACAATTAACTTTTTAATCAAGATAGAAATATTAATCAATTAAGTCGATGATTGAAAATTTAAAAATTTTTAATTAAAACATTAATTGATACAATTAACTTTTTAATCAAATTCGGAAGACTAAGTCAGTTAAAGAAAGTGATGAATATTTTTTAATTTTTAATTAAAAATGTATTTCAAACAATCAATTGTTAATCCAAATAAAAACCAATTGAGAAAATAATTGAAAATAGTTACATTTCTTAATTAAAAAATTAATTGAGTTTTGCAATCAACATCAATTAAATTTTTAATTGAATCAATTAAAAAATTAATTGAAATTTGCTAATGAAATCAATTAATATTTTAATCAAGATTTTTTTCTATGACCAATTAAAACTGTGATTGATACTATCATTTTCGTGATTGAAGACATTTCAATTAAAAAATTAATTGGATCAATTAATTTCGTGATTGAATCCGAAAAAATTTTTTTTGTGTGTAGCTAGGTCTATATCGGTCTATAGTTATATATAGACCTCAGACAAGTCGATCCCCAATCGCACAAAAATTGGTCCATATCAAGTTCATAATTGTATATAGCCCCCATATAAGCGACCCCCATATTTCAATTCTGGCTCCCTACGTACCGTGCAAAAGTCCATATCGATTCGTAATTATATGTAGTCTTACCTACACATACCTTTTTTGTCTAATATATACCACGTATGGACTAACTCACAATGTAGAAAACGATTTAAGATACCACAACCCAAGTAATTCGATTCTGGATGACAGTCTTTCGTAGAAGTTTCTATTTTAAATCATGACCATTGTCTTTTTATTCAAACAAAATTCTTTTTATCAATAACATTTTAGATGAGGACAATTATATTTTTCTTAGAACCATGTTCACTGAACTAACATGGTTGCAGGTTAAAATGTTACATGGTCGCCGCAAAAATAGCTCCTATCATATTATTTTGCTCTTCGAATATGATTGTGTCAATCATGTTTCTTTTCTGCGTGTAGAGGTGCACCATACATCTGATTTGGTTGAAATTTGGTACGGGATGTCATTATATGCATTCTATTAATCATGCATATTTGTCCATATTGGTTAATATTTATTTCATCCGGTTGAAATTTAGCTCTCTAATTACCATGCGAAATTATTTCATAACGAAATTATTTCATACCATGCGAAATTATTTCATATCGATCCATAATTATTAATAGACTCCTCTATATATTGAATTGGGTTATATTGGTATTTAATCAGACTTTTGTTTTGCCTAACATAAACTTGGCTAACAAACAATTTAAAAGGCAATGATAAGAAGTTTTAAAATATCTCGCCATCGGAAATGTTTACCGCAAGGTAACAATTACTTCTAGTTGCTAGTGCCCGTATAAATAAGTTTATTATAATTTGCAATTAAAATAAATTAAGTAATAAACAAGTAAAAAATAAAGAGTTCATTTACCATAGACATGATTTCAATATGAACTAAAATTGAAGAAAATGTTCGTACGATTTCCAAAGCTAGCAAGAAGGAACTACTGATTTTTTCTTTAATTTTAGTTTATTTTTTCTAGTAATTTCATAAATTGTAGGTTAAAGATATACTGGTCATTAAGTCAACTCAAAAAGTAGAGTGCAATTTAGTTAAAATTTCTCAAGAGTAATTCATTTTTTGTATTTTCTATGTGCTTTGCTTTATACGTTTTGTATATACTCGTAAGTACCAGTGGGTAAAATACAACCAACGATCGATTTGAAGAATTCCGTGCCTTTGTTTAGGTTATAGACGATTGCATTGCCGTTACTCCTGATCATGTCTTAATCCCCAAAATACATACGATTTCTCATATACATATATTCTGATTCTAGCATCAATTTGCCGGCATCCACAACGCCTAAATGGGCCCATAACGAGCCCATTTAGTTTGAAGCGTAAGGCCCTCTTCGGTTATATTTTTATCTGAATGACATTATAGGCCAAAAAAAAATTGTTTTCATTGCCCAGAGGCAGGGATCGGATGCAGGGTTCATTGTATTGTAAACTGCTATGCTACCACTTTATCACGATGTATACCTAACTGCAATTGATCACATCAGTGGAGAGCATGTACACAGCCAAATGACTGTTGCAGTCGGCTCATTAGTTTAAGAAAATATAAAACAAAAATCTTAATAATAAGTAATTATAAACAAAATCATGCATTTGGACCTTGTTTTGATATCAAGCTAACATTAAAAGTAAAAACCTTTTTACTTTTTTTCTTTTAACACCATATTTTTTAATATCGTATAAGAATGGATTTTTCAATTGATTTCCGTAGCTCAATTTTCTAACTATTGATATTTATAAATGTTCAATTCGGATTTGTAATTTAAAAAAAAATGTATCAAATCAATGGTAAAACCTATAATATCCTCAACCACAGTAAATCTACGTGGCATAACAATGGAAGCCAACAAGGAAGTCACAAAGGCCAGCAAGTTTACGTTGTAAAAAGTTCTTCGAAAAACAGGAAAATCAAAACAGTCAAACGCTTTCTCTCTCACTCACTCACCGTCCATCGTGGAATACTTCAAACACAAACTTGAGAAAAATTCCGCGTACACACAAACACTCACCAAGTGCAAAATTTATATACGCAAACAACATTCTACCGCTTTGAATGTAATTTATGAGAAGTACGTCCAACGGAAAACGATAAAGACGAAATCTATCCTAAGAAAATTAAACGAAAGCTCTCCTTCATAGTCCATGAAGGATGAAGTTCAAATAAAAAACTTTTCAGCATAAATTATGAGAAGTGCCATAAGATGAGAATCCAAGAAGAATAAAAAAAAATAAATATAAATTTTATTTTTATCACTGAATATGAAAAAAATATCAAGGGAGTTAGGTTGGACACCGAAGGTGCTTCACCTTTGCTACATACGAAGTGGGTATTAGCAAAAACCAAAAATTTAAATCAGCCTAAGCTTTTAATTACGCCGGATGTTGATGTTTTGTCTCAACTTAATGACTTCGGTATCAATGGAAAGACTATGCAAAATTTATTTTTCTAATTATAAATATCACAAATGTAAAAATAATAATATTGTATTAATTTCTATTAGCAATGTAGAGACGTAGCCCGTCTATAATCCAAATTAACTTTGTGAAACTTTATTATACACATTGTTCGGCCATCGTGAAGGTAGTGAATTTGTGGGTTATGATTATAGTGAAGTCATATATAATATATTAATAATAATATCTAGGCTATAATAATTTTGATCTGGATTAAAATGTGAAAATTTGAAAAACTAGCTCTAGACCCTACATAATTAGATTTTGCCTTTTCACTAATGATTTTGGTGTTGATTCCGAGGCAAAGAAGAGGTAAATTTATGACACAATTCCCCTTAAACTTTAAGTTTTGCATACTTTATGCTAGCAAACAAATTTGAATTTAGTCTTTTTCTTTCTTCTTCTTCTATATTCTATCCGAGTCCTTTAGAAAAGTATTAACGGCAATTTCCAAGGCTCGACTTCGAGTAGAAAATACCCAACTATTTTATAAGGCCAACACGACTTCATTGAAAAGTTTGTCGACTTTGTATATAACAATCTTTGTATATAACAAAAAATGCGTCTTTCATGCTAAGTGAAATTCCTATTTTAAGGAAAAGAAATCTACGGCAATCAGTGTTCCAAGTATGTTTTTTTTTCTTAAAATAATATAGAAATATGCTCTGCTCTAGAAAATCAGTACATTTTTAGGAATTTAAAAAATATATATAAAATATGTTTCATATCAACTTGCAAGTTGCAATAAAACCAAGATTACAAAACACAACAACAGAAGATCTTCTTCCAAATGTTCGAGAAATAAAAATGGGAGTTCGGTCAACATGTATTTATGAACGAACATTTACTTCTAAATACTCAAGTAATACAATTTCACATCAAATTTTTTATATTTATGGGATGTACTGTCAGCATCAGTGATGACCACTGTGAGGGAGAAACATCAAGGCCCGAGTCCTCACGAAATTTTTTCACAATTGTAGAAAAATATTTTAGCCAAGCTGAGTAAATGAACAAGTATATACGGCCGTAAGTTCGGCCAGGCCGAATCTTATGTACCCTACACCATGGATTGCGTAGAAACTTCTACGAAAGACTTCATCCACAATCGAATTACTTGGGTTGTGGTATCTAAAAACTTCTTAACATCATTTTGTAAATTGTGAGTTAGTCCATACGTGGTATATATTAGACAAAAAAGTTATGTATAGGTAAGTCTACAAATAATTACGAATCGATATGGAATTTGCACGGTACGTAAAGAGCCAGAATTGAAATATGGCGTCGCTTATATGGGGGCTATATACAAATATGAACTTGATATGGACCAAATTTTTTGTGATTGAGGATCGATTTATCTGAGGGCTATATATAACTATAGACCGATATGGACCTAGTTAGGCATGGTTGTTAACGGCCATATACTAGCACAATGTACCAAATGTCAACTGACTCGGATGAAATTTGCTCCTCCAAGAGGCTCCAAAACCAAATCTCGGGATCGGTTTATATGGTGGCTATATATGATTATGGACTGATACGGACCACGTACCAAATTTCAACCAGATCGGATGATTTTTGCTTCTCCGAAAGGCACCAGAGGTCAAATCTGGGGATCGGTTTATATGGGGGCTATATATAATTATGGACTGATATGAACCAATTCATGCATGGTTGTTGGATACTATATACTAACATCACGTACCAAATTTCTACCGAGTGGGATGAATTTTGCTCTTCCAAGGTGCTTCGGAGGTGCGATCTGGGGATCGGTTTATATGGGGCCTATATATAATTATTGACCGATTTCGACAAATTTTTGCATGGGTGTTTGAGACCATATATTAACAACTGAATCAGATGAATTTTGGTCTTCCAAGAGGCTACGGAGGTCAAATCTGGTGATCGGTTTATATGGGGGATATACATACTTATAGACCGATGTTGACCAATTTTCGCATGGTCATTAGAGACCATATACTAACACCATACATTCCGATACGGCTGAAATTTGACCGATGTGGACCAATTTTTGCATGGTTGTTAGGGACCATATACTAACACCATGTACCAAATTTCAACCGGATCGGATGAAATTTGCGTTTCTTAGAGGCTCCGGAGGTCAAGTCTGGGGATCGGTTTATATGGGGGCTATATATAATTATGGACCGATGTAGACAAATTTTTACGTGGTTGTTAGAAACCATATACTAACACCATGCACCAAATTTCAGCCGGATCAGATGAAAATTGTTTCTCTTAGAGGCTCTGCAAGCCAAATCGGGGGATCGGTTTATATGGGGGCTATATGTAATTATCGACCGATGTGGACCAATTTTTGCGTGGTTGTTAGAGACCATATACTAACACCATGTAAGAAATTTCAGCCGGATCGGATCAAATTTGATTCTCTTAGAGCAATCGCAAACCAAATTTGGGGGTCCGTTTATATGGGGGTTATACGTAAAAGTGGACCGATATGGCCCATTGGCAATACCATCCGACCTACATAAATAACAACTACTTGTGCCAAGTTTCAAGTCGATAGTTTGTTTCGTTCGGAAGTTAGCGTGATTTCAACAGACGGACGCACGGACGGACATGCTCAGATCGACTCAGGGTCTTAGGGCAATATTTCGATGTGTTACAAACGGAATGACAAAGTTAATATACCTTATGGTGGAGGATACAAAAATTAGCGCTAAAGCCCCGAATAAGTTCCTGTGTTTGTTTCTTCTTCAAACCCTCCAGTTGCACCTTTTTGAGTGCCGTGGTATAAAAAAGGGGAATGTTTCCTTATTTACTTTTTGGCGACTCGCTGTGCCTCCTTTTTGATAATGTAGAAATAAAAAGAATTTCATATAAAATATTATTTATTTTACTAAAATATTTTTTCAGTAACGCTTGCCTTTAATTGGAAAAAATTCGATATTTGTGTGTGGACCACATTCACCATAGAATGTTAAAATTTAAAGATGATTTCATTAATATTAAAAATTGATTGAGATTTAATAAATCCAAGTTAATGTCAGTTCTGTACCTTTTGCCAAAAATTTTAACTTCCAGGTAAGAAAATATAAGTTAATTTAAAGGTACATAATTTTAAAAAGAAAAAAAAATATAAAATTTAAGAAATTTGTACAAATTATTTTGTGTCAGAAAATTTGGTATTTTGAAGGGGAAAAATGATATTGATATCACGAAGTTAGAGGTGGATGCATTTTTTGTCAAACACACACATATGTATTTTAGAACATATGTATTTTAGAACTTTCTGATCTATTTTGTGGGAAATACAAAATTAATAAATCCATGTTTCATTTAAAGTGAAGGAAACTTTCTCAAATTGGCGTAATTTGAACTAAAACATAATATTTTCCCCCATTTTAATTTTATATAGAAATAGTTAAAAAAAATTGATATTTATATGTCTACTGTCAAAGATTATTGGCTTACATCAACAATCTTTGGGTCGAAGACGTGAAAATTACAATTCGAATCGAACACACTTACACAAAAGTATAATAAATTTTTGCATTTGAAAACTTAAGCCATGGCGTAGCATCTCAGTTGTTCCTTTGCGGATGCCATAACTGGTATGCTTAGCTTTCAATAACTTAATTTTATTACTTTTTAATATCTTTAAAAATGTATGCCAAAAATTTGGCACCAGATGAACCATAGGATGGACTGGGCGGAAGGATGAGCAATCAAGTAAGAGTTCTAGAGCTTTCCAATAAAAGTCAAATGCCCTTACATGTGAACGAACACTCTAGCTCTGGGATATATTTTGAACAAATTAGATTGAACGAATGTGATTTATGTTATACACACATAGAAGCTCTCAGAAGAGGGTAATCGCGCGTGTATATGTGTGTGATTGTAAACCGGCAGTTTGCCAACCAGCCAACAAAACCAAACAACGACCAACACAACGACACCAAAGGCAACAAACTCTAGCAAACTAACAAATAAACGGAGACATAACAAAATCATACCTTCTGAACACCACCACTTCTAAACATCACTACATATGTAGCAAATGTCCTTAAGAAAGCAAGCAATGGTCAATGGCTGTGTGTGTGTCTGTCGATATGCTGTCGTGTTTGTAACTTTAGCTACACGTGTATCTGATCTTTGTCTTAAATGTTGCAATGCATAACAAAGTCATACATACATGTTAAGCTACGAAGGTCATTAAACTTATTTTCAAGTGGATTTCTTAGTTTTGAACTCCTCAAATCAGGTCGCCTCGAACAAGTGGTGTAAACATACCATATTTGCTTGTCCTAGTATTTGGTCTGATTTCGCAATTTCCTTGTTGCTGACAAAAAATAGGACACTGACAATTTAAGCGTTAGTTACAGAGTTGCAATATCTTAATCAACTGTGATACTAAATTTAAGCTATGTTTTTAATTTTGTTTTCCATTTTATACCCACCACCATAGAACGGTGACGGGGGTATACTAAGTTTGTCATTCCGTTTGTAACACATCGAAATATCGATTTCCGACTATATAAAGTATATATATTCTTGATCAGGGAGAAATTCTACGACGATATAAGCATGTCCGTCTGTCCGTCCGTCTGTCTGTTGTAATCACGCTACAGCTTTCAATAATGGCGCTATCGTCCTGAAATTTGGCACAGATTCGTTTTTTGATTGCTGGCAGGTCAAGTTCGAAGATGGGCTATATCGGTCCAAGTTTTGATATAGTCCCCATATAAACCTCCCGATTTGTGGTCTTAGGATTATCAAAACGGTAGTTGTTATCCAATTTGCCTAAAATTGGAAATCTAGAGGTGTTTTAGAACCATCAGAAAGTGTACCGGTGCCTATCGGTCTATGTTTTGGTAGAGCCCCCATAAGGACCGATTTCCCGATTTTGCTTCCAGGGCGTCTAGAAACTATATTTATAATCCGATTTTCCTGAAATTGGAAATCTATAGGTATTTTGGAATCATAAAGATATGTGTGGAAAATGGTCAGTATCGGTCCATGTTTTGGTATAGCCCCCATATGGATCGATTTCCCGATTTTGCTTCGTGGGCGTCTAGAAACTGTATTTACAATCTTATTTGCCTGGAATTGGGAATCTAGAGGTATTTTAAGACCACAAGTTGGTGTGTCGAAAATGGGGTGTGTCGGTCCATATTTTGGTATAGCCCCCATATAGACTGATCTCCCAATTTTATTTCTTGGGCTTGTAGAATTCGAAGTTTTTAACCAATTTGCCTGAAATTTGAATTCTATTGATATTTGAGGACCTTTAAGAGGTGTGTCGAAAATGGTGAGAATTGGTCCATGTTTTGGTATAGCTCCCATATAGACTTACCTCCCGAATTTATTTCTTGGGCTGCTAGAATCTGTAGTTTTAATCCACTTTGCCTGAAATTGGAAACCTAGGTATTTTATGACTACAAAGATGTCTGCCAAATATGGTGTGCATCGAGCCATGTTTTAGTATAGCCCCCATATAGACCGATCTCCCGATTTAACTCCTTGGGCTTCTAGAAACCGTAGATTTTATTCGATTTTCCCGAAAATGTAATTATACTGGTATTTTAGCCCCTCAAAAATTTGTATCGCATTTATTTTTATCGGTCCATTATGTATCGATATAGACTGATTTTACTTCTTGAGGGTATAGCAGGCGCACTGATCATACAAATTGCTTGAAACTGAAATTAAAATTTCCAGATTTTACTCCTCGTAATAATTTAAATAATGGCGGTAAAAATCTACAGATTCAATATTTCAAGACTTTATTTCATCATTTACACTATACGTTTATGATTTCGCTAAAACTTAAAAAAAAAAAAAAAATAGTTGTTATAAATCCAGTATAACAACTCCCTCCCCCCCCCCCTGAAATTTTCAAAGGAAACTTTATATTTGATTTATGGTGGTGGGTATTTAAGATTCGGCCTGGCCGAACTTACTGCTGTATGTACTTGTTTTTGTAAGTACCCAGCAAAAAAGTGTCGCCAAAAAAGTAGTGAACATTTTCTTTTTGGATCCAGAAGTGGTGCCAAATTCACGCAGAAGCGATGCATTTAACATGGGCTTGTCATAGGATGGATGTCACCCATTTCACCAGCCGTTGCACTAAATTTGCATCACTTCATAAGGTGTAAGGCGAATTCGTTGTTTTGGAGGTGAATTAAGAAATTTTGTGCTATTTTGACAAATAGATAATTTTCAAAATTTTTTATGATTTATAATAATGCATTATAAATCATGAAAAATTTAAAACGCTTGTCTGGGACGTTTGTCATCAAATATTTTCAAAAATTCGCAATATTTCCAAAAATGATTTAGCATCATTTTTTCCGCAAAATTTTAATAATTTTATTAATTCTTAATCTGTTTTTAACCTATTTGAAACCAAAACAAAATTAATTTCCGATTAAAAATTATAAAAAAATGACTCAAATAAACTTCCTGCGCGGTTAAAATAAAGAACATCTTTGGAAGTTCTTTTAAAGTCGTACCTTGGGAAGAACTTCCAATTTTTTTTTTCTGGGTAGTTAGATTAGATTTAAATAAACTTCCAAGTCACAATTTCTAAAGCAATTCTAAGGATCCAAATACGGAGTACTTCCGTACTATCACAAGTCCATATAAAATTAAGTGAAATTGATCAAAATGGACACAAATTGGGAATACAAACTACTTTTTAGAAGCTCTGTTTTTCGCTGGAATATGTTGTTTCCCTAGTTTCAAGACTATTTCAATCCATATTTTCAAATTGAACGTTTTTGAACATTTGAAGCTTTTGTGTCATTAGTCCAAAGACCCAATTTCTCTTTAATATATTTTTTTGGGTTATTGACTTCGAGGACAATCGCAATAAACTTATGGGGTCATCACCATCATAAATATGATGAATACAAATAATAGAGTAGTATTTTACCTATTCATCTCCTCAATTGTATAAGCATTTCCATGACCTACATTACTGTTGTATGAGTTTGAAAATTCTTTTTGATTACAAATATTTCAGATTTGCGAAACATTTCCGGATTCTAGCACAATTCCTTTTCAACGTAAAATAATTCGCAAGAAAACTTTTTCACTTAGCCCAGCACCATAAGCTCATCTTTTTCGTTTACCAAAGCAAATGTCTGACATAATCCTCATAATATTATTTGAAATGAACCTTTTGACTTGATGATTTCTCCAAACATCCACAGAGAATAAGGTCCCAGTTCACATTGATGATTGAATGTTTACCTAAAATTAGAAATCAGAACTCTGCTTGCTTATTGCTGGGCCAAATTGTTCATTCGTTCGTTGTTTCGTCCCATTTCGAGAGCAACATGTTTGCTTTTTTATTTGAAAACTTTTAACCATAACTCTGTCAATAATGATGTCTTAACAAAATCAACTTTTGATTCAGTTTTAAAAGAGTTTTAAATGTTTTCGAGTCGTCCTTCTATTCTGTTTCGTTTTCTTATGCAATTTAACTTTTTGCTGTTTGCCATTGAACATTTTCCCTAAATTTCCATTAACTGACAAATTCTGGGTCTGATGATGCTGTTCGAACTTAGTTGGGCTTTGTATCAACGGTGAGTGGCTTACAAAAACAAACGAAGAAGACGAGGAAAAAGTGGAAAGTTTTGGCTAAAGGCTTTTTAATTGCACGGCCCAGGATAGAGGTGTGAGACGAGTAGGATGGAAGATGACGAGCGGAACGAACTCTAAGTAACATCGAATTTAGTTTCAAGGTAAAGTTTGGTATTTCAAAGTAAATAGATTTAATGCAACTAAATTGTTGTGCTAAAAGTTTGATTGAATCTTTTTAGCATCAGTGGGCTTGGGCTTCTCCTTCGTCAGCAGCTGAGTAAATTGAAAAGTTTCCTTTTATGCTTGTGTCCTTCATTGTGAGTGGTTATCGAGTGTGGTTCTAATGAAGCAAACAGTGTTAGTTTAGTTTTATCATAATTGTGTTTAGTTATCCCAGAAAATGTTCTTTATTATAAGTAAGATTTTGAAATTAAATTTCTTTTGTTTAAATCGTATATTATCTATAAACCGGTTTTTTCCTTTTAAGTCTTAAAGTTTTTCTGCAAAAATTAGTTAATCAAACTTCTGACATATTGACACTATAAAAATTACATGCCATGGTCATCCTCCCAGGACCACCTTTGTTGGACTTCAAAGGCGGAATTATTATACGAATAGACTAAAGATGGTGATGTGCCCAGGCACTGATGTCCTAATCCGATTGCACAGGCAGAAATGAAGGCGATATCTGAGTGTGTTAATTGGCTCAGAAATAAGTGGCGAACAGAAATAGGACACAAAGAATGAGCGATCTAAAGCCCACCTTGAAAAAGAAGTTTTCTGGAATTCACAGATTTTGAGCTTCATCCAAGGATTTTGGTATTGCTTCTAAACCAAAAATAAAGTAATTTTTGGGAACCAACCCAAAGAATGATAAAGTAAATTGTTAACCAATGAAAAACTAAAGTTAATTATTAAACTAAATTTTAATTAAGTTAAAAAACAATATTTCCAAAAAAACAAATAATTGACATTTTATTAGTTTTATCAATCTAAAGAAAAAAACCCCACGGTAATTATAGCCGGAAACTTCGTAAGAATGTATAAACTCTTGTAAAATTACAAGAAAATTATATAAACTAAAGGAAACATATTTATAAATAAATAATAATATAATAAATAATTGATAACTTCAATTAACAAATCAATGGAATTTTTCGACCAATATCAATTAAATTTGTAATTGAACCAGACCCTTCTTTCCCACTGGGCAATCTGGGCACGTGTCGAGGGTCCCGCGATAGATAAGGGTTAATTAGAAAGTGTTAGAAATGGAATGTTTGCATTTATTATAAAACTTGACAATTGTGGACAGTGAAAATTTTATGTTAAAAACAAGTATATACGGCCGTAAGTTCGGCCAGGCCGAATCTTATGTACCCTCCACCATGGATTGCGTAGGAACTTCTACGAAAGACTGTCATCCACAAATTTCAGCTCACATGGTAGTTAAATATCATATACTACCACCACGTACCAAATTTCAACCAGATCGGATGAATTTTGCTTCTCCAAAAGGCAACGGAGGTCGAATCTGGGGATCGGTTTATATGGGAGCTATATATTATTATGGACTGAGAGGAACCAATTCCTGCATGGTTGTTGGATAACCTATACTAACATTACGTACCAAATTTCAACCGAATGGGAAGAATTTTGCTCTTCCAAGGTGCTCCGGAGGTCAACTCTGGAGATCGGTTTATATGGGGCCTATATATAATTATACTATACTATATACTAACACCATTTCAGCCGGATCGGATGAAATTTGGTTCTCTTAGATGCTCCGCAAGCCAATTCTGGGGATCGGTTTATATGCGGGCTATATATAATTATGGACCGATATGGACCAATTTTTGCATGGTTGTTAGAGACCATATACTAACGCCTTGTTCCAAATTTCAGCCGGATCGGATGAAAATTGTTGCTCTTAGAGGGTCTGCAAGCCAAATCGGGGGATCGGTTTATATGGGGGCTATAAATAATTATGGACTGATATGGACCAATTTTTGCACGGTTGTTAGAGACCAAATACTTACGCCATGTACCAAATTTCAGCCGGATCGGATGAAAATTGTTGCTCTTAGAGGGTCTGCAAGCCAAATCGGGGGATCGGTTTATATGGGGCCTATATATAATTATGGACCGATATCGACCAATTTTTGCATGAGTGTTTGAGGCCATATACTAACACCATTTCAGCCGGATCGGATGAAATTTGCTTCTCTTAGATGATCCGCAAGCCAATTCTGGGGATCGGTTTATATGCGGGCTATATATAATTATGGACCGATATGGACCAATTTTTGCATGGTTGTTAGAGACCATATACTAAAGCCTTGTACCAAATTTCAGCCGGATCGGATGAAAATTGTTGCTCTTAGAGGGTCTGCAAGCCAAATCGGGGGATCGGTTTATATGGGGGCTATATATAATAATGGACCGATATGGACCAATTTTTGCATGGTTGTTATTTACCATATACTAACACCATGTACCAAATTTCAGCCGGATCGGATGAAATTTGCTTCTCTTAGAGCAATCGCAAGCCAAATTTGGGGGTCCGTTTATATGGGGGCTATATATAATTATGGACCGATATGGACCAATTTTTGTATGGTTGTTATTTACCATATACTAACACCATGTACCAAATTTCAGCCAGATCGGATGAAATTTGCTTCTCTTAGAGGCCTCGCAAGCCAAATTTGGGGGTCCGTTTATATGGGGGCTATACGTAAATTTTATGTTAAAAACAAGTATATACGGCCGTAAGTTCGGCCAGGCCGAATCTTATGTACCCTCCACCATGGATTGCGTAGGAACTTCTACGAAAGACTGTCATCCACAAATTTCAGCTCACATGGTAGTTAAATATCATATACTACCACCACGTACCAAATTTCAACCAGATCGGATGAATTTTGCTTCTCCAAAAGGCAACGGAGGTCGAATCTGGGGATCGGTTTATATGGGAGCTATATATTATTATGGACTGAGAGGAACCAATTCCTGCATGGTTGTTGGATAACCTATACTAACATTACGTACCAAATTTCAACCGAATGGGAAGAATTTTGCTCTTCCAAGGTGCTCCGGAGGTCAACTCTGGAGATCGGTTTATATGGGGCCTATATATAATTATGGACCGATATCGACCAATTTTTGCATGAGTGTTTGAGGCCATATACTAACACCATTTCAGCCGGATCGGATGAAATTTGGTTCTCTTAGATGCTCCGCAAGCCAATTCTGGGGATCGGTTTATATGCGGGCTATATATAATTATGGACCGATATGGACCAATTTTTGCATGGTTGTTAGAGACCATATACTAACGCCTTGTTCCAAATTTCAGCCGGATCGGATGAAAATTGTTGCTCTTAGAGGGTCTGCAAGCCAAATCGGGGGATCGGTTTATATGGGGGCTATATATAATTATGGACTGATATGGACCAATTTTTGCACGGTTGTTAGAGACCATATACTTACGCCATGTACCAAATTTCAGCCGGATCGGATGAAAATTGTTGCTCTTAGAGGGTCTGCAAGCCAAATCGGGGGATCGGTTTATATGGGGCCTATATATAATTATGGACCGATATCGACCAATTTTTGCATGAGTGTTTGAGGCCATATACTAACACCATTTCAGCCGGATCGGATGAAATTTGCTTCTCTTAGATGATCCGCAAGCCAATTCTGGGGATCGGTTTATATGCGGGCTATATATAATTATGGACCGATATGGACCAATTTTTGCATGGTTGTTAGAGACCATATACTAAAGCCTTGTACCAAATTTCAGCCGGATCGGATGAAAATTGTTGCTCTTAGAGGGTCTGCAAGCCAAATCGGGGGATCGGTTTATATGGGGGCTATATATAATAATGGACCGATATGGACCAATTTTTGCATGGTTGTTATTTACCATATACTAACACCATGTACCAAATTTCAGCCGGATCGGATGAAATTTGCTTCTCTTAGAGCAATCGCAAGCCAAATTTGGGGGTCCGTTTATATGGGGGCTATATATAATTATGGACCGATATGGACCAATTGTTGTTATTTACCATATACTAACACCATGTACCAAATTTCAGCCAGATCGGATGAAATTTGCTTCTCTTAGAGGCCTCGCAAGCCAAATTTGGGGGTCCGTTTATATGGGGGCTATACGTAAAAGTGGACCGATATGGCCCATTTTCAATACCTTCCGACCTACATCAATAACAACTACTTGTGCCAAGTTTCAAGTCGATAGCTTGTTTCGTTCGGATGTTATAGTGATTTCAACAGACGGACGGACGGACGGACGGACGTACGGACATGCTCAGATCGACTCAGAATTTCACCACGACCCAGAATATATATACTTTATGGGGTCTTAGATCAATATTTCGATGTGTTACAAACGGAATGACGAAGTTAGTATACCCCCCCCCCCCCCATCCTATGGTGGAGGGTATAATATATCAACTTTTGAAAGAAAACAACATTGAAGAGACATTTCCAAATATAGGGATTTCAATTAAAGTGAACGATTCTACTAACTGCAGTGGGGAACGTTCCTTCACCAAACTAAAACGAATTAAAAATGAATTGAGAAGTACAATTCTTCAAGAAAGATTAAGATTAGGGAGATCGCCGATGACTACATAATGTGATTTTGAAGAAGTTATTAACGATTTTGCCTGTCTCAAATCTAGAAGGGTTCCTCTTCAAACGACATAAATTAGACGGCAACCCTGATTCCAATCACTTTAACGCCAACCTCTCATGATGATGAGAAAAGATGATTGAGTCGTAAAAAGTTGTAAAAGAATTGAGTCGTTTAAGGTTAATCTGCTCTATCCCGTATTCTAATCGAATTAATAAACTGAAATTTTTAATTCTAATATAATAGAATTCTTACATAGACTATCACTAACCTGTGAATGCTAAGGGAGTTAAGTTTGTGGAAAATATTACATTTATCTATTTGCATAATGCGAGTATCAATAAAAATCTTGTTTATCTATTTTTATACCCACCACCATAGAATGGTGACGGGGGTATAATAAATTTGTCATTCCGTTTGTAACACATCGAAATATCGATTTCCGACTATATAAATTATATATATTCTTGATCAGGGAGAAATTCTAAGACGATATAACGACGTCCGTCTATCCGTCTGTCTGTCTGTCTGTCTGTATGTCCGGCTGTCTGTCTGGCTGTCTGGCTGTCTGTCTGGCTGTCTGGCTGTCTATACTAAGCAAATGTAGTGTATGTTTTTCTTTTAATATTTTGGTAAATTTGCATATATTCTTCAATATCTACTGGGCCATGTAGCTCTTATCGTCATCAACTCTAAAATGTGGATAGAGCCCCCAACGCATACAGCCAATCTAAGAAACTTTTGTTAAATAAAAGAAACCACCTTAGTTGGTCCTTTCTGACAAATAATACTTAAGAAATCGACGGTGTTTTTGCCCTCGGATTTCCCTCTACCATATCTTTCTCGAAAATCAAAATAACACTTCAACACTTAAAATTTCACCTATTCTGCAGCTCCTCAGGGTGTCCACTTCGAGGTGTCTTTCATTGATTGAGAAAAAAACCCACTTTCCATAGTATATTTGTAATATTTTTTTTTTAATTTATATTTCTCCCATAATTTCATTTATTAAAACATTGATGTCTGCAATTTGTTTAACTTTAATTTGTAGAAGGTGATAAGTTAAAAAAAGAAACGTGCTAAACCAAACATTTCGTATTTGTTGTCTCTATTGTCTGCAAATCAAATGTTTATTGTTGCACCTAACAAAAGAGCACTTTCTTAAAACTCTAAATTGAGTTGTTGAAATATTTCCATTTAATTTGTTTATTGAGATTCAAATGTATTTACCACAACAATGCCAGCAATCAGAAAAAATATTCAACATCAATTTGTGTTTATTGAAGAGTACTTGATCCTTGATAAATTCAATTACACAAATATATTACAAATCATCAAATTTTTATAAGAATTGCATTCGCAGTGTTTTTGTTTTGATATAATCTAGGCAAAATATTTTGTATATTTTTGTTTTCAAGGGAAAAAAGGAAAGAAACTGAGGAAGCGTAGAAAATCACTGTATGACCCCTTGTACCAGTCTAATGATGGTTTCAAAAGTGGAAGACTTAAAAAAACAAGTAAGGAAAATCTAAAGTCGGGCGGGGCCGACTATATTATACCCTGCACCACTTTGTAGATCTAAATTTTCGATACCATATCACATCCGTCAAATGTGTTGGGGGGCTATATATAAAGGTTTGTCCCAAATACATACATTTAAATATCACTCGATCTGGACAGAATTTGATGAGATTTGACTTCTACTATATATATATATATATATATATATATATATATATATATATATATATATATATATATATATATATATATATATATATATATATATATATATATATATATATATATATATATATATATATATATATATATATATATATATATATATATATATATATATATATATCTCAACCGATTTCAACCAAATTTGGCACGCATAGCTATACTGCTAATTTAACTACCTGTACAAAATTTCAACTAAATCGGAGTTAAAAATTGGCCTCTGTGGTCATATGAGTGTAAATCGGGCGAAAGCTATATATGGGCGATATATCTAAATCTGAACCGATTTCATAGCTACAATGTTAATTCTACTCCCTGTGCAAATAAAATAAATCGGAGTAAAAGATTGGCCACTGTGGTCATATGAGTGTAAATCGGCCGAACGATATATATGGGAGCTATATCTAAATCTGAAACGATTTAGCACACTTGACTATAGTACTAATTGTTCTTCTTGTGCAAAATTTTAAGAAAATTAGGGTAAAACTCTGACTTCTGGGGCCATATAAGTCCATATCGGGCGAAATATATATGCACCAAATTTGAAGTCGATTGGACTAAAACTACGACATAGACTTTGATTACAAAAATGTGTTCACGGACAGACGGACATGGCTATATCGACTCAGGAGCCCACCCTGAGCATTTTTGCCAAAGACACCATGTGTCTATCTCGTCTCCTTCTGGGTGTTGCAAACATATGCACTAACTTATAATACCCTGTTCCACAGTGTGGCGCAGGGTATAAAAATATGAATGCATTTATTACACGCGAGCCGCTTCTTTGGTTCGGTATCAATACCACAATCGTAAGTGTAATGACAAAATCTTTGGAAATAGAGGCTAAGACTTATTTTGAGAATTTTGTATCTGTGGTACTTTGAAGTATATGTCTTTATATTAATAATACCGCAAAATAAATGAAAATGCCATATATGATTTGTATTCTAATTATAATTTTATTGACCCTAGATCTGAAGCTAGACAAGCTCTAAAATACCTATTTCCCAGCAAAAAAAAAGCGTCGCCAAAAATGTATGTTATTTTTGGATCCGGGAAATTGCCCTAAATTTGCATCACCTCTTAAGGTATGATGCGAATTCAGTGTTTTGGATGTGAATTAAGAAATTTTGTGATATTTTGACAAATAAATAATTTAAAAAAATGTTTTTATGAGTTTTAATGCATTCTTTCGCTTGTGTGGAACGTTTGACGTCAAACATTTTCAAAAATTCGCAATTTTTGCAGAATGGTTTCGACAATTGTTTTCGGCAAAATTTAAATAATTTTTACCATTCTATTAATTCTTAATCTATTATTAACCTATTTGAAACAAAAAACTTAAAATTGTCCATTAAAAATATGAAAAAACCGAGTTATAAAAAAATTTACTCAAATGAACTTCCTGTGCAGCTAAAATAAAGTACTTCTTTTGGGGGGACATTTTTGGAAGTACTTTTAAAGTTGTGCCTTTAGAAGACCTACCAATTTTTTTTTGCTGGGTTATTTTAAGGAAGCCGCATTTTTGGCTCGGAATCAATACCAAAATCCTTAATGGAAGGTGAAATCTTTTTGAGTGTAAAAAAATTAGAAAACAAAAACTTTTAAGAAAATATGCGAGATCCTAAAAACAAGTCATAGCCTAGATTTGAAGCTGTAATCCAAAGAATCACTATGTGCGAAAGTGGTACAAAATTGGCACAGAAGCGATGAATTTAACATGGGATTGTCATAAGACGGAGGCCCAAAACTTCCACAGCCGTTGCATTGAATTTGCATCATCATTGATTATGTCATCCGAAATCAGTGTATTGGATGTGAATTGAAAGGTTTTGCGATATTTTGCCAAATAAATAATTTTTATAATTTTTTATGATTTTTAATGTATTTTAACGCTTGTCTGAAAAATAATTTCAAAAATTCAATTTTTGAGTTTATTATTTTTTTCGACATTGTTTAAATAATTCGTTCCATTTTATTAGTTCTTACTCATTTAAAACAAACAAGAATATACGGCCGTAAGTTCGGCCAGGCCGAATCTTGTAACTTGTACTAAAGACTGTCATCCACAATCGAATTACTTGGGTTGCGGTAACACTTGCCGATGGCAAGGTATCTTAACACTTCTTAACACCGTCTTCTAAATTGTAAGTTAGTCCATATGGGGTATATATTAAACAAAAAAAGGTTTGACAAAAATTTCTATAGAAATAAAATTTTGACAAAAATTTTCTATAGCAAAAAAATTTCGACAAAATTGTCTATAGAAATAAAATTTTGGTAGATTATTTTTGGGGATCGGCTATATATAACTATAGACCGATACGGACCAATTTTGGCATGCTTGTTAGCGGCCATATACTAGCGCAATATACCAAATTTCACCACGTACGAAATTTAAACCGGTTCGGATGAATTTTGCTTCTCCAATAGCTCCGGAGGTCAAATCTGGGGATCGGTTTAAATGGGGGTTATATATAATTAAGACCGGTGTGAACCAATTTTTGCATGGTTGTTAGAGACCATTTACTAACACCACGTACCAAATTTCAACCGGATCGGGTGAATTTTGCTCTTCCAAAGGGCTCCGGAGATCAAATCTGGGGATCGGTTTATATGGGGGCTATATATAATTATGGGCCGATGTGAACCAATCTTTCATGTCTGTTATAGACCATAAACTAGCACCATGTACCAAATTTCAGCCGGATCAGATAAAATTTTCTTCTCTTAGAGGCTCCGCAAGCCAAATCTGGGGATCGGTTTATATGGGGGCTATATATAATTAGGGACCAATTTGGACAATTTTTTGCACGGTTGTTAGAGACCATATACTAACGCCATGTACCAAATTTCAGCCGGATCGGATGAAATTTGCTTCTCTTAGAGGCTTCGCAAGCCAAATCTGGGGATCGGTTTATATAGAAGCTATATAATTATGGACCGATATGGACCAATTTTTGCATGTTTGTTAAAGACCATATACTAACACCATGTACCAAAGTTCAACCGGATCGGATGAATTTTGTTCCTCCAAGAGGCTCCGCAAGCCAAATATGAGCGTAGGATTATATGGGGGCTATACGTAAAAGTGGCCCGATATGGTCCATGTTCAATACCATCCGACGTACATAAATAACAACTACTTGGGTCAACATTCAAGTAGGTAGCTTGTTTCGTTCGGAAGTTATTTCAGTCGGAAGTGATTTCAACAGACAGGCGGACGGACATGCTTATATCGACTCAGAATTTCATGGGGTCTTAGAGCGATATTTTCCAATTTTTTGGTTGGTTGTTTTTTTAAATCCAAAAAAAAATCTTTGCTTTAACGAAAATTGTCGTTACTTCAAATGCATTGCATTGCAAATGCATATAAGGTAAAAATTGGAAAATATATTTATTTTAAAAAATGCCAAGGTTCTTAATACTTTTTCAAATTTAACTTTGCAATTAACCTTGAGCTAGTTACTAAATTAAAAGAATTAAAATTTTTATTTTTGCTAAGAAACGAAAATCTTTTCATATTCTCTATACAACTCATTTATTTCTATTTGGTCAATAACATAAACTACTTTTGGCTGAAGGGGGAGCATGTATGAGTGGCATGTCCATAATTTTCTTACTCACATCCATCCACCTACATGCATACATACCCCAAGGGATTTTGGTTTTTATGGGGATAATTTCTTTGATAGTGCAGAAATGACTGCAAAATATGCTAATTACAAGATTTATTCTTGTAACTACAAAAACAAAACAAAAACGAAATTTATAATGTAACGTCCATGTTCTTTTAATCTACAAGTGAATTTCATGCTAATGGGTAATAACTAAGTACAACAAATCACAATAATGAGATTTATGTAGATTTCGTTTTATTGCTTTAAATTGCAACATAATTACTCATACCAAGAGACGAGCTTATGTAAGGTCTGCAATAATTACATGAAATGCGCATTTTACATAAAAAATTTATTGCTAATCAATTAAATACATAAGTATTTAAAGTGTGGGTAATGAAAGAGATGTAGATATTACAGAGAGAGTACGATAAGAGTAAAAGAGTAAGATATTACAGACTTCTTGTTTTCTCTAGAACTCATTGTCATTTGGAGCCAGATTTATGTGGAACTCCTTTGATAAAAGAATTGAAGAGGATGTCGTATAACATTATCAAAGTAAAGAAAAAGATTTCTTATTTAAAAAAAGTTGATGCACTATCTTCCTTTTTAATAAAGAACATTTTGTTCTTTATTATTGTAAATATAGCAACAAATTCTGATAAATAAGATAAAACCCATTCAAAAGAGAGTGAAACTTCCAAAGCACTAAAGCCATTTTAATTTTTTTAAATTTTATTTTAGTTCTTGGATTTTTTAATGTGTTAGTTAAATTTCCAATATGAGAAAGATTTTTTGACTTTAATAAATTTTTGTGTACGTTGGTTAAATGACCCAAAAAAGGGATACACAAATGAAATATTAAGATTTTTTAATGTGCATAGTTAATACTTTCTTCATATTTTTAAATTTTACGTATGGCTGTAAAGACATTTTTGTAATTTTGAACTACAATATTTTTATTCAAACTACTTCTCTTGCAAGTGAAAAAAAAAAATAGTTACATTTAATAATTATATTTGCATTTTTAGAAAAGTATTTACTTCGTTTTGGGATATTGGCCTTTTTAATATAGTTTAAACTTAAATTAAGTTTAAATAAATTAAATTAAGTTAAAATTTTCTACAGGATGATTATGGGGGTATAATAAACTTGTGATTTCGTTTGTAAGACATCGAAATATCGATTTCCTAATATGTGAATTATATATATAAATATCAGGGAGAAATTATAAGCATACGCGTGGAAAAGCCTCTGGGAAGGGATTAGCTTCCTCCAGAAAAATATTCTCCCCACCCCCCAGTATTTGAAAATTTATTACAATTATCTATTGTATATAGATAGATGGGCTATAGCTCCATGGCTAAAATTGTTAAGATACGGCAATGATCATAAAACGATGTGTCTGTCTGGATGTCTGTTGTTATTGTGCTGAAATTTTGCACAAGCTCGTCTTTCATTTGCCAGCAGGTTAAGTTTGAAGATGAACTATGTCGGACGGTGTTTCGATATAGCCCCCTTACAGAGAGATCCACCGATTTAACTTCTTGGGGACATACACGCAAAAAAATAATTCTTTCCTCCCAAACGAAATTTTAGGCAAACAAAGTTCGTTTCTCATTTGCTTTTCGCTGTAAGGACGTGTATTTGGAAGAAAAGTATATACTTTTTGTGATAAACGTTTTTTCTTTCAATTTCATAAGGACACACTCAAAAAAAAAAAAAAACATTGTTTTCTTGCTAAATGCATTTTGCCTCACATCTTTCTCACATCCACGAAGAAATTATACGATTTTATAAATTTTTAAAATTTTTTTACCTTTCGCCTGGACGGAGAATCGAACCGCGGACCATACACTTTGTAAGCCAACACCTTAACCACAGAGCTATGTACCTGTTATGGTCATCAGTAGATAAATATCCATATAAGTTATACTTATATAGCATAGCTTGCGGCGCCCACGAACCGAATAAACAAAGTTTATTTAACAGAAACAAACATTTAGTTTGGCACCGTGAAGCAGTGGTTGCTACGTCCAACTTGCATGCCAAGGGTCGTGGGTTCGATCCCTGCTTCGACCAAAGTTTTTTTTTACATATATTCCAGATATGTTCGGAAGATTCCGAAAAAATATTCAACATTACATTGTACTATATTAAATTTTGAACTGTAAAATGTGTCTTATTAACGACTTAAAGTCAGAAAAGAAGAGTGTTTGATATAAACGAAATGGACTGTGTTGTTGTTTCAAAAATAACTTTTTTTATTGAAAAAATAAAAATGTTGTGACAAACGATTTTTTTTGGTGATAAAAGTTTAAAATTTTCGAAGCAATTCAAAAAACTCTAAAAAAAGAAAAATCGTTTTCGGTACACGTTTTCTAAACGTTTTTTTTTCTTTGCGTGTAGAAGCCGCCAATTTTCATCCGATTTTCATGAAATTGGAAATCTATTGGTATTTTAGTTTCAAAAAGGGTTGAGCTAATTTTGGTATATATCGATCAATAATTTAAATGCACAAAAACACCAAAAATAAATGTAATATGCAAAGTGCAAAAAATTACATCTGCATAGCACATTTTTTCTAAATTGTTTCTTTGTATTTTTTCAAAAATTGAGGATGTATCTTAAAAGATACAGTGCGCATTAAAAGTTTTTGTTTATAAATAAACAATTCGATTTTAGTAGAGAATAGAGATATTTTTACACTACACAGATTTTTTACCAACATTACCTTTATCTGTGCTAAATAATATTTGTCTTCAAATTTGTAGGTTTTTATAATGTTTTATGTTTAAATGGCTATTTGAAGGCATGAGAGATAAAATTTTCACTAATTTGCTTGAACTTTGAAAACCATAAGTATTTTAGGTTCATAGAAGCTCTGTCAAATTTGGTATATATCGGTCTATAATAACATATAGCGCCCATGGAAGCCGCAATTAAAAAAAATCACAAAATATGGCCCAGATCTAGAAATAAGTTTAATGTGCTGCAAATTTTCCTTGATGTAAAAAATATAATTTTTGCTTTGAAGAAATAAACGCCAATATGAGCTCTATACTAATTTTAATTCTATAGAGAAAAGAAAGAAGAAATACTTTTTTTTGAGTGTATAAGAGGCAATAAAAAGATGTATTATCTCAACACATCAATAAACTTCTTTATTTTGCCAAGCTTGAGATCTATTTGTTTTTATTATTTTCAATTCATCCGTCCTAATATTTCGCAATTTTCGTTGAATTGCTTCATCAGAGGTGTATGATCTATAAACATTTTTTTTTATAATATTAATTAATTAAGTTAAATTAAACAATTAATACAAATTTCAAATACATAGAACATTGAAATTTGTATTAATTGTTTAATTTAACTTAATTAATTAATTAATATTATAAAAAAAATGTTTATAGATTATACACTTCTGATGAAGCAATTCAACGAAATTTGCGAAATGTTAGGACGGATGAATTGAAAATAATAAAAACAAATAGATCTCAAGCTTGGCAAAATAAAGAATTTTATTTAAACTGAAAAAGATCAAATAAGAAACAAAATAAATCAAGTTCAACACATGTTGATAAACATTTTTCGACATTGAATTGATGTTAAATAATCTTCAAATATATCAAATATGGCTATAAAGTTAAAAAAAAAACAAGATTTTATCTTAAAGAAAATATCTAATTAAAGACGAGTTTCACATGGGTGACTTTAATTTTACACGATCACAAAAGATGAAAAATTCATAAAGTAAAAATCTGTGTACCTGTATAAATTGTTCACGTATGTTCTCACATTGCGACTACATTGAAATACGTTTCACTTACATCATTTTTGTAACGGATACATACTTCAATGATTCACAAAATATTAAAATGTGTTAAAATTTCAGCAATATTCCCTTCCATGTGACTTACTAGATATTTTTGTTTTTTTTTTTTTTGATACTGACATTTCTTGACAGTCTCTAAAGATGTATTGGGTGAAAACCAAAAGCGGATGTAAAATTCATTTCCTATTGCAGATATGACAGCAATCAAAGAGACTGCATAAAAATGCAGTTCGTTTTTTGTACAAGAAAACTATAACGTCATGACGGCACACCATGATGATGCTCAAATTGAAATACATATGACCCATACAAAATATTTGTTTGGCTCTGTTAAGGATAATTCACCAAATAATTCCAGAAGATTTTATTCAACTGGAAAAGCGTAAGTATTTGACGATCCAAAATATGTTTTTTGTGAAGAAGTGCATTTATATTTGCTGGAGTATTAATATATATATATATATATATATATATATATATATATATATATATATATATATATATATATATATATATATATATATATATATATATATATATATATATATATATATATATATATATATATATATATATATATATATATATATATATATATATATATATATATATATATATATATATATATATATATATATATATATATATATATATATATATATATATATATATATATATATATATATATATATATATATATATGGAAAAAATATCTTTTAAATAGCCATCATTGTCACGTGATTATTTCATATCCACTTTTCAATACAGGAACTCTCATATCCTTTCTCCCATTCTTTGTGTGTGTGTTTTTTTTTTTGTTTGTTTGGTAGATTTCAAGATAAAGTGACCCTGTCAAAAAAGGTGGAGAAATGGGACACAAGATTTACCTGAGTCAAATCGGGCTGCCACTTCAACCTAACCTACATATAAAAACTTTTAGCTAGCAACATCGAAAATTTTATCCAAAAATGGTTAACATTTATAATCAACAAATATATAATATAAGAATATATTGTGAAAT
The DNA here is from genome assembly GCF_050003625.1 of Haematobia irritans. NCBI lineage: Eukaryota > Metazoa > Arthropoda > Insecta > Diptera > Muscidae > Haematobia > Haematobia irritans. The sequence continues at coordinate 277,167,294 of NC_134397.1, read as the reverse complement.
TATGACCCATCTTAATAACTTGATCTTCTTAGTTATTCACATTAAAATATTTTTACTTTCCTTTTGTGTACTCATGTGAATATCCTCCAGTTGGAACGATGAATATAAAGAAAAAGGTACGATATTGAATAAAATGCGCTTGCGCTTATTTAGATTTTTTGTGTGTTTATAAGAGAAACATAACTTTTGATATGGGACCAGATGGAAGGCATATATATGAACGTAATGAAGATAAAAAAGTTTATTTCTTTTATGAAAAAGTTAACACACCAAAAAGTAATGATTCTTTTACAGGATGTGAAAACTTGTAGCTGTTATAGTTAAAGTTGATCTATCAGTATAATTATTTGTAGAGTTTGTAAGGTTTGAGTTTATATTGAAATAAAACAAATAAAATCTTAGTTTTTATAGCGTTTCATAGTTAAATTTTATTATTTTTTTTCGAAGTTTTGCCTTTTTATAAAAATAATAACAGTTCTCTCTCTCTTAGTAAAATTTTAATAATAGGGTTCTCCTTTTTTATGAAATTGGTCTGTTCTTACTTAACAGTGTGTGTTTAAATCTTCTTCAGTTTATAAATTTCTTCACTTTGTCTTAATATTCCCTAAGGTGAAGATAAACTTATTTTGGTATCTCCCCTCTTTTCCCCCATTAAAGTCTTCACCGGCATTATCATTGATTCTTATACCTATGGCATTTTTGATTGCCTTTATTTTTCAATTATTATTGAAAAATCAATTATTGGAATCTACAGTGCTGCTCTAAAAAATACCAACCCCGTTTTGAAAAGTTCTTGTGCAATTATCAATATGTCTCTGTTTAGGAGGATTAATCTGTAAGGATGTTGTATCTATCGACTTGAGAATAATAGAAATATTATCGAATAAAACTAAACTTGCTCTACTATGACTTAGACTCAATAATACAACAGTATGCCTCATGAAATTCCAAAAAAAAAAAAAATAGTGCATCTTTTCACCCGTAAATGTGCCGAAAATAATCTTCCTTAATTTTCAATCCAAGGTTACAGAGATATGCTACAGACAATGGGGGAAGCGTCTAATTCGTCTCGCTCATATGCCTTACATTTCCTTACCCTTAATGAGATTCTGTTTGGTCCTGTTTTCCATAGCATGATGATAGCCTCAATTGGACATATCTTGTGTTCACAGCATTTAATATGAAAAAAGAGCAACTGTGGTGATGGTTTCAATAGACTTTGGAAGAGATTTTCTTTATGACCCTGTATAACATTCTAGAGAAGAAACGCATGTAATGACTCTGCTATGAACTTCTAATAATAATGGCGATGGTGATGATGATGATGGGAGAGACAGAGAGTATAATAGCATATCGCTCTGGGGATTTACCTTCATACCTTCAAAATATAGAGAAGAAATTAAAGTGTGGACCGTATAAATGGTTGGGTGGCTGTATTATAGAGCCAAAGCGATAAAATAGGTGCAAATTTTATCATTTTCATGAAAATGAAAAGCAAAAAAACATGACAGAAAAAAACATTTTTTTTATAATGACCATTAATAAGGACCATTAACCATAATAATAACTTTCGATAAGACCATTTACCTGCCCATAACCACCCACCCTCTTTGTTCCTGAGGGATGTGTATTTAGATTGTCAGGAGAGAGAGGCAAAAAACTCAACTTAATGAAGTGTTTAATTAAGGTTTGCGTTAATGAGCAAACACCACCGCATAAGTACTCCATAAAAATAACACCAAGACTTTTATGGTCTCATTCTCAAGACCATTTAAGATTTTCAATTGCATCGTTCAATCGAAATAGAGGTAACGAAACGATATATTTCCAGCTTCCAAAATACTTACTGCAGATGATACACGCAAAAAAAATAGTTCAGATGTGATTAATATTACATCTGCGTCAAGTCTCTCTAATTGCTTTCGCACTTACACCTGGAGAAAAATACTCCAGAACGAAATTTCCTTTTATTATGAACATCAAATATACAAACGCACACATCATATAACTGCAATTAAAAATAAAATTTTATTTAGAAATTTTAAGAAATTATGAACTATTTTGTGGTAATTACAAATTTACGTATTTAGTAAATCTTTATGCTTGTTTTGTGTATATTTGTCCCCATTTACAGTTCATTTAACTAACGCAAATTTTATTAAAGTTAAGGAAGTATTCTCAAAACATAATAACTCCATTTACTACACTAAGACTAAAATAATAAAACAAAACTTCGTATGGCTAAAATTTCGTTTCCGTATACACAAGAAATTTTTATTCTAATTCAATCACGAAATTAATTTATCCAATTGTTGTTTTCATTGAAATGTCTTCAATCACAAAAATGATAGTATCAATCACAGTTTTATTTGGGCATAAAAAAATACTTGATTAATATCATTAGCAAATTACAACAATTAGTTGAAGCGTTAATGAATTTCTTAATTAAAATTTTAAAAATGTTAACCATGGACTTAATTAACTTAATGTTTCTATCTTGATTAAAAAGTTAATTTTATCAATTAATTTACTAATAGAAAATTTTCAACTTCAATCGACCTTTTAATTGGAAATATTATGGTGATATTTTTTTCTGTGTACCAAAAACGTTAAGTCTAGAATTTACACTCAAAAAATGAGTGGTATTGATTCCGAATCTTTTTTGTTAGAATAATAATTTGATATTTTTTTGTATTCAAAGAAAAAAGTTTTAAAATTGTCATTTCTTAATTTAGCGTGGACCGTGGGTGTCGACCTATCAGAGGTTTTACAGCATATGTTTTCAAAAATTTAAAATTGGAAAATAATAAATTAAGTTTTTTTTGTTCATACTCCACAACAAATGGAGGAAGCAACTAAAAACACTAATAGCCCAATTCTCAATAACAACTCCCTGGGAATCTTTTCCCTCTTCCCTGTTCCCCTATTCTAAACAAAATCTCCCTGGGGAATTTTTCTTTATTCCCTTTTCCAACTTCGCAAATGGGAAATTTTTCCCTTGAGGAAAAATTCGTATTACAAATGACAATAATAAAGGAAAACCGATGACATTTTTTGGGAATAATTCCCCCAAAAAAATCAAGGGAGTTGTAACCAGGGATCCGGAGCGGTCCATTTTTTTCGCTCCGCTCCGCTCCCGCTCCGGAGAAAAAAAAAACCGCTCCGCTCCTCGCTCCGCTCCGAGAAAAAAAAAAATCGCTCCGCTCCGCTCCGCTCCTCTTCGAGAAAATTATAGTACAAACATTGTATTATTTGTTCAATTGAGTTTTATTTTATTTAGAAAAATCGTGCGGTACATATATGGGAGCTATAGCTAAATCTGAACCGATTTCGATGATTTTTTGCACATATAGTTAGTGCTATAGAAGATTACATTTCGCCAACTTTGAGTAAGATCGGTTGATAAATAAGGGTTTTATGACCTAATTTGACAAAATCGGGCGATACATATATATGGGACCTATATTTAAATCTGAACCGATTTCGATGAAATTTTCAGACTTAACGGGTGGTACAGAAGATTATTTTGTGCTAAATTTGACGACGATTGGTTAGTAAAAAAAATGCAACGTGACCCCATTTGTCGAAATCGGGCAATACATATATATGGGAGCTATATCTAAATTTGATCCGATTTCTTCCAAATTCAATAACGTTCGTCCTTGTGCCCAAAAAAACTCCCTGTACCAAATTTCATCAAAATCGGTTAATAATTGCGACCGAAATCCTGTGAACAACAAATACATGGACAGACGGACGGATGGACGGACGGACGCCGAGCGCTAGATCGACTCAGGAGGTGATTCTGAGTCGATCGATATATGTTTTATGGGGTCTAAAATCAATATTTCTTGTAGGCACATTTTTTGGCAGATCAAACTTATTATACCCTAACCACTATGTGGTTTAGGGTATAATGACTTTAAAACAATGTGTTGAAATATTTTATTAATTTTGAATATTTTTTCAGAAATATTAAATCCATTTTGACTTCATTAAAACGAAATTTGCATTCATGTTAGGATACACATTTTTATGTCGAATCACTTACCTATAAGGACAAACAGACTTCATTGAAAAGTTTAGAGACTTTTAGACAAGGAAAAACTTTTTTTCAGAGAAATACGTCTTCTATTATAAGCAAAATTCGTATTCGTATTTTAAGCATGTGAAATATTTGGCCTCCCGACAATATTCTTTGCGGTGCACCATCTACTATTTAATATGTGATAGAAACCAAATTTATGAAAATAGACCAAAATGGACCGAATTCTGTTTGGTCTGACCATCGGACCAAATTTAAAAATTAGAAATCTTTTGGACCAATTTTGGTCCGATCGGACCAAAACGGCAACGCTGATTGGAATTGAAAGTCTATACACAGAGTAGAAGTAACTACTCTCCGAAAGTTTTTTTATACCCTTCACCACTACTGTGGTACAGGGTATAATAAGTTTGTGCATTTGTATGTAACGCCAAGAAGGAAAAGTCTGAGACCCATCGTTTAGTATACCGATCGTCTTAGAATTAAATTCTGAGTTTAGCGATGTCCGTCTGTCTGTCTGTCTGTCTGTTGATATATTTTTGTGTGCAAAGTACAGCTCGCAGTTTTAGTCCGATTGTCCTAAAATTTGGTATAGGGTCCTATTTCGGCTCAAAGACGATCCCTATTGATTTTGGAAAAAATCGGTTCAGATTTAGATATAGCTGCCATATATATTTTTCACCGATCTGGTCATAATTGGCGTGTGTATCAACCGATCTTCCTCAAATTCCGTACATCCGAATATTTTATGAGTCTCGAAAAACTTGCAAAATATCATCCAAATCGGTTCAGATTTAGATATAGCTCCCATATATAGCTTTCGCCCGATTTACACTCCTTTGCCCACAGAGGCCAATTTTTTTCTCCGATTTAGTTGAAATTTTGCACAGGGAGTAGAATTAGCATTATAGTTATGCGTGTCATATTTGGTGGCAATCGGTTCAGATTTAGATATAGCTCCCATATATAGCTTTCGCCCGATTTACACTCATATGACCACAGAGGCTAATTTTTTGCTCCGATTTAGTTGCAATTTTGCACAGGGAGTAGAATTAGCATTGTTGCTATGCGTGCCAAATTTGGTTGAAATCGGTTCAGATTTAGATATAGCTCCCATATATAGCTTTCGCCCGATTTACACTCATATGACCACAGAGGCTAATTTTTAACTCCGATTTAGTTGAAATTTTGCACAGGGAGTAGAATTAGCATTGTAGCTATGTGTGCCAAATTTGCTTGAAATCGGTTCAGATTTAGATATATCTTCCATATATAGCTTTCGCCCGATTTACACTCATATGACCACAGTGGCCAATCTTTTACTCCGATATAATTGAAATTTTGCAATGAGAGTAGAATTAGCATTGTAGCTATGCGTGCCAAATTTGGTTGAAATCGGTTCAGATTTAGATATAGCTTCCATATATAAAGGGTGATTCTTTTGAGGTTAGGATTTTCATGCATTAGTATTTGACAGATCACGTGGGATTTCAGACATGGTGTCAAAGAGAAAGATGCTCAGTATGCTTTGACATTTCATCATGAATAGACTTACTAACGAGCAACGCTTGCAAATCATTGAATTTTATTACCAAAATCAGTGGCAGAAAATCCGCTTTTTTATCGACAAATTTTGTTCAGCGATGAGGCTCATTTCTGGTTGAATGGCTACGTAAATAAGCAAAATTGCCGCATTTGGAGTGAAGAGCAACCAGAAGCCGTTCAAGAACTGCCCATGCATCCCGGAAAATGCACTGTTTTGTGTGGTTTGTACGCTGGTGGAATCATTGGACCGTATTTTTTCAAAGATGCTGTTGGACGCAACGTTACGGTGAATGGCGATCGCTATCGTTCGATGCTAACAAACTTTTTGTTGCCAAAAATGGAAGAACTGAACTTGGTTGACATGTGGTTTCAACAAGATGGCGCTACATGCCACACAGCTCGCGATTCTATGGCCATTTTGAGGGAAAACTTCGGAGAACAATTCATCTCAAGAAATGGACCGGTAAGTTGGCCACCAAGATCATGCGATTTGACGCCTTTAGACTATTTTTTGTGGGGCTACGTCAAGTCTAAAGTCTACAGAAATAAGCCAGCAACTATTCCAGCTTTGGAAGACAACATTTCCGAAGAAATTCGGGCTATTCCGGCCGAAATGCTCGAAAAAGTTGCCCAAAATTGGACTTTCCGAATGGACCACCTAAGACGCAGCCGCGGTCAACATTTAAATGAAATTATCTTCAAAAAGTAAATGTCATGGACCAATCTAACGTTTCAAATAAAGAACCGATGAGATTTTGCAAATTTTATGCTTTTTTTTAAAAAAAAAAAGTTATCAAGCTCTTAACAAATCACCCTTTACAATAGTAAAGCAAATGTGAATGAAAAAAAGCATGCCCGGTTCCAAAGATTTTGTCTTTACTTTAACAGTTTGGGTATTAATTCCGAGCCAAAGAAGCGGAGAATACAAGAAAGGATACTTTAAAGACGTAATTCTCTTTTAAATTTGGGGGTTATGTACTTGCTTCTAGGAAGCAAATGTTAATTTTTCATTTTTTTAGATTTTTTTCGTCATTTGTTATCAAAATCCTTTAAAAACGAGTTATTTTTTTTTCCATATTAAGACTAGACTTCCAGTAGAAATTATGCTATGTTTCAAGTAAAAAGCGTCTTTAAAATAAAGTGTTGAAAAACATGTCTTATTTTTTAACGATTTTTTGCTTTGTAGGCAAGATGCAAAAAGGAAACAAATTTAAAGACAATTTTATTAATTTTAAAGAATTTTTCTTAATTATTAAAGTCACGTTGACCTTACCTCAAAAATTTTATCTTTCATGTTATGATACACATTTTTAAGTAAAATCACTTAATTATAAGGAAATTACAACTTCATTCAAAAGTTTATTGCCTTTTGGACAAGAAAAAAACTTTATTTTAGAGAAATGCGTCTTCCATGTTAAGCAAAATTTGCATTCTTATTCTAAGGACATGGAATCTTTGACTTCACGACAATATTTTTTTCAGTGTAGAAAACTAAAAAATTAAATATAAATAAGATCGTTTAATTGCATTTATTTGACGTTCATTACAAACATCTTTGTAGTAATACGGGATGAAATTGGTCGAAAGTACTGTTGTTACTTTTACAACACATACTAGATATATATTTTGACATTTGCCGTTTTTGAAAACAATTACTAAAAAACACGTTGTGTTTTCCCCAATGTACGTACGTACAAAAATACATATCGTACATTTTAAACGTTTACTCACACTACGCTAAGTACTAGCTAAATTTGAAATTACCTACACAGTGTAATTTCAAAGTTACACATTTCATTCTAGTAATATTTTATTCGGAGCGGAGCGGTTTTTCATTTGGAAACCGCTCCGCTCCCGCTCCGCTCCGGATTTTAGAAATGCCGCTCCCGCTCCGGCAAAAAAAGGACTTGCTCCGCTCCGCTCCACGCTCCGCTCCGGATCCCTGGTTGTAACCAAAATTCATCATTTCTCTGTAATTTAATTTTTTGACCAAACCTTAAATTAAAACAAGTAAGTAAAGTTTAAAGTCGGGCGGAGCCGACTATATTATACTCTTCACCATTATATAGACAAACATTTGTGTTACCATCTCAACTACTTAAAATTTACTGGGAGCTATATAAAGGTTTGCATTTCCAGATACAAATACTTTTAATAGAAACAATTTTGTGTACTTCTACAAAAACTCTAGAATTAAAATTTAAATCGTCTAACGCCCTCGGATGAAACACAATGTTAGTAAAAACAATATGGGAAATATGAAGTGAGAAAAATTTTAATGCAATTGTACAAAAGAGCATTTATGGTTTATCGGGCGATACATGTATTCGAGATAAAGGTCAATTTTAGTAATATTTACAATTTTTGCTACTCATCAGTGGCGAATTTACAAGGATATGTTGTCACTGGGATGAAACACAATGTTAGTATAAAATATGGGAAATAGGAAGCGTGAGAAATTTTAATGCAATTGTACAAAAAAAAGATTTATGGTTTTTCAGGCGATACATATGTATTCGAGATATAGGACAATTAGAGTAATATTTACAATTTTTGCTACTCAGCAGTGGCGATTTTACAAGGATATTGGTTAGATCTCGCCAAGATATGTGGTCAAGTGTGGGTTGTGATATATTATTTGGTCTAGTCGGGCGACGTAGAGCCTTATTTATGGGGAAATCATCACAGAATTTTGTGTAAAGTGTGAGAATTTTGGCCATATTTGTATACTCTGAGGAAACTATCCAGTCAATTGGAGGAAAATCCCATTGAAAATGGGTCTAAAATATGAAACAGTCTACCATATTTCCCCAACTCTGGTGTACGTATATATGGGAGCTATATATAGGATGAACCGATTTTGACTAAATTTGACATGCATAGTTAGAATAATAATTCTGCAATCTCTGCAAAATTTCACCTAAATGGGAGTATAACTTTAGCCCCCGTGGTCATATGAGTGTAAATCGGGCGAAAGATATATATGGGAGCCATATCTAAATCTGAACCGATTTCAACCAAATTTGGCACACCTACCGATACTATTAAACGTACTCCTTGTGCAAAATTTGAAGCAAATCACGGTAAAACTCTGGATTTTGTGGCCATATAATTTCAAATCGGACGAAAGATATATATGGGAGCTATATCTAAATTTGAACCGATTTCAATCAAATTTACCAAGCTTTGGTAGAATGTCAATTCTACCCTCTGTGCAAAATTTCACGAAGATCGGTAATAAACTTTGGCCTCTGTGTAAATCGGACGAAAGATATATATGGGAGCTATATCTAAATCTGAACCGATTTGGCTGATATTTTGCAAGATTTTCGAGATTCATAAAATGTTTGGATGTACGGTATTTCAAGAAAATCGGTTGATAAACACGCTAACTATGACCACATCGGGGATAAATATATATGGCAGCTATATCTAAATCTGAACCGATTTTTTCCAAAACCAATAGCGATTGTCTCTGTCCCAAGAAACGACCCTATGCCAAATTTGAGGACGATCGGACTTAAATTGCGAGCTGTACTTTGTGCACAAAATTACATATACAGACAGACAGACAGACAGACAGACGGAATTTAATTCTAAACCGATCGGTATACTAAAAGATGGGTCTATGACTATTATTTCTTGGCGTTACATACAAATGCACAAACTTATTATACCCTGTACCACAGTAGTGGTGAAGGGTATAATTAATGATGGGATGCTTCCAATTACCGAATGCTCATCTCTTGGTCACAGATCTGTACATATTTTAAAAATTCTTTTATATAGAAAATAAAGGCTTTACATTTAAACTATAATATCCCTTCCTGTTTTAATGTAGGTGCTTATTTATTAAAGGAGCAATAATGCGAACATGTGTTCCGCGGGGCGTAAAAAGCTGAAAAAATTTACTAGTTTTCTTCTTCCGTTTTGATGAAAAATATCCAATTCGGGCATAAAGGGTGATATGGTCAAAATTTGGTCAATATAAACTTGACGTATTTCTTTCAATTTTGCATTTAAAAACCCTGAACACCCCTCATTTTAAAGGTGTGTGTGTGTAGAATGTTGCTCCTATTTTGATTTTGGAATTCACTCTTCAGTTGTAAAAATGCCGTCCAAGCAAGAAGAGCAGCGTATTAAAATTTTGCTCGCGCATCGTGAAAATCCGAGCTACTCGCACGCAAAGCTGGCAAAATCGCTAAAAGTTGTCAAATCAACCATTACAAATGTATTGGTATTTGAAGGCTGGATTATTTACCCTATAATATTGTATCACAATGGACTGAATGGTCTAAGTGAGTCCGAATCAAATCGGGCTGCCACTTTAACCCTCTAAATCCCATGAACTAAGAAACAACCTCTTCATGTACAAGTATGTAGTTACAACGTTTCAGGCAACTCAAGTGGGTTAATAGCATCGCGGAGCTTTCTCCTTTCTATCCTTTAGACCTTGTTACGTTAATACGCCTCTCCTCAGCTACTACCATAAACACGGCACTAAACATTTTTGACATGTTTCGCGTTTAACTCAACTTTTACATCAATTTATACAATTTCAATTCAAAATTTTAATATTAAAAATTTATTAAAATAAAACAGTTTCAACAGCTGACTTCGAATACTCTGAATTATTTCTTCCATGTTATTCCCTTCCCCTACTGTTTAGAATAGGAGGATTTTATTCCCGGGGAAAATGAATTCCCAGGGAACACATTCCCTAGGGAATATTCAGAATTGGGCTATAAAATTTATTATTTTCCAAATTTGAATTTTCTGAAAATATATACAGTGAAACCTCTGATCTCTGGTCCACCCTAAATTAACGTTAAAAAACTCTTACTATTCTTTCGTAGTAGTGCACTTTTTAAGGTCTTTTTGGGAGGAGCGTTCCTTTTTTATATCCATCTTCCGATTTGTGGCAAAGGGTGCATAATTGCATCGATTTATTCCAACACCTGGTGACTTCTCGCACTTTATCTAGGGTATTTATATTTTTGGTTTTGCTTAAAGGAAGTGGGCTCATTCCAAGGTTGAAAGATTTTAAACTTAAATACATTTGTTGGAGCGTTTATCACACCATTGTAATTTTCGTGGTGATATCTTTGTACACATTTGTCTGAACTGTAAAGTTTCTGAGAGCATAGATGTCCAACCGAAAATTTTCTCTCTAGTATCAAAAACAATTCTTGGGATCCAAGGGCCTTTTTTTTAATTTTGTAGTACACCTACAGAAACATTTTTCCATTTATCCATGTAAGTTCTTCAGTTTATTTGAAATTCAAGGCGATAAAAAGTGGGTACTCCACTATTTAATATTTGTTCCGATAGTTGGTCTGAAAACTCCCCTCTGATGGGAAAAATTCTTATGCTCAACAAAAACAAAAAAGGTTTGCTCTTTGCAATATCCTTGATTTTTAACAATGTGGTTCAATTTGTTTCTACCATCAAACAAAAACTTAATTACTTCCTTGTGTTGCTCATTCGATATTGTTTCCCTCCTGTCAAATAAAGTAAAATCAAAAGCAAGGACCAAAAAAACGAAAACAAAAATAAATTCCACCGCACGAGCGGAAATTATGAACCAAACTTTGAAACCGCAAAAGCTCTTATTCGTCCAATTGATTGTTTACAAAATGCTGTGTGACCGGAAGCACGTCGCGGAGAACTCTGGAGAACGGTCATCACGAATATACTATACATTAAATAGCAAAGTGATGAAATGCATGTTGGAAAACAAAAAATATTGTGTTCGAGTGCTGCAAGGTTTATTATGTGCGACCTCATTTGATGGGTGAATCAGTGTAAACCTAAATAATCGTGTTGAAGTGCCCCTCCCACCAGTATATTCTTTTTTTTTGTGATATCTACTAACAGGTGTTGATAATAAAACTGGAATATAATTTTATTCACGTTTATGGATAAAAATATTCACTATGGATCGCTATGGGAATTACAAAAATCAAATTTTAAACTTATTCAAAATTTGGAAAAGTTAGCATTTCGATGTTTTAAAAATGTTATACACTTTACAATTTTTTTCAAAATTTGAAAAAAAAGGTTTTTCGGTTTTTAACATGATTATCATTTTCGCGAATAGCTCCGAATTTTTTACGAATTTACCATGTAGAGTTAATTGCTCGCATGCCCAGCATTAAATTCACTGAACATCTTCCGATATTTTTCTTTAATTAAATAGATATTTTATATTTTAATCCCCAACTCTCTACCTTTGTTGATGGCATAACATAATTATTTTGCCAAAATGTTGACAATCAATTCTTCCATTTAATTTTTATTTCACTTGAAAACCATTTGCAATGTGTGAGGTTTTACCTTCACCGGACTTCATTTAAAATGAAATAAATGAATTGTATAAAATGTCTTGCCCGCATTTTGTTTTCAATATTAAACCCGCAAAAGTTTCTCTATAAACAAAGCTCTAGTTCTGGACTATAAAAAATCCCCTTGCCATGAGAAAACAGGACACCAGAGAAGAGAATTCTGAAGAAATTTAAAGTTATTTGTCGCCACAAAACCACAATGCTGTTGTCCTTTGTTTTGGACTTTTGTGGCAAAAGACTTTTGGGATGGCTTTTTGTCGTCTCTCTCTATTTTTTTTTTTTGTTTTGTTTGAAACCTTAGAAATGACTCAAAACTGTTATTGTTTTGGGATGGAGAATTTCCGCATAGGAGTTGGAGCTGGGTATAAGAAATTTCAAAGTACTAAGGTAGAAATCGTTCTTGGCAGCTTTGCACATACAACCATGCAAATGGGACCTCACAGGACCCGGAGGACAGCATGAAGCGGAGTCATCATTGGATTTTTGGGATATGGGTAAGAGGATGCGTGTTGCAGGTGCAAGTTGCAAGCTTTTTGCTAACAACTCCAATCCATACCTTAGCCTTAGCTCTGGGGCTGCTTGTTGAGGGAACTATGTGAGTACGAGTGTGGGTGAGGATTTGTTTTGTTTGTTGCAACATCTGAAGACAAGAGTTTTTGGGTATTTATCCTCCTCTAACTTTATGCGTTTTTCATGCCATGAAATCCTTGTCATAAATTCCAAGTTTCATGAAGGCTTACCAAAAAAAAAAATCCCAACACGGAAACTAGAGACCAAAACAACCTATTCCACTATGTGAGTATTCTCTTTTTGTCTCTAATAAAATATTTTTCTATTTTCATTTTGTTTTCTTTATTTTAAAGCATTTCACCATAGATTCCGGAAACTTGCATTGTGGTCGTCATAAATGCATGCTAGGCTAGATACATGCAAATTTATATAAGGTATAACATTTTGCAGCGAGACCGATTGAATTAAACAAACGACATTTTACACTCATTTCAAATATTATATTTTTATAGACATCATTTTGGCATCCAAAATTATTTCAGAATTCAATATGTAATAACAATACTGTAATTTAATAACAATACTGTAATAATCTAACCATGTTACTCCAGTACTATAATTTATAAGATGTAATCTTGTTGTACTGGAAATACCATTCAATAAATGAAATGAAATGAAATGAAATGAAATGAAATATCCAATAAAATGTTGTTGTTTTCGATATGTCAAGTTTTGTCTACACAAAACAGTATTCGTAGGAAGTTTGCAAAGAGCTGCTCCAAAGGCAACAAAGAAAAGTTGTTTGCATTGCTTCGTTTCTGGATGGATCCACTATGATAATACTAAACGAAAAAACCCCGGCCATGCCTCAACATAGACGAACAAATTTAGCTTACGCTAAAAAACCTTGCCCGGTTCAAAGTTTTTGTTTTTGCACTAACGATTGATTCCGAACAATTTTCTTTTAAATTTGATTTTATCGGACTTGATACGAGAAAACAAATTTGAATTTACTCGTTTTTATACTCTCCCCCCATAGGATGGGGGTATATTAAGTTTGTCATTCCGTTTGTTGCACATTGAAATATTGGTCTAAGACCCCATTAAGTATATTTATTCTGGGTCGTGATGAAATTTTGAGTCAATCTTGCAATGTCCGTCCATCCCTTCGTTTGTTGAAATCACGCAAACTTCTGAATGAAAAAACCAAACGACTTAACCGCTCGATAAAAGTAAGTTTTTCTTACGAATTCATATTCAAAATGCACCTATTTACTAAGTAAAGTGTCGTCAAAATGTAAGAAACTACTTTTTTGAAAATTGGTTGATAATGTAGATTTTACGACGGAAATTCGAAATGGGACATATATGTCCCATTCGTCGTCAAAGGGTTAATCTGCCTTTTTTGTCTAAAATATACCCCACATGCACTAACTTACAATTTAAAAGACGATGTTAAGAAGTTTTAAGATATCTTTCCATCGCAAGTAATTCGATAGTGGATTAATAGAAGTTTTTATACCATTGATGATAGAGGGTACATAAGATTCGGCTTTTAATAAAGTGTTAACGTCAACTTAAAATTTCAAATTCCTATTTTTGAACTTTTTACAAAATTGCAACTAACTTAACGACGAACTCATTAATTTTTAAGAATTTTCGAATTATTAAATTATTTTTAAATCGAATCACGTATCTAGAAAGAAGTATCGTCCGCATTGAAAAGTTTTTCAGCTTTTGTGCAAGGATATGCTTTTTTATACCCACCACCATAGAATGGTGACGAGGGTATAATAAGTTTGTCATTCCGTTTGTAACACATCGAAATATCGATTTCCGACTATATAAAGTATATATATTCTTGATCAGGGAGAAATTCTAAGACGACATACCCATGTCCGTCTGTCTGTCTGTCTACAGTCTTCAATAATGGAGCAATGGTGCTGAAATTTTGCACAAACTCGTCTTTTGTCTGCAGGCTGGTCAAGTTCGAAGATGGGCTATATCGGTCCAGATTTTGATATAGTCCCCATATAAACTGACCTCCCGATTTGGGGTCTTGGGCTTATAGAAATCGTAGTTTTTATCCAATTTGCCTGAAATTTGAAATCTAGAGGTACTGTATGACCGTAAAGAGATGTTTCAAAAATGGTGAGTATCGGTCATTGTTTTGGTATAGCCCCCATATAAACCGATCTCCCGATTTTACTTCTTGGGCTTATAGAAACCGTAGTTTTCATCCAATTTGCCTGAAATTGGAAATCTAGAGGTATTTTCGGACCATAAAGGGGTGTGCCGAAAATTATGAATAACGGCCCATGTTTTGGTATAGCCCCCATATAGACCGATCTCCCGATTTTATTTCTTGGGCTTCTAGAATCCGCAGTTTTTGAATTGTCCTGAAATTGGAAATCGAGAGGTACTTTAGAACCATAAAAATGTGTGCCTAAAATAGTGGGTATCGGTCCATGTTTTGGTATGGTCCCCATATAAGCCGACCTCCCGATTTGGGGTCTTGGGCTTATAGGAACCGTAGTTTTTATCCAATTTGCCTGAAATTGGAAATCTAGATTTATTTTAGAACCATAAAGAGGTGTGCCGAAAACGGTGAGTATCAGTCCATATTTTAGTATAGCCCCCATAAGAACGATCTCCGAATTAACTCCTTGGGTTTCTAGAAACCGTAGTTTTTATCCGATTTGCCGGAAATTGTAAATATTCTGGTATTTTAGGCTCACAAAAACGTGTATCGGATTAGTTTTTTATCGGTTTGGTAATGCCTCCATATAGACCGATTTCACTTCTTGAGGGTATAGAAGGCGCACTGATCATGTAAAATTTCCAGATTTTACTTCTCAGGTGAAAATCTACAGATTTAAGATTTTAAATCAAGACGTTATTTTATAATTTTCTTGCACACTTACAAGAGATGTTAATGATTCCTCTAAAACTCAAACAAAAATGGTTCTTATAAATCCAGAATCTGATATAGTCTTCAAAAGTAAAATCTTGAAAATTATCTTGGGGAAGTGTACTAGTTGATCTGCTCTTCTTGGGAGAATATCTGTCATCAAACCCCCCTGAAATTTCAAAGGAAACCCTAATATTTGATTCATGATGGTGGGTATTTAAGATTCGGCCCGGCCGAACTTACTGCTGGATATACTTCTTCAGTGTATGCTGTGTATTTGGTCGAACCGAGCCGAGTAAAACTCCATTGACTGGAAATCAAGTCTTTGGATCCAATTACTTGCACATGTACAAATTTTGTAGTTTACTCTAAATTTTTTTTCCCAAAACTGCATACACCCTAAATTCAATGTGATTTTAGGGTGCTCTGCCATGCCAACATAGACTTGCATAAAAATAATTTAATAAAAAGTTTCGCATATACAAATGTACCAGTTTACAAACTCCTTCATGACAGAATTAGACGGATGTTCACTTATGAGTATAACTTACACACTCATCATAAAATATAACCAACTTTGTCGCTGAAAGCCTTAAGGATACTCACACATACAATGCTCCCACATCCGTGTATACTTATTTTTGTTAAATTCGTTGCAAAAATGCAAAACAAAAATCATCGTCATCATCCGTAAACGATATAACAGCGAAAACGGTAGCAGCACTACGTGAATGTCTCACTATGGCCAACAAGGATGTAAACAAAGGATTTTTCTGTATGTGGGGTTCCTTTGTGTGTGTGTTTGAGTGTGTGTGTTTTGACATCCTCTCCTATTTACGTTTAGCAAAATTTTCATTAAAGTGACATTTGGAAAGTTTTGTAGCCTTAACTGCTTCCCGTGTTTCATTCGCAATGTCCGTCCATGGCGATGGTATTTCTCTAGCTTTTGCCAACTATTGCGAGAAGATTCTTCTAAAAATCGTAAAAAAAAGTCCACCAAATGAAAAGTTTTCTCCCTCTCCAGTGAAATGTTTTTTTTTTACTGTGTGCTCTTTTTATGTCTTTTTTATGATTTCACTATGAGCCGCTTAAAAACGAACTTATTTTAATGATTTAGTTGCAAAGTTTAGCATTCGCTGGGGACTATCAAAAGTAATGTTAACAGTTCTTTATCTATGGGACTCAGCACAAATTTCGCACTCATAATTTTATATGAAAACACCATAAATTATGTTAAAAAGTTATAAAAGACGAGTTAAGATGTTCACCAAACAAGTCAGACTGCTACTGATGCTAATACTTATCGGAGATTTTTTTTCTTGTTGGCTAACAAGGACATTGTTAGCAGGAGAGGGGAAATTGTCAGTGAATTGGTTTGCCATAACCATTATTAATTGAAAGTTTTTTTTTTTGTTGCGAAACATTAAAAAATTCATAAAATTTTTTTATGTCTATGAGACTGTGGCGACTTCATTTCGAAATGAAAGTTCATTCATTAATGGGTAATTTATAGTAAAATGCTGAATTGTGATTAAAGCGATGTCGGCTTTAGGTTATCTATACACGCAAAAAATAACGTTTGAAAACGTATACCGAAAACGTTTTTCTTTTGTTAGAGTTTTTGAATTTCTTCGAGAATGGGCATGCTAACCATTGCTCCACAGTGTCCAACTAGATGTATGTTTCTGTTAAATAAAGTTTCTTTACATTGGCCAGTGGGAGCCGAAAACTATGTTATAACTGTTTGACTATTTGCGTTGCTTGTGCGTTGATGACTATAGCCCAGTGAATAGTGTGTTGGCTTACGAACTGTATGATCCGTGGTTCGAATCTCCGTCCAGGCGAAAGGTAAAATTTTAAAAATTAATAAAACCGAATAATGTCTTCTCCATTGTGTGAAATACAGAAAAAAGGTACTAAGAGTTAAAAGCCTCATGGAAGTGAGAAAGATGTGAAGGGAGATGCAATTAGCCAGAAAAGATTTTTTTTGTAAGTTAGTCTTTATGAATTTTTTTACGTCCTTTTAAAGAATCAATATATATATATATATATATATATATATATATATATATATATATATATATATATATATATATATATATATATATA